>NW_026596445.1:6179198-6216395 GCF_907164565.1 Psammomys obesus | reverse complement strand
AAGATAGAAGCCTACTATAGAGGGTCCACTCAAGGGCTTTACCCAACAGGAGATGGAAGCAGATGATGAGACTCACAGCCAAACTTTGAGAAGAGCAGTGAGAGTCTTCTGGAAGAAGAGGTGGATAGAAAGACATGGAGGGGACAGGAGCCCCTAAAGAAGACCAACAAAGCTAAAACGACCTTGAGCCCTGGGGGTCCTACAGAGACTGATGCACCAACCAGGGAGAGGACCTAGATGCCCTGCTCAGATGTAGGCAATTGGCAGTTCAGTCTCCATGTGCGTTACCTAGTAAGGAGAGCAGGGGCTGTTTCTGTCATGAATGCCATTGCAGGTCTTTTTTTTTTTTTTGAATTTTATTTTTTTCTTATCAGTTACATTTTATTAACTCTATATCCCAGCCTTGTCCCGATCCCTCATTCCCTCCCAGTCCCTCCCTCCCTCCCTCATCTCCACCGTGCCCCTTTCCAAGTCCACTGATAGGGGGGAACTCCTCCCCATTCATCTGATCCTGTTTTATCAGGTATCTTCAGGACTGGCTGCAAAGCCCTCCTCTGTGGCCTAACTGGACTGCTCCTCCCTTGGGAGGTGGGAAGGCCAAAGAGCCAGTCATTGAGTTCCTGTTAGGAATAGTCCTTGTTCCCCTCACTATGGGAAACCAATTGGTTACTGAGCTACCACAGGCTACATCTGAGCAGAGGTTCTAGGTTATATCCACACATGGTCCTTGGTTGAATGTCAGTCTCAGAAAAGACCCTGTACCCAGATATATTTGGTCCTTGTGGAGCTCCTATCCTTTCCTCATCAGACTAACTCCCCTTATTTCTTATTCCCTGTACTCTGCCAAAGGTTTGGTCATGAGCCTTTGCTTTGAAAACACTGCTAGTTAGAGTCTTTCAAATGCGCTCAGTAGACTCCTGTCATAAGTTCAATGCATATCCCATCTGTCTTTCTAAACATGGATTGATCATCTTACCCCATGTCCACTCTCTTGATTATCTTTTTTAGGTGTACAGATTTCATTATGTTTATCACATCTTATAGGTCTATATAAGTGAGTATATACCGTGTTTGTCTTTCTCCTTCTGGGATATTTCACTCAGGATGATCTTTTCTAGATCCCACCATTTGCCTGCAAATTTCATGATTTCCTCCTTTTTGATTGATAAGTAGTATTCCCTTGTGTAAAAATACCACAATTTCTGTACCTATTCCTCCGTTGACGGACATCTGGGTTGTTTCCAGGTTCAGGCTATTACAAATAAAGCTGCTATAAACATGGTTGAGCAAATATCCCTTTTGTGTACTTGAGCAAACTTTGGGTATATACCTAGCAGTGGTATAGCTGGGTTTTGAGGAAGCACTATTCCTAATTGTCTTAAAAGCATCAGACAGATTTCCAGAGTGGTTGTACCAGTTTACATTCCCACCAGCAGTGGAGGAGGGTTCCCCTTTCTCCACAACCTCTCGAGCATGTGTTTTCCCTTGAGTTTTTCATCTTGGCTATTCTGATGGGTGTAAGGTGATATCTCAGGGTCATTTTGATTTGCATTTCCCTGATGGCTAATGAGGATGAGCATTTCTTTAAGTGTTTCTCTAACATTCGATATTCCTCTGTTGAGAATTCTCTGTTTAGCTCTGTTCCCCATTTTTTTAATTGGATTACTTGGTTTGCTGCTTTTCAGCTTCTTTAATTCTTTGTATATACTCGATATTAGTCCTCTGTCAGATAAAGGGTTGGTGAAGACTCTTTCCCAATCTGTAGGCATTCATTTTGTTTTGATGACAGGGTCCTTTGCTTTACAGAAGCTTTTCAGTTTCATGAGGTCCCATTTATTGATTGTTGCTCTTAGAGCCTGTGCTGTTGGTGTTCTGTTCAAGAAGTTATCTCCTGTGACAATGAGTTCTAGGCTGTTCCCCACTATTTCTTCTAACAGATTTAGAGTATCTGGTTTTATGTTGAGGTCTTTGATCCACTTGGACTTTAGTTTTGTGCAGGGTGATAAATATGGATCTATTTTCATTTTTCTGCATGTGGACATCCAGTTGGACCAGCACCATTTGTTGAAGATGCTGTTTTTTTTCCCATTGATTGGTTTTGGCTTCTTTGTCAAAAATCGAGTATTCATAGGTGTGTGCGTTTATTTCTGGGTCTTCTCTGTGGTTCCATTGATCCTCCTTTCTGTTTCTATGCCAATACCATGTAGTTTTTATTACTATTGCTCTTCAGTACAACTTGAGATCGGGGATGGAGATACCTCCAGATGATCTGTTGTTGTACAGGATTGTTTTGGAGATTCTGGATTTTTGTTTCTCCATATGAAGCTGAGAATCTTTTTTTCAAGGTCTGTAAAGAATTGAGTTGGTATTTTGATGGGAATTGCATTGAATCTGTAGATTGCTTTTGGCAGGATAGGCATTTTCACAATGTTAATCCTACCAATCCATGAGCATGGGAGATCTTTCCATCTTCTGAGATCTTCCTCGATTTCTTTCTTCAGAGACTTGAAGTTTTTCTCAAACAGGTCTTTCACTTGCTTGGTTAGTGTCACCCCAAGGTACCTTATGTTATTAGAGGCTATTGTGAAGGGTGTTGTTTCCTTAATTTCTTTCTCAGCCTTTCTGTCTTTGGTGTACAGGAGGGCTTCTGATTTTTTTGAGTTGGTTTTGTATCCTGCCACATTGCTGAAGGTGCTTATCACCTGAAGGAGTTCTCTGGTTGAATTTTTAGGGTCGCTCATGTATACTATCATATCATCTGCGAATAGTGACACTTTGACCTCTTCCTTTCCGATTTGTATCCCCTTGATCTTTTTTAGTCGTCTTATTGCTCTGGCTAGGACTTCAAGTACTATGTTGAAGAGGTAGGGAGAGAGTGGGCAGCCTTGTCTTGTCCCTGATTTCAGTGGGATTGATTTAAGTTTCTCTCCATTGAGTTTGATGTTGGCTATAGGCTTGCAGTATATTGCCTTTACTATGTTTAGATATGTGCCTTGTATTCCTGATCTCTCCAAGACTTTAAACATGAATGGGTGTTGGACTTTGTCAAATGCTTTTTCAACATCTAAGGAGATGATCATGTGGTTTTTCTCCTTCAGGTTGTTTATGTGGAGGATTACATTGATGTATTTCCATATGTTGAACCACCCTTGCATGCCTGGGATGAAGCCTACTTGGTCGTGGTGGATATCTTTAATGTGTTCTTGGATTCTGTTTGGAAGGATTTTATTGAGTATTTTTCATCAATGTTCATAAGAGAGATAAGTCTGAAGTTCTCTTTTTTTTGTTGGGTCTTTGTGTGGTTTAGGTATCAGAGTGACTATTGCTTCATAGAATGAGTTTGGTAATGTACCTTCTGCTTCTATTTTGTGGAATAGTTTGAGGAGAATTGGTGTTAGCACTTATTTGAAGGTCTGGTAGTATTCTGCGCTGAAACCATCTGGCCCAGGGTTTTTTTGGAGGAAAGACTGTGAATGACTGCTTCTATTTCCTTGGGGGATATAGGGCTATTCAGTCTTTCTACCTGATCTTGACTTAATGTTGGAAGATGGAATCTATCAAGAAAATTGTCCATTTCATTTAGGTTTTCAAATTTTGTGGCATATAGGCTTTTGTAGTATGACCTAATGATTGTTTGAATTTCCTCAGAGTCTGTAGTTATGTCAGCCTTTTCATCTCTAATTTTGTTGATTTGGATAGTTTCTCTCTGCTTTTTAGTTAGTTTGGCTAAGGGTTTGTCTATCTTGTTGATTTTCTCAAAGAACCAGCTTTTTGTTTCATTGATTCTTTGAATAGTTTTATTTGTTTCTAATTGATTGATTTCAGCCCTGAGTTTGATTATTTCCAGCCGTCTGCTCCTCTTGGGTGTATCTGCTTCTTTTTTTTTGTAGGGTTTTCAGTTGGGCCATTAAGTTGTTTGTATGTAATGTTACTAATTTCTTCTTGCAGGCACTTAGTGCTATAAATTTTCCCCTGAGCACTGCTTTCAATGTGTCCCATAAATTTGGGTATGTTGTGCCTTCATTTTCATTGAATTCTAGGAATTCTTTAATTTCTTTCTTTATTTCTTCCTTAACCCAGCTGTCATTGAGTAACAAGTTGTTCAGTTTCCATGTGCATGTAGGCTGTTTGTTATTTCTGTTTTTATTGAGGTCCAGCTTAAGTCCATAGTGGTCAGATAGATTCCAAGGGATTATTTCAATCTTTTTGTATCTGTTGAGGTTTTCTTTATGACCAACAAATGGTCTATTTTGGAGAAGGTTCCATGCGGTGCTGAAAAGAAGGTATACTCTTTTGAGTTTGGATGAAAAGGTCTTTAGACGTCTATTAGGTCCATTTCATTTAGGGTCTCTGTAAGAGTTTTTATTTCCCTATTTGTTTTCTGTCTAGTTAATCTGTCCCTTCGTGAGAGTGGAGTGTTGAAGTCTCCCACTATTAGGGTTTTAGGATCAATGTGTGATTTAAGCTTTAATATTGTTTCATTTACGAATGTAGGTGCTCTTGTATTTGGGGCATAGATATTCAAAATTGTGATGTCCTCTTGGTGGATTTTTCCTTTGATGAAAATATTGTTTCCCTCCTTATCTTTTTTTATTAACTTGGTTTGAAAGTCTATTTTATAAGATATTAGGATGGCTACTCCCACTTGTTTTCTGGAACCATTTGCTTGAAAGACATTTTTCCAGCCCTTTACTCTGAGGTGGTGTTTATCTTTGTTGCATAGGTGTGTTTTTTGGATGCAACAGAATGATGGATCCTGTTTCTGCAACCATTCTGTTAGTCTGTGTCTTTTTATTGGGGAGTTGAGTCCGTTGATGTTGATAGAAAATAGTGACCAACAATTGTTACTTACTTTAGATGTGGTGTTGGTGGTGTCACTGAGTTTCATTTCTTGTCTTCTTTTTTTTTTTTTTTTTTTTTTTGGGTTGTGTAGTTATCTATTTCCTCTATTTCCTTCGATATAGTTGTTTTTTTTTGGTTTGGAGTTTCCCTTCTAGTAACTTCTATACAGCTGGGTTACTATGTAGATATTGTTTAAATTTGGTTTTGTCTTGGAATATCTTGAATTCTCTTTCTATGTTGATTGAAAGTTTTGCTGGGTATAGTAGTCTGGGTTGGAATCTGTGGTCCCTTAAGGACTGTATGATTTCTGTCCAGGCCCTTCTGGCTTTCATAGTTTCTGTTGAGAAATCTGGTGTGATTCTGATAGGTCTACCTTCATATGTTACTTGGCCTTTTCCCTTGCTGCTTTTAGAATTTTTTTATTTGTTTTGTAGGTTCAGTGTTTTGACTATGATGTGACGTGAAGAATTTCTTTTCTGGTCTAGTCTACTTGGTGTTCTGTAGGCCTCTTGTATATTTATGGTCATTTCCTTCTTTAAGTTGGGAAAGTTTTCTTCTATAATTTTCTTGAAAATATTTTCCGAACCTTTGAGCCTGATGTCTTCTTTTTCTTCTACTCCTATTATTCTTAGGTTTTGTCTTTTCATGGTGTCCTTGATTTCTTGGATGTTTTGTGTTTGGAACTTTTTTGATTTTATTTTTTCTTTGAGAGACATGTCAATTTCCACAAGTGTATCTTCGGCTCCTGAGATTCTTTCTTCCATCTCTTGTATTCTGTTGGTGATGCTTACCTTTGTAGTTCCTGATCTTTTCTCTATGTTCTCCAGCTCCTGGTTTTTCTCTATTTGTGTTTTCTTTATTGATTCTAATTCTGTTTTCATGTTTTGCACCATTTCCTTCATCTGTTTGAATGTGGAGTCCTGCTTTTCAATGATAGCTTCTATTTTTTTTGTCCGTTTCCTCTGTATGTATCACTAATTGTGCCTCTACTTCTTTGGGTATAATTGCCTGTATTTCTATGAGAGCTTTGTTTATTTCTTCTTTATTTGCCTTCATTTGTGTGGACATTTCTTTGAGAGCTATGTGCATTTCTTCTCTGTTTGCCTCAATTTTTGTGGTCATTTCTCTGAGAGCACGATTTGTTTCTTCTTGGTTAGTCTCAATTTCTTTGGCTATTTCTCTGAGGGCTTTGTTCATTTCATCTTTATGGGCCTCTAATAGCTGGAGAAACATAGTTTTGAGGTCGTTTTCTTGTATATCTAGTGAATTGAATTGTCCATTGTTTTGTGGCACTGCCATCTTGGCCCCTCGCCAATGCAGGTCTTATATGTATTGTTATAATCTCTGTAAATTTATGAGTGTATCAATTTTGTCATTTCTGAAAGACACTGTCTTTCCTTGGAGTCTTCCACCACCTCTAACACTAATTGTGTATAATGTCCTACAAAGTGTTAACTTTTCATACTTTTAATATTATCATTCAGATCTTTCAATTCAGTAAGACTCACTCCCCCATAGCCTCTGGATCCATTCTTGACTTCAGGTTCCTGCTCTAATAACTTTCTGTCCCAACGTCCTTCAATAATGGACTGTTATGTGGAATTATAAGCTGCATTGCAGTCTGCCTTCTCCAAATTGTTTTTGGTTAATGTGTCTTGACAATGCCTTTGGCAACATTTATTTCTAAAGTTTATGTATAAGTCATTACACATTCTGAGTTACTTATGTCATATAGGCAGCTATTGTAGTGAAGTAATCACTTATCTAAATTTGTGTACAACAAATATTAAAAATAAATCAATGAACATCCAAGCACACAGAATTTTAAAGAGTAAGCTTTCATAAATACAAATCCAGCATGAACTGCTTTTAACCAGAAGTGATTCTGAAATCCATTTTTAATTAAGTCCTCAAAGACTTAGCAAGGATTTTCCTCTTCATGAATAATATTTTTTTTGTCAAACTCAAACTTTTCCCAACAAATGTGACATTTCATACTGCTCTGCAGAAAGCTCATGTAAAATGAGCCCATGTTCTCAAACAGCAGGGAAGCTTCTAGTACAACAATTAACTAGCAACATATGCCGCTGCTGCCAAGAGGATTTTTAATCCCATTAAACATTAATGTAGCATTTTTGTTTCTGTCTCAATAAGGCAGCCATCTGTGTTTGAACCTGCTGGGAAACTGGAAATATGTTTACAGAAAGAGGAAAGAGAAAGAAATGTAGATAGGCAGGACATTCAGGTTTAGAGAACCGGCATCGAATGTCAATAACATATGAAAACAGGGAGCAGTTTGGGGTTTCTATGAATTCTATTGATGTCATGCAGCTCATTTGCAGTAGCTTCTCTTTAAATTTTCATAAAATAGCTTATGTTTTCTTATACTAAAGAGCACTTTATCATCTGCCAACAAAAGAGGCAAAGACGTATTTTTTTTGTAAAAACAGTTGTTATAGTTTTATAAAATATGCTTTGCAATGGGCCCTGTTTTTCCAATATGCAGAACAAGAAATTGTGGGTGATTCGAGAGATTTTGTTATTCAAAGACCATGGAAACACATTTAGATTTCTGTCACAAATCACTAGATATGAGAGACAAGAAAGGAAAATAGAAAAGCAAAGATAGAAGCATTTGCAGCTCAAATTATTTATTTGAGTTCTCCGTACTCAACTGGCAGTTTTGGCACTGTTAGAGACCTGCCTATATGTAATTTTGAGGAAGTCTAATTAATTTGTATTTTCTTCTGCTGCATGAACGTTTAATATATACCAAAGAATCCATTTTCTAAATCAATGTAATAAAGCATTTTTTTGTTTTGCTCTAAAAATTCTATGTACTTATATAGTACTTCTAGGTCTTCATCTAATATTTTTATTGCACACTTCTAAGGTTATAAAGCAGTGGTTCAATTTTATTACTTTGTGTTCACCTGCATTTTCAACACCATTTGTTGAAGGTTTTATACGAAATGAGATTTGTATTTTTGTTAAAAATTCTTTGTTTCTATAAGTAAGGGTTTTTTTGAATAATGTCAGAAACATACTTTATAAAAATAAAATAAAATTCAAAAAAATATATATATATAATTTTTGGTGACATCCTTGCATAGTGTCACTTGCAGTAACAAAGAACAAACATAGGTAAACAGACTTGAATGAGTGGTTCAATCAACTTCACATGTAACAGAATAATTGTTATTAGAAGTCATTGGATGCAGAGATTACCTTGGGACTTGTATGTTGAAATACCAAAAATAAGGTATTTAATTTACACATTTGTTTTATAGCTTTATGAGAACAAGAGCTAATTGCCATTGGAGTTGGTACTTCATATGTGCTAGTGTAGGTACCACACATATATATATTTTTCAGAATACAGCCCATATTGCCTGTGAGGAGGGCCATGCAACCTTGTTCTCACTTGTATACAAGGACTTCAGATTGAGACTTTTGATATCATCTCCAAATCAGGCTCTACAAACACAGGAAAATATGAGGAAAACCTGAGAATATGTTCACTATGCATCAGGCCATTGGGGATTTTTGAATGAATATTTGAAAACCTTGAACATTCAATATGAACAGCATGATTTTAAAATGCATTGCTTCAGATATTAGTTCTTTGGAGGGGACAGGAGTTCCAAAAGGAGACCAACAGAGCTATAACAACTGAGCCCCAGGAGCCCAGCAGAGACTGTTACCTCAACTAAGGACAATGCTTGGAGACCTAAAACCCAGGCTCAGATGTTGCCCATTGACAAAGTATCCAAGTGGGGTCCTAGTAAGGGGAGCAGGGGCTTTCTCTGATATGAACTCAGTGACAGGCTCTCTGATCTCCTCCCCCTGTGGGGATGCAACCTTGACATGCCACAGAGGAAGAGAATTTAACCAGCTCTGATGAGACCTGATAGGCTAGGATCAAATAAAAAGGGAGGAGGACCTCCTCTAACAGTGGACTAAGGGAGGGCATAGGGAAAGAAGAGGGAGGGAGGGTGAGAATGGGAGGAGATAAGGGAAGAGCCACAGCTGAGATAAAAAATGAATAAGCTGTAATAAATGATAATAAAAATTTTTAACTATAAGTAAGGTTTTTGGGGGGTTTAATATTTTACTTCATTTATTTGACTGTCAATGGGCCAATATCACATTTTGTTGATTACTATAAGCTGCCATAGAAAATTTTGTTTGTTTTCTCTTGCTTTGTTTTTGATACAGAGGAACTTCCTGTATAGAAAAGGCTTTCTTTAAAATCAAAAAATCTGCTTGCTGCCTAGCTCTCCCAAGTCCTAGGATTAAAGGTATTTGTTACCAAACCCAGCCACAGCCAGTTCTGAAACTCAGAGGGAGAATACTTTTACTTCTTCTTGTTCAATAATATCTGAGCTACTTATGATGTGCTTATATTTGATATAAATTTTAAGTGTCTCTCTGCTCAAAGAGAGACTATGATAATTTATTGTATTTAATCTGTAGATTCTGACATATTAATATTAAGTAGTGCAGTCAACAAACAAGAGATGGCCATTGAGTAGTGAATTATATGGAAAACTTTAAATTTATCTTTCCTAATTTTTTGTAGAAGAAATGAACTATGTCTTAATTACTTTTAGCGACCTTACAGTTTACAAGCCTTTAGCCTTCATAGTTAATTTTATTGTTAAGATATTATTTTTAATGCTTTATACACAAAGTTGTTTTTAATATAATTTTCAATTATTCCTTGTCAGTGTTTAGAATTTTAACTTGCTTCGCATGTTTCTTCTAACTAGCAACTTTGACTAATTTGTTAATGCTACTTTTTTTGGTGCAAATGGTACTGATATAAAGGCTTTGACACTATCTAACAATATAAAGGCTTTTAATTATTTTTCCCATTTCAGTGCCTTTTATTTCTTTTCATAAGACTACTTACTCTAGCTAAGACTTATAACATGATGTTAAAATAAATATTAAAAGTAAGCATCCTTTGTTTGTACCTAGGAGAAATCATAATAAATCTTTCAACACTTACTATCTTAAACTTACATATATCATGTTTTCCCTTTGGTCTACTAAAGTAATTTTTAGTCTTAGTTTGTTGAGTATTTTATTATGAAAAGACACAGAATATATTCAAATACTTTTTTGTAGATTAAATATGGTGTCTATGAGGGTTTATCCCTTTACTTTGTATAAAGGTTGGAGTTTGTTAGTAAGAAATATCTTGTAGTACAGCTACAGCTTCATTAACCTTTGAGTGGAGAGACTCTGGAAACTCAAGCATGTGAGGTAATTATGAGTTATCAATCTCTTACAGCGTATAAGTGATTTTAGCAGCAAAAGTAGGGTGCATGGCTTGAATAAGAGGAAACAGACACTCTCCCAACATTTGCTTTTGCTCTTGAGGAGGGGCAGATGCCAACATGGAAGCATTTAAAGTTTCTTGACTTTGCACATGAACAGCAAGCTGTTGCATGGTAACTTATGGCTATGCATTAAGATGTTGCTGGCATCACAGCTGTTTAAATTGATCAGGGACCACAAACAAAACTAGGGCTTCACCAAAGAAAAAAAATATCTAAACATGGAAAAATTTAGAAATTATGAAAAAAAACATGGCAAAATATAAAATAATTAAAAAAGGAAAGGAAACTTTGTACCTTATATACCGAACAAATGCCAGGTCTTGCCAACAATGATAGACCTAGATTACTTGTTTTAGAACAATAAAAATTGGATTACTTGATTTGTTGCTTTTTAACTTCTTTAGTTCTTTATATATTGCGGATATTAGACCTCTGTCTGATATAGGGTTGGTAAAGATCTTTTCCCAGTCTGTAGGCTGTCGTTTTGTTCTGACAACAGTGTCTTTTGCTTTACAGACGCTTTTCAGTTTCATGAGGTCCCATTTATTGATTGTTGATCTTAGAGCCTGTGCTGTTGGTGTTCTGTTCAGGAAGCTGTCTCTTGTGCGAATGAGTTCTAGGCTCTTCCCCACTTTTCCTTGTAACCAATTCAGTGTCTGGTTTTCTGTTGAGGTCTTTGATCCACTTGGACTTTAGTTCTATGCAGGGTATAAATATTGATCTATTTTCATTTTCCTGTATGTAGTCATCCAGTTGGACAAGCACCATTGGTTGAAGATACTGTCTTTTTTCTATTTTGGCTTCTTTGTCAAAAATCAAGTGTCCATAACTGTGAGGGTTTATTTCTGGATCTTCTATTATGTTCCATTGATCCACCATTCTGTTTCTATGCCAATACTGTGAGTTTTTATTACTATTGCTTTGTAGTACAGCTTGAGATCATGGATGGAGATACCTCCAGACAATCTGTTGTTGTAAAGAATTGTTTGGGAAATTCTGTGGGTTTTGTTCTTCCATGTGAAGTTGTGATTTTTTTCTGTAAAGAATTGTGTTGGTATTTTAATGGGAATTACATTGAATCTGTAGATTGCTTTTGGCAGAATGGCCATTTTCACTATGTTAATCCTACCAATCCATGAGCACTATATGGAGCTGAAGAGAGAATTCTCTGTAGAGGAATATAAAATGTAAGAACACTCAAAAAATGTTCAATATCCTTAGCAATCAGGGAGATGCAAATCAAAATTACCCTGAGGTTTTACCTTACACCCATCAGAATGGCTCAGATCAAAAACTCAAGTGACAACACATGTTGGAAAGGTTGTGTGAAAGGGGAACCCTCCTCCATTCTGGTGGGAATGTAAACTGGTACAACCACTTTGGAAATCAATCTGGCACTTTCTCTGACTGCTAGGAATAGTGCTTCCTTAAGATACAGCTGTACCACTACTAGGCATATATCCAAAATATGCTCAGGTAGACAACAAGGACATTTTCTCAACCATGTTTGTAGCAGCTTTATTCATAATACCTAGATCCTGGAAATAACCCAGAATGTATTTAGAAATTGTGGTACATTTACACAATGAAATAATACTCAGCAATTTAAAACAAGTAAATCATGAAATTTGCAGGCAAATGGTTGGCTCTAGAAAAGATCATCCTGAGTGAGTTATCCCTGAAGCAAAAAGACACACATAGTATATACTCAGTTATAAGTGGATACTAGACCTATAATATAGAATAAACATACTAAAAACCGTACAACTAAAGAAGCTAAGCAAGAAGGAGATCCATGGGATTGATCCATGATCAATCCTCATTCAGAAAGACAAATGAGATAGATATTGAAAGAAGGAAAAAAAAAGGAAACAGGACAACTGCTTACTACAGAGGACCTCTGAGAGACTCTTCCCTACAGTGTATCAAAGCAGATGCAGAGACATTTAACCAAACTTTGGGCAGAGGGTAGGGAATCCTATGAATGAAAGAGGAGATAGTAGGACCTGGAGAGGACAGGAGTTCCACAAGTTGAGAAACAGAACCAAAAAAATCTTGTCATAGGGGTCTTTTGTGAGACTGATACTCCAAACAAAGACCATTCATGGATATAACCTAGAACTCCTGCTCAGATGTATCCCATGGTAGCTCAGTATCCAAGTGGGTTCCCTCATAAGGGGAACAGGGAGTGTCTCTAACATGAACTCATTGGCGGGCTCTTTAAACCACTTATGGAGGGGGTGGCAGCCTTGCTAGGGCACAGAGGAGGACATTGTAGCCATTCCTTATGAGACCTGATAAACTATGGTTAGATGGATGGGAGGAGGTCCTCCCCCATCAGTGGATTTGGAGATGGGATTGGGAAAAGATGAGGGAGGGAAGTTGGGATTGGGGAGTAATTGAGGGAGGAGGCTACAGTTGGGATACAAAGTGAGAAAACTATTATTAATATAAAAAATAAAAATTTTGTTTAAAAAAATAAAAAATAAAAACTGGGGTATAACGCTAAACAGAGAATTCTCTGTAGAGGAATATCAACTCTCAGAGAAACACTTATTCTGAGTGAGGTATCCCAGAAATAGATAGAAACACATAGTATATACTCACCAATAAGTGTATATTAGACATATAATATAGCTTAAAATTACTTGAATCTGTTCATATAAACAAACCAAGCAAGATGGAATACTCTAGGTAAGATGATCAATCCTCACTTAGAAAGACAAAAGTGATGAAGATTAGAAGAGGGAGAAAACAAGCAACAGCAAAAGAGCCTATGCCAGAAGGCCTCTTAAAGACTCTACCCAGCAGGGTATCCAAGGAGATGCTGAGACTCATAGCCATACTTTGGGCAGAGTGTAGGGAATTTATGAAAGAAGGGGTAGAAAGAAAGACCTGGAAGGGACAGGAACTCCATCAGTAGATAAACAGAACCAAAAAAAATCTCGGCCCAGTGGTCATTTATGAGACTGATACTCTAACAAAGGACCATGCATGAAGATAGTCTAGAACCCATGCACAGATGTAGCCTATGGTAGCTCAATATCCAAATGGATTCCCTAGTAATGGGTACAGGGACTGTCTCTGACATGACCTCAGTGGCTGGCTCTTTTATCACATTCGCTTGAGGGAGAAGCAACCTTAACAGGCTACAGAGGATGATAATTGCAGCCAGTCGTGATGAGACCTGATAGGCTAGGGTTAGATGAAGGGTTGGAGGACTTCCTCTATCAGTGGACTTGGAGAGAGGCTTGTGAGGATATGAGGGAGGGAAGGTGGGCTTGAGAGAGAATGACGGAGGCATCTATAGCTGGAATAAAAAGTGAATAAACTGTAATTAATACAAAAAATTAAAATTAAAAAAGAAACTCCTCATGTCACATAATAGTGAAAACAATAAATGTACAGAACCAAGAAAAAATATTAAAAGCAGCAATGGAAAAAGTGACATATAATGTAGATTTATCAGAATCTCACCAGACTTCTCAACAGAAATACAGAAGACAGAAAAACCTGCGCAGATGTTATGCAGTTTCTAATGCGCCACAGATGCCAACCCAGACTAGTATACCCAGCTAAGATTTCAATCAGCATAGATGGAGGAAACAAAATATTCCATGACAAAACTAAACTTAAGACTTATGTGCATCACAACTCAGCCCTACAGAAGATACTCAAAGGAAAACTCCAATCTAATGAAAACAACTACTCCCACAAGACACAGGATGTATATAACTTCACAATAACAACAACAAAAAAATAAAAGGAAAACAAGCTTATAAACACAGTAACACCATCAACTCCACAATAAAAGGAACTAACATTGATTGGTCCATCTTATCTCTCAATATCAATGGACTCAACTCTCCAATAAAAAAAGCATGGACTAACAGAATGATTATGGAAACAGGATCTAACATTCCCCTGTGTCCAAAAAACACACTTCTGTGACAAAACTAAACACTACCTAAGAGTAAAGGGCTAGAAAATGTCACGAAACGGACACAGAAAACAAGTTGCAATAAATATTCTAATATATAATCAAATAGACTTTCAACCAAAATTAATCTAAACAGATGAGGAAGGACAATTCATTCTTGTTAAGGAAAAATGCACCAGAAGGACTTCACAATCATGATCATCTATGCCCCAAATACTAGGTCACCTGCGTTTGTAAAAGAAACACTATTAAAGCTGAAATTATACATTGATCCCAACACTTTGATAGTGGGAGACTTCAACTCTCCACTCTCACCAAGGGAAAGATCATCTAGACCAAAGATAAATAGGGAAATAATGGCACTTAGACAGGTCCTAAATCAAATGGACCTAAAAGATGTTTACAAAACTTTTCACCCAAAGTTAAAAGAGTATACCTTCTTTTCAGCACCACATGGAACCTTCTCCAAAATAAACCATATAGTTGGTCACAAAGCAAGAACACATAAATATATCATCCACCATGACCAAGGAGGCTTCATCCCAGACATGCAGGGATGGTTCAATATACTGAAATCCATCAATATAATACACCATATAAACAGACTGAAGGAGAAAAACAAAACAAAACAAACAAACAAAAAAAAATGATCATCTCCTTTGATGCCCAAAAAGTGTTTGACAAAATCCAACACCCATTCATGTTTAAAGTCTTGGAGAGATCAGGGATTCAAGGCAAATACCTTAACATAGTAAAGACAATATACAGCAACTCTATAGCCAACATCAAACTAAATGGAGAGAAGCTTAAATCAATCCCACTGAATTCAGGGACAAGACAAGGCTGCCCACTCTCTCCCTACCTCTTCAACATAGTACTTGATGTCCTAGCCAGAGCAATAAGACAACTAAAGGAGATCAAGGGGATACAAATCGGAAAGGAAGAAGTCAAAGTATCACTATTTGCAGATGATATGATAGTATATATGAGTGATCCCAAGAATTCTACCAGAGTGACCCAAAAATTCTACCAGAATGCTCTTTCAGCTAATAAACATCTTCTGCAAAGTGGCTAGATACAAAATTAACTCAATAAAATCAGTAACCCACCTATATGCAAAAGACAAATGGGATGAGAAAGGAATTAGGGAGACAACACCCCTCACAATAACCATAAATAACAAAAGTAACTTGGTTGTGACTCTAACCAAGAAAGTCAAAGACGTGTATGAAAAAAAAAAAAATCAAGTCTCTGAAAAAAGAAATTGAACAAGATATCAGAAGATGGAAAGATCTCCCATGCTCATGAATCAGTAGGATTAACATGTCAAAATTGGCCATCCTGCCAAAAACAATCTGCATATTCAGTGCAATTATGATCAAAATACCAACAAAATTCCTAATGCAAATTGAAAGAACAATTCTCAATTTCATATGGAAACAACAACAACAAAAACAACAAAAAACAGAATTGCTAAAACAATCCTGTACTACAAATATAGGATATTTTCATTGCTCTTGGCTGTCCAACAGAAAGTTATTCCTATATCATTTCTCCTTTTTTAAAGGAACCCCGATTACAAAATTTTCATTATATCTCTTTTTGTATAATATCTAGTTGTGAATATGTGTATTTGTCCACATCAGTTGCTGGAGGAAACTTCTCTGATGATGTCTGAATAAAGCACTAATCTATGAGTATAGCAAAATATCATTAAGAGTAATTCTATTGTTACTTTTTTTTTTAAAGAGAGACCAGTCATTTTTAGATTTACTTTAGGTGTCTGGGCTATCTAACACCTGGTTCTTGGTCACAAGACAATGTTTATTATTGGCTCTGCTCAGCTGATATGTTTGCAGGGAATGCCTGCTGGTGTTGGATTCTGAAATATTGAGATAAGTTGAAGGAAAGTAGGTTCAGGAAATGATCTTTGTGATCCATTTGGGATGGGGTCATGAATCAGAGAGGAATAGGAGACCACAACAGGTAGGTTTTGGTTTGTTGATTGGTTGTTTTTTGCTTCAGAGCTAGGGATGGAACTGTGGAATTTGATTTAGGGGAGAAGATAATCTATTTTCTTAATTTAGAGCAAAAGGCCAGTTTCATTTTCAGATTTTGTACCAGTAGGGTCAGATATGTTTGGCATTCTTGCTTTAGGGATTCATCTAGCTTTGTACACACATATTGAAATTTATTATGTGTGCAAATTCCCTGGAGGCATTGTATACAGTTTAGAATTCAGCATACCCAAAATGGGACACACTGACAGTAGTGTTTATTAGAAAATTCATAACATTAAGTGTCTTCAGAAAGAAATTTGAGAGCTCTCATACTAACAAGTAAAAATCACAGGTGAATGTTCTAGAACAAACAGAAGAAACATACCTAAGATCAGTAGACAATAGGAAAAAATCAAACTCATAGCTGAAATCAATAAATTAGAAACAAAGAGAACATTACAAAGAATCAACAAAATTAAGGGCTGTTTCTTTGAGAAAATCCACAACATAGTCAAATGCCTAGCCAAACTAACTGAAAGGTACACACGCAATATCCAAGTTAACAAATCAGAAATGAAAAGGTGTGAGGAAACAACAGACACTGAGGACATCCAAAGAATCATTAGGTCTTACTTCAAAACTTGTACTCCAAAAAAATTGGAAAATAAAAATGAAATGGAAGATTTTCTTAATAGATGTGGAAGAATGTCTTGTGTCGATATAGAAGCTGTCAATAAAAATTTGATTGACCAGTTAGCTGGACAGAAGGACAGGAAGCGGAAGGTCAGGTTTCCCATTCCAGACATGATTTATTTCTTGAGAAATCTTGTATAGATGCATACCTGTCACTAGAAAGTCTAATGGTCTATAGCTTAAGCAGGAAATATGAGGTGGTACAGCTGGCATACAGAAAGGATTCTGGGACAGAGGCAGGCATTATAGATTCATCCAACAAGGTGTGAGGAAAACAGAGGCATAAATAACCAGCCATGGGGCAGAATGTAAATTAATACAAACTGGTTATATGGCATAGGTATTTATAAATAAAATGTTGAGTTTCATGAGTTATTATACTGTGAACATGGAGCCAGTAGGAAAAACTTCCCACAAAATAATGGCATACAATATGTATAGCACAGAATTCAAACTAACCTGAGGAAAGTCGCAAGTATAGGCACAAAGCCTCACCAAAATCAAAACAGTTTCAAAAGTCTCTTTAAAAAAAATAACCCCCTTCTCTTTAAATTATAGAAAAAGCAGACCAGACCTGAACCTTAGACATATCATGAATAGAAAAGATTTCTGGAACAACAGCCCAAAATGAACCCAGAAAAAAAAATGTGAATTTTTTTTTAAGCTAAAGAGCTGGAAAGGAATAAGAAACCACAAAAAGACAGAATGGAACTCCATTTTTTTTAAAGGACCCTGTTTATGAAAACAAAACTGCCACTAGGGAAAACAGGGCCTATGAACAGCTATCTCATTGGGCAGGGGGTTGGAATAGAGCAGCCATCTCCGTGGCAAGTCCGGGCACTTGAAGCTTGTGGAGACCCACAGTTTTCTAGACCAACCACTGCAGCAGAGGCTAGCTGATATCATTGAGAAGCAAGTAATTGTCTCGCAACATGGCAGAACGACTCCTTCCTGCCTGGTAACTCATGGCAGGAGACTTAAAACATGTTTCCTAAACTTATTTATCTATCTACCTATCTATCTATCTATCTATCTATCTATCTATCTATCTATCTATCTAGTCGTTCATTTATTCATTCATTAATTCATTCTATAGCACAATTGTAGCACCCTCCCTCCTTTCCTCCTGGTACCACTCTCTTTCTTTCTTCCCGTATCCCTCCTCCCTTACCCCTCAGAAAAATGAGCCCTGCCCCAGCAAACCACCTGAAAACATCAAGAAACATCAGGACTGAGCACATGCCTCTTGTAGCAGTGAATCAAAGCAGATCCTGAGACTCATAACCAAACCTTGGGCAGAGTACAGGGAATCATATGAAAGAAGAGGCAGTTAGTAAGGCCTGGAGAGGACAGGAGCTCCACAAGGACCAAATATATCTGAGCACAAGGGTCTCTTATGAGACTGAATCTCCGACCAAGGATATATGGTTATATGGATATAACCTAGACCTCTGCTCGGATGAAGCCAAGGTAGCTCAATATCCAAGCGGGTACCCTAGTAAGGGGAACAAGGACTATTTCTGACATGAACTCAATGGCAGGCTTTTTGACCTCCCCACCCCCCAAGGGAGGAGCAGCCTTGCCAGGCCACAGAGGAAGACAATGCAGCCAGTCCTGAAGATACCTGACAAGCTAGCGTCATATGGAAGGGGAGGAGGTACCCCCCCAGCAGTGGACTTGGAAAGGGGCTGGGAAGAGATGAGGGAGGGAGGGTGGAATTGGGAGGGAATGAGGGAGCAGGATACACCTGGGAAACAAAGTTAATAAACAACTAATATTTAAATAATTACATTAAAAAAGAAAACAAATGACCAAACAAACAAACAAACAAAACAAAACAAAAAACAAACAAACAACAACAAAAAAAAACAAAATGCTTGCAAGGATGTAAGAGAAGGGAATCACTATTGATAGTACTGTAAACTGGTTCAGCTAATAGGGAAACAAGTGTGGAGAACTAATTAAACAAGCAAAAAGTAGTACTAATACATGACCTGTCTATAGAACTCCTTATGGCCAATGGACTTCATGTCATAGTATACAAATACTTACCCAGCCATATTCATCGCTGCTCTATTTGCAAAGTTAGGAAATTGAAACAACCCTAATGTCTGTCAATTCATGCACTATGAAATATTATTTAGGTGTAAAATTTAATAAAATTTGCACATAAATGGCTAGAAAGAAAAAGAAATTTTATTCATTCATTCATTCATTCATTTTATAGCTCAATTGTAGCACCCTGCCTCCTCTTCTCCTGGTACCACTCTCCTTCTCTCTTACCCATATTCCTCCTCCCATACCTCTTAGAAAAATGAGCCCTGCCACCCACCTGAGAACATCAAGAAACACCAGGACTGAGCACATGCCTCTTTTGGCTTATCGAGGCAGCCCTGCCAGGGAGAAGTGATCAAAAAACAGCAACAATGTCCATATTAGAAACAGCCCTCCACTTCACATGAAGCCTCAGCTACCCATTTGCTACATCTGTGTAGGGGGAACTATGTCCAATCCATGCATGTTTCTTGGTTGGTATTTTAGTCTCTGTAAGTGACCTTAGGCCATGGCTAGTTGTATCCGTTGGTCTTCCTGTAGAGTTACTATCCCCTCCCTTCTAAACTTCTCCCCACTCTTCCACAAGGTTCCCCTTGATAAGTCAAATGTTCTGCTGTATAAGTATCTGTTTGATCTGTTGCTGGGTGGAGCCTCTTAGGAGACAACATGCTAGGTTCCCTTCTGAAAGGATAACAGAGTATGATTAATAGCGTCAGGAGTTTATCCCTTCACATCTTGCTGGCAGGGTACATTTCTGTTGATCTTGTGGGGGATTGGTGTTCCCCTCCCTTCACTAGGAGTTCTGTCTACTTAGAAGGTGTCATCTTCAGTTTTCATGACCCCTGTAATTTGGATTCTGAGCCACAGTCACCCCATATCCTTTCAGGAACCTACCCTGTCATAAGTCTCCAGCTTGTCACAGAAATGCCCACTTCCATGAGTTTTTTCTTTCTGTAAGCCCTCTGTTCTTCTGCCTTTACACTTCTCATGTCTGATATCCACCCTCATTTCTCTTTGAGCTTACACTTCTAACCTGTTCCCCCTCTTCAACTACTAAACTACTAAATATAATAAACTATTGTTTATAATAAACTATTATAAATAGATTATAATAGATATAAATATATATAATCTATAATAGATTATAAATAGAATAGATTATATTTATTTATAATCTGAGTGAAATTTAAGCATTCTTCCTCCGTTTCTCTTTGTTACTTATCTGGAGAGAAACTTAAAGCAATTCCACCAAAATCAGAAAAAAGGCAAGGCTGCCCACTCTCACTGTATCTCTTCAATTTAGTACTTGAAGTTTTAGCCACAGCAATAAGAAAAATAATGGAGAGCAACAAGAGGCTTAACCCTCTAAAGCTTTACCTGTGCAGCTGAGAAGGAAGAGAGCATGGCCATGAAACACCTCATGGGAAGCAGGAACCAAGCCCAAACAAAACAAAACAAAAAAGAAAAAAAATCCAAATTCAGTCAACCAAGTTAAAAAATGTTTAAGCGTGTGTTTTAATGCTAGAGATGACACTGTATGTAAAATATCATAGAGAGATACAAATGGTTTGAATTTGATAAAATAAAACCTCCAAAGAAGGATTAAATAAATTTAAAGAAGCTCCATAATGATAAGAATGAGTTTAAATAATTTTTTTTAATTTTATTTTTCTTTTTAGTTACATTTTGTTAACTCTGTGTCCCAGCTATATCCCGCTCCCTCATTCCCTCCCCAACCCCACATTCCCTCCCTGGTCTCTTCCCTGTCCCTTTCCACTTCCACTGATAGGGGAGGACCTCCTCCCCTTTCATTTGACCCTGTTTTATCAGGTATCTTCAGGGCTGGCTGCAAAGTCTCTGTGACCTAACAGGACTGCTCCTTAAATAAAGTTAAATAAAGAGTAAGATATTAAATTAAATGGTGATAAAGGAGAGATAAACAAATGTACATAGAAAATAAATCTCCAAAGAAAGGAGACAGAAAGAAAACAAGCAAAAATGTTTTCCAGGGTACATGCAGGGAAAGAAAGAAAGAAAGAAAGAAAGAAAGAAAGAAAGAAAGAAAGAAAGAAAGGCTAAATATAGATAGTAAAAAAAAATTTACAAAATAAAATAAGTTTCCATACACAGACTTTAAGATATAAATAAATAAATAAATAAATAAATAAATAAACCCACAAACAAATAAATAAATAAATATTTTTTTAAATACTAAAATATGGAAAACCCTGTGAAGGAGAAGATTTGGACCCTATACAGGTTTGTTTAGACTGTCAACATTCATATAATGATAACATGTTCAGTAATAAGCATAGTTCTAGAAAGATAAAAAAAATCTAAATCAGACTTGGAGAAGGAGTCTGAAAAAAAGATTGCTGGGTTAGAGACCATAGAACAGAGATTAGAATAGTTCTAGATGAGAGAAGTCCACAGGAGCTTGATGAATTAAAATGGCAACCTATGGAGATAAACATATTGAATTAAATATCCAGATTTTACTCATTGATAAATATTCAGAATTCCAATGGCCCTTTGCTTTCAATTCTGGGGTGGAAAATTCTGAGGTTACACATTTGTCAAGGACACTGAGTGTCTTGGAGGTGCCTCTGCAAACTGGGTTGACAGTGCTTTGGCATGTTTATACACTGGAAAATAAGGTTTTTAGAGATTGTGGCATAGAAAATGCTACAGATATAAATTACATCATACACATCAAGCAATTATGGAGAGATGTAACAAGAATTTAAAAGAGGTACTCATAGAACAGAAGGGGAATAAAGACTATTCCAGAGATAGATTAAATTGCACTTTAATTGAAGTTTTTATAAATCAATGAGACAAGTAGCACAACTGTGAAAAAAATACTGGATTTTAGAAAGGAATGCTGAATTAGCTCAGTACATAAAAGTGCTAATTCCACTCATAACCAAACCTTCAGCAGAGTGCAGGGAATCATATGAAAGAAGAGGGAGTTAGTATGACCTGGAGAGGACAGGAGCTCCACAAGGACCAAATATATCTGGTCACAGTGGTCTTTTGTGAGACTGTATCTCCAACCAAGGAGCATGGATGGATATAACCTAGATATACACCCCTGCTTGGATGTAACCCATGGTACCTCAGTATCCAAGTGGGTACTTAGTAAGGAGAACAGGGACTATTTCTGACATGAACTCAGTGGCTGGCTCTTTGACCTCCCCCCTCCCACCAGAGGGAGGAGCAGCCCTGCTAGGCAACAGGACTTTGCAGCCAGGCCTGAAAATACCTGATAAGCTAGGGTCAGATGGAAGGGGAGGAGGTCGTCCCCTATCAGTGGACTTGGAAAGGGGCAGGGAGGAGATGAGAGAGGGAGGGTGGGATTGGGAGGGAATGAGGGAGGGGGATACAGCTGGGATACGAAGTTAATGAACTGTAACTAATATTAAAAAGTAAAAATTTTATTAAAAACACAAAATGGAAGAAAGGCAGTATGTTGCATTGGGGAAGAGATTTTATACTTGTTCCAACAGGAAAAGAAACACTATGGATTTCATCCAAATTGATGGAAACCAGATATGACAGAAGGAGCATGCCCTTTTCACCCTTGAAGATCTTGGCTACAGACAAGAAGAAGGAAATTGATAACAGCAAGCGAGGTAATATATATTCTGTTCCTTTTATATGAGAATGGCTCTAAAAATGTCTGAGTCATAAATATCTATGTATCGCTATAAATCTTGCTGGCTACAAAATCCTCAAGACCTATAATGTCATTCTTTTAGATAGCATAGACAAAAATTTGTATTACAATTTGATATATAATCCAGACTGGCTGAAATACAGAAGTCTTTCACCTACTCATGCAAAGAACAGAAATTAATCTTTAACTGATCTATGCTCATCCAAATGAATTTTATGATTACAGAACTGTATGTTACTCATGAAAGTTTATATATCCATAGAATAAAAGGACCAAACACCAATAGAATGAAAACTGCCTTGACAGGACTAATCCTCTAGGATGCTGAGATGCTGACACATTTATTCCAGCATCGTGCATGATCCAGCTTCAGACTGCTTCAATTGCTATTTCATCAAAACTTGATTCCAAGACAATTTCAAAACAGCTAGATCATTTAGTCCAGCCTTTCAGACCACTCCAATCAGGACTTCATTTAAGGTTGCATTTTCTCAGAATCTAGAGGCTGGGAAACGAATGTTACTGCTTGCTTAGTTAACCTTTTTTTTTTCCAATTTCCTTTGGGTCTCCCAAAAGACATACTATGCTACAAACTGGTAGGAAGAAATCTCAAGAAAAATGATGTCTCATTCCTTTAGCTTAGGGTGGGTAAGTTTTGGATGTTCTATTGGATGATGGATATTTGTCATTATAAAGGGGTGGTTACAACTTATTAATGATTTTAATTAGAAAGAAAACAAGGTATAGGAAAATAGACTCAGGAATTTTTCTCTTTCCTTTCTTAGGTAAGAGGAAAGATTGAGAAGAAAAAGGGGAAACATAAGAATACATATAAGAGTAATATAGGAATAATAAACGAAAAGAGTAGATTATTGAATCTTCTCTTTAACCAAACTACATTTTAAGCCAGTAATCATACATTAGTATATATTTCTATATATTGATACAAATTTAAGATTATTTGTTCTTGTGGAACTCTTAACAGAGAAAGTCATGAGAGGTGGGTATCTGAGTCATTTGTCTACTTTTGGGACCCTTTTCCTTCTACTGGGTTGTCTCATCCAACTTTGATGATGTATATGCCTTATTTTATTGTAATTTGTTATGCCATGTTTGGTTGATAATCCTGGGAAGCCTACTCTTTTCTGTAAGGAAAAGGAGGAAGAATGCATCTGGGGGAAAGAGGAGGTCAGTAGGAGTGACTGGAAAGAGAGAAGGGAATGGAAACTGTTTGGGATGTAACATATGAAATAATAATGTTTTTAAGATTATAGTTAACAAAATTATTCTTTATGAGATTTTCAGATACTCTTCCTGTTATTTTACACTCCTTTTTAAAGTACAGAAGAATCTGGTCATTTGGAGAATCAAAAGAAATATATGATAAGTCATTAAGATATTATGGTAACTACCAGGGGTATGTTTTTAAGATTTATTCCTATTTACTCCAATATTATTTCTGACTCTCATTAATTCCTTTGTGGATTTTTAGTATTACCTACTCTACTGGGTAGATTTCACCATTAATTGTGAAAGAAATAAAATGGTGGGTATATATGTACACACAGATGTGTGTGCATCTGTGTGTGATATATAAAGAATGAAAATGGCTCTGTTGTAATACAGAAAGATGACTATATTTATAAAATGGATTCATAGTTAAAGTAGTAAACACCTGTTCTGTTAGAGAAACTAAGAAACATCACAGTATAGACTATTTTACTCTGTGATATTGTTGTAACATAGTACATACTTAGTGAGTCCTTTTTCTAAATCAATTTTCTCTAAATGGCTATTTTATATGATTAACAGCAGTGACATAAATAACTACCATTTAAAAGTTTTACCAATGATATTCCAATTTATTTTCAACTTAAGAATGCTAGGAAGTCCCAAATTGAAGATTTTATTAAACTTTCACAAGTTTTCCCAAACAAAAATGCTTCCCCTACTTGTAATTATTTTCACTAACAGAATGTTACTTATTTGTATGGCAACTGCAATTTTTAATGTCTGTTTTTAGCTTGACTGATATTAGCACCATGATGGAAACACAGTGATATGCCCATGAGGGCATTTCCAAATTAGCTTAACTGGGGAAAGAAGAATCACCCTGAATGTATTGGTATCATCATATTGGCTGGGGTCCTAGACTGTATAAAAATAAGAAAATCTTCTGAGTGCTAACAGCTTTCTGTTTCCTGACTATAGATGCATTGTAACTGAGTATTTCATGCTTTTGCTGCCATCATAATGTACTGTAACCTTACATTCTGAGCTAATACAAACTTTCATTGATTTTCCTTTGTCACATATTGGATCACATTAATGAAATAGTAAAAAAAAAAAAAAAAAAAAAAAGTTTGGGAAGCCCTTTGTAAAACCCATGCAGCACATATTGCTTCTAAATCTTCACTCCCCTGCAAAGGTGAATTTTGAAGAGCAGTATCAGCCATTTCAAAATCAAATCATTTTCAAAATCAAATCATCGTGACCTAAAAGGAGCTTTATTCTGCTGAGGATGAAGGATGATAATAAGTGGCCAATGTTGGATTACCTTGTGTTTAATTTCACATTAACTCTCCAAAACCACACAATTATAGAGCCAACTGAAGGATGGGAACACATCATACATAAGCACACTGAGATAGAAGGGGATAGGGGCCCAGCAGGCAGCCACGTAGCTAGTGACCCTGCTTTGCAGGCTTGGGAAGCTAGGGATAGAGCAGTAGAATCCTTTCCATTTTCCCTGCAGACAGTAACATTACTGTAGCTACAGAGCATGCAAGGTTCCTTCAGATATAACATGGTAATGTCAAAGGCAACAGGGGATGGGGACACAGAGCCATATCGCTGAACCACAGCCTGTGGTTTCTTATGTTGCATTGTTCTTGACTAAGAACACAAACGCAGACCCTGATACCCTAGTAGCTACAATGTAATAAAATGTTTATGGAATCTTATGTAAGAAGTGGGAAATAGTAAGAGCTGGAGAGGATGGGAACCATACAAGGAAAACCAGAAAACTTGAACACAGGGAACTTCCCAGAGACTCATACTCCAACCAAGGACTATTCATGGAGATAACCTAGAACCCCTGCATAGATGTAGCCCATGGCAGTTTAGTGTCTAAGTGGGTCACATAGTGATGGGAAGAGGGACTGCCTCTGACATAATCTGATTGGCCTGCTCTTTGATCACCTCCCCCTGAGGTGGGAGCAGCCTTACCAGGCCACGGTAGAGGACAATGCAGCCACTCCTGAGGTGATCTGATAGACTAAGGTCAGGAGGAAGGAGAAGAGGACCATCCCTATCAGTGGACTTGGGGAGGGGCATGCATGAGGAAGGGGGAGGGAAGGTGAGATTGGGAGGGGAGGAGGGAGGGGATTATGGGGGAATACAAAATGAATAAAGTGTTATTAATAGTAAAAAAATAAAAAAAATTAAAATTAAAAAAAAGAAAAAAAAAAAAGGTACCATGAGTGATACCCTAACTGTGATAAGCCTACATACCCAAGTGTAATTGATTTGTGGGAGGAGTATAAAATAACTTAGAGATTCAAGCTAGAAAATTCCTACAACTGTATAAACAGAGATGAGCAGATATTTCTAGTGAAGTTTTCTGAGAAAAATTCAAGCAGTAGATGCCCAGATTATAAGATTTTAGTGGGGAACAAGGACTTTATCAAGAGATGTGGCAGAAGCCATTCATGTTATATTCTAGCAAAATCCACTTTGCTTATTTTTTTTCCCAATGTCTTGAAAGATTGACTAAGACTGAATTCTCAAGTAATAGGGTTATATCTTTGGTAGAAGAAATTTCAAGACAGGGCAACATTCAGCTCTGGTGTTCCTATATTTATTTATTCAGATCTGTAATGAGAGAGCTGCAGAACAAAATTGGAAATTTTGCTTGTCAAGGAAAGAAATGTAAACAAGTTCAAAGCTGGGGATATGAACTGTGTGAACAAAACCTCTATAATTAAAAAAGAAATTAGTGGAATATAAATAATAATGAGATAATCAGAAATGTAAACTAAAGGCAGAACTTCACACACTGAAGGCTTCAATTTGTGAAAATTCTAATTAATTTGAAAGAATATAGTCTAAATTGATAATGTAACTGAAGGGATTTCCTGCTCAAAACAACTGACCATGGAATTCACATCTAGTTTCAGAAACCAACATCCGTACAACTGTGGTAGATGGATAACAGGTTATACCTTGAGCTGGCAGCTGAAATGATAATGTTGTCCATGCTGTATTGTTTTTTGTTTATTTGTTTTCTTTTTTGTAGTATTTCCACTTAATTCTTTACCCATCAATTAATTAAATCTTTTATTTTCAAAAATTATGTTCATTTCTTGAATATGTTCTACATGACATAGCCTGGGAAATGTGTTTATGATTAAGGAAAACCCAGAATTCCCAGAAACCAAGTCTAGTGCTTTAACTATAAATATATTTTTCTTTTTAGTTACAATTTGTTAACTCTGTGTCCCAGCTGTATCCTGCTCCCTCATTCCCTCCCCTCCCCAACTCCCTCCCTGGTCTCCTCTCTGCCCCTTTCCAAGTCCACTGATAGGGGAGGAACTCCTCCCCTTTCATTTGACCCTGTTTTATCAGGTATCTTCAAGGCTGGCTGCAAAGTCCTCTTCTGTGGCCTAACAGGACTGCTCCTCCCCTGGGTGGGGGGGTCAAAGAGCCTGACCTTGAGATCCTGTTAGAAATAGTCCTTGTTACCCTTACTTTGGAAAACTACTTGGTTACTAAGCTACCACGGGCCACATCCGAGCAGAAGTTCTAAGTTATATCCATAGATGGTCCTTGGTTGAGTGTCAGTCTCAGAAAAGACCCTGTGCCTGGATATATTTGGTCCTTGTGGAGCTCCTGTCATTTCCATATCATACTAACTCCCCTTCTTTCATATGATTCCCTGCACTCTGCCAAGGTTTGGTTATGAGTCTTAGTGTCTGCTTTGAAACACTGCTAGATAGAGTCTTTCAGATGCCTTTTGCCATAGACTCCTGTCATACATTCAATGCACATCCCATTTGTCTTCCTAAATGAGGGTTGATCATCTTCACCAATGTCCACTTTCTTGATTATCTTCTTTAGGTGTGTAGATTTCATTATGTTTATCATATCTTATAGGTCTATATAAGCGAGTATATACCAAGTTTGTCTTTCTCCTTCTGGGATACTTCACTCAGAATGATCTTTTCTAGATCCCAGCATTTGCCTGCAATTTCATGATTTCCTCCTTTTTGATTGCTGAGTAGTATTCCATTGTGTAAAAATACCACAATTTCTGTACCCATTCCTCCGTTGATGGACATCTGGGTTGTTTTCACGTTCTGGCTATTACAAATGAAGCTGCTACAAACATGGTTGAACAAATGTCCTTGTTGTGTACTTGAGCTAATTTTGGTTATATAACTAGCAGTGGTATAGCTGGGTCTTGAGGTAGCACTCCTCCTAATTTTCTGAGAAAGCTCCAGATTGACTTCTAAAGTGGTTGTAACAGTTTACATTCCCACCAGCAATGGAGGAGGGTTCCTCTTTCACCACAACCTCTCCAGCATGTGTTGTCACTTGAGTTTTTCATCTTGGCCATTCTGATGGGTGTAAGGTGAAATCTCAGGGTTGTTTTGATTTGCATTTCCCTAATGGCAAATGAAGTTGAGCATTTCTTTAAGTGTTTCTCTGCCATTTGATGTTCCTCTTTCGAGAACTCTCTGTTTAGCTCTGTTCCCCATTTTTTAATGGGATTACTTGGTTTGTTGCTTTTCTGCTTTTTTTAGTTCTTTATATATACTGGATATTAGCCCTCTGTCAGGTAAAGGGTTAGTGAAGATTCTTTCCCAATCTGTAGGCAGTCGTTTTGTTTTGATGACAGTGTCCTTTGCTTTACAAAAGCTTTTCAGTTTCACGAGGTCCCATTTATTGATTGTTGCTGTTAGAGCCTGTGCTGTTGGTGTTCTGTTCAGGAAGTTTTCTCCTGTGCCAATGATTTCTAGGCTGTTCCCCACTTTTTTTTCCAACTGATTTAGCATATCTGGTTTTATGTTGAGGTCCTTGATCCACTTTGACTTTAGTTTTGTGCAGGGTGATAAATATGGATCTATTTTCATTTTTCTGCATGTAGACATCCAGTTGGACCAGCACCATTTGTTGAATATACTGTCTTTTTTCCATTGAATGGATTTGGCTTCTTTGTCAAATACCGAGTATTCATAGGTGTGTGGGTTTATTTTATTTTATTTTTTTAAGGTTTTTATTTTTTTTATTAATTACACTTTATTCATTTTGTATCCCCCCGTAAGCCTCTCCCTCCTCCCCTCCCGATCCCACCCTCCCTCCCTTTCTGCATGCATGCCACTCCCCAAGTCCACTGATAGGGGAGGTTCTCCTCTTCTTTCTGATCTTAGTCTATCAGTTCTCATCAAAAGTGGCTGCATTGTCCTCTACTGTTGCCTGGTAAGGCTGCTCCCCACTCAAGGGGAAGTGATCAATGAGCAGGCCAATCAGATTATGTCAGAGGCAGTCCCTCTACCCATTACTATGTAACCCACTTGGACACTGAACTGACATGGGCTACACCTGTGCAGGGGTTCCAGGTCATCTCCACAAATAGTCCTTGGTTGGAGTATGAGTCTCTGGGAAGTTCCCTGTGTTCAAATTATCTTGCTCTGTTGCTCTCCTTGTGGAGTTCTCGTCCCATCCAGCTCTTACTATTTCCCACTTCTTACATAAAATTCCATTCACTCTGCCCATCAGTTGGCCATCAGGCTCAGCATCTGCTTTGACAGTCTATATTGCAGAAGCTTTCAGAGGCCCTCTGTGGTAGGTTTCAAGGTTGTTTCATGTTTTCTTCTGGCTTTCAGAGGCCCTCTGTAGCATGTTCCGAGGTTGTTTCCTATTTTCTTTTTCTTCTGATGTCCATCCTCTTTGCCTTTCAGGATGGGGATTGAACATTTTAGTTAGGGTCCTCTCTTTTGCTTAGTTTGTTTAGATGTACAGATTTTAGTGGGTTGTATGTTTATATGAGTGAGTATATACCATGCATGTCTTTTTGCTTCTGGGACAACTCACTCAGGATGATCCTTTCCAGGTCCCACCATTTACCTCCAAATTTCATGATTTCCTTATTTTTCATTGCTGAGTAATACTCCATTGTATAGATGTACCACAGTTTCTGCATCCATTCTTCAGTTGAGGGGCATCTGGGTTGTTTCCAGCTTCTAGCTATTACAAATAAAGCTGCTACAAACATGGTTGAGCAAATGTCCTTTTTGTGTACTTGCGCCTCTTTTGGGTATATGCCTAGGAGTGGTATAGCTGGATCTTGAGGAAGTGCTATTCCTAGTTTTCTGAGAAAGTGTCAGATTGATTTCCAGAGTGGTTGTACCAGTTAACATTCCCACCAGCAGTGGAGAAGGGTTCCCCTTTCTCCACAACCTCTCCAGCATGTGTTTTCCCTTGAGTTTTTCATCTTGGCCATTCTGACGGGTGTAAGGTGAAATCTCAGGGTTGTTTTGATTTGCATTTCCCTAATGGCTAATGAGGTTGAGCATTTATTTAAGTGCTTCTCTGCCATTCGATATTCCTCTACAGAGAATTCTCTCTTTAGGTCTGTTCCCCATTTTTTAAGTGGATTACTTGGTTTTTTGCTTTTCAGCTTGTTTAGTTCTTTATATATATTGGATATGAATCCTCTGTCAGATAAAGGGTTGGTGATGATTCTTTCCCAATCTGTAGGCAGTTGCTTTGTTTTGATGATGGTGTCCTTTGCTTTACAGAAGCTTTTCAATTTCATGAGGTCCCATTTATTGATTGTTGCTCTTAGAGCCTGTGCTGTTGGTGTTCTGTTCAGGAAGTTTTCTCCTGTACCAATGAGTTCTAGGGTATCCCCCACTTTTTTTTTCTAGCCGATTTAATGTGTCTGTTTTTATGTTGAGGTCTTTGATCCACTTGGACTTCAGTTTTGTGCAGGGTGATAAGTATGGATCTATTTTCATTTTTCTACATGTAGACATCCAGTTGGACCAGCACCATTTGTTGAAGATGCTATCTTTTTTCCATTATATGGTTTTGGCATCTTTGTCAAAAATCAGGTGTCCGTAAGTGTGTGGGTTTATTTCTGGGTCTTCTGTTCGATTCCATTGATCCACCATTCTGTTTCTATGCCAGTACAATGCAGTTTTTATAACTGTTGCTCTATAGTACAGCTTGAGATCAGGGATGGAGATAACTCCAGAAGATCTTTTATTGTAGAAGATTGTTTTAGCAATTCTCGGTTTCTTGTTATTCCATACGAAGTTGAGAATTTTTCTTTCCAGGTCTGTAAAGAATTGTGTTGGCAATTTGATGGGAATTGAATTAAATCTGTAGATTGCTTTTGGTAAGATGGCCATTTTTACTATGTTAATCCTGACAAGCCATGAGCATGGGAGATCTTTCCATCTTCTCATATCTTCTTCTAATTCTTTCTTCAGGGACTGGAAATTTTTTTCATACAAGTCTTTGACTTGCTTGGTTAGGGTTACACCAAGGTACTTTATGTCATTTGTGGCTATTGTGAATGGTGTTGTTTCTCTAATTTCTTTCTCAGCCCTTTTGTCTTTTGTATACAGGAGTGCTACTGATTTTCTTGAGTTAATTTTGTATCCGGCCAATTTGCTGAAGGTGTTTATCAGCTGTAGGAGTTCCCTTGTAGAGTTTTTGGGGTCACTCATATATACTATCATATCATCTGCAAATAGTGATAATTTGACTTCTTCCTTTCCCATCTGTATGCACTTGATCTCCTTTGACTGTCTTATTGCTCTAGCAAGGACTTCCAGCACTATGTTGAAGAGATATGGAGACAGTGGGCAGCCTTGTCTTGTCCCTGATTTCAGTGGGGTTGCTTTAAGTTTCTCTCCGTTCAGTTTGATGTTGGCTATAGACTTGCTGTATATCGCCTTTACTAGGTTTAGATATGTGCCTTGTATCCCTGATCTCTCCAGTACTTTAAACATGAATGGATGTTGGATTTTGTCAAATGCTTTTTCAGCATCTAGGGAGATTATCGTGCGTTTTTTTTTCTTTCAGTTTGTTAATATGGTGGATCACATTGATGGATTTCCGTATATTGAACCACCCCTGCATACCTGGGATGAAGCCTACTTGGTCATAGTGGATAATATCTTTGATGTGTTCTTGGATCCGGTTTGCAAGTATTTTGTTAAGTATTTTTGCATCAATGTTCATAAGGGAGATTGTCCTGAAATTCTCTTTCTTTGTTGAGTCTTTGTGAGGTTTAGGTACTAAGGTGACTGTGGCTTCATAGAATGACTTTGGCAATGTTCCTTCTGTTTCTATTTTGTGGAATAGTTTGAAGAGAATTGGAGTTAGCTCTTCTTTGAAGGTCTGCTAGAATTCTGCGCTGAAGCCATCTGGTCCTGGGCTTTTTTTGGATGGGAGACTTTTGATGACTGCTTCTATTTCTTTTGGGGATATAGGACTATTTAATTGATTTACCTGGTCCTGATTCAGCTTTGGTAAGTCAAATCGATCAAGAAAATTGTCCATTTCATTTAGATTTTCAAATTTTGTGGCATATAGATTTTTGAAGTAAGACCTAATGATTGTTTGGATTTCCTCAGTGTCTGTAGTTATGTCCCCCTTTTCATTTCTGATTTTGTTGATTTGGGTGGTGTCTCTCTGCCTTTTAGTTAGCTTCGCTAAGGGTTTGTCGATCTTGTTGATTTTCTCAAAGAACCAGCTCTTGGTTTCATTGAGTCTTTGAATTGTTTTAGTTGTTTCTAATTGATTGATTTCAGCCCTGAGTTTGATTATTTCCAGCCGTCTACTCCTTTTTGGTGTCTCTGCTTCTTCTTTTTCTAGGGTTTTTAAGTGGGCCATTAAGTTGCTTGAATGAGCTGTCTGGAATTTCTTCTTGAAGGCACTTAGTGCTATGAATTTTCCTCTTAGCACTGCTTTCATTGTGTCCCACAAGTTTGGGTATGTTGTGTCTTCATTTTCATTGAGTTCTAGAAAGGCTTTTATTTCTTTCTTTATTTCTTCCTTGACCCAGCTGTCATTTAGTAACAAGTTGTTCAGTTTCCATGTGTGTGTAGGCTTTTTGCTATTTCTGTTGTTGTTGAAGTCCAGCTTTATTCCATGGCGATCAGACAGGATACAAGGGATTATTTCAGTCTTCTTGTATCTGTTGAGGCTTGCTTTGTGACCAACTATATGGTCTATTTTGGAGAAGGTTCCAGGAGGTGCTGAGAAGAAGGTAAATTCTTTTGTGTTTGGGTGTAAAGGTCTGTAAATGTCTGTGAGGTCCATTGGATTCATGACCTCTGTCAGAGATATTGTTTCTTTTTTAATTTCTTTTTTGTTGACCTGTCCTTTGTTGAGAGTGGGGTGTTGAAGTCTCCCACTATTAATGTGTGGGGATCTATATGTGGTTTAAATTTTATCAATGTTTCTTTTACAAATGTGGGTGCTCTTGTATTTGGGGCATAGATGTTCAGGATTGTGATGTCTTCCTGGTGGAATTTTCCCTTGATGAGTATGAAGTGTCCTTCCTTATCTCTTTTGATTAATTTTGGTTGAAAGTCTATTTTATCAGATATTAGAATGGCTACTCCTGCTTTTTTCTTGGGTCCATTTGCTTGGAAAGTCGTCTTCCAACCTTTTACCCTCAGGTAATGTCTATCTTTGTGTCTTAGGTGTGTTTCTTGTATGCAACAGATTGCTGGGTTTTGTTTCTGTATCCATTCTGTTAATCTGTGTCTTTTTACTGGAGAGTTGAGTCCATTGATGTTGAGAGAGATTAATGACCAGTGGCTGTTAGATCCATTTATTTTGATGTTGGCTGTGTTCATAAGGTTGTGTGCTTGGTTGCTTTTTGTTTTGCTGTAGTAAGGTTAATTATTTCCTGTGTTTTCTTGACAGAAGCTAATTTTCTTGGGTTGTATTTTCCCTTCCAGTATCTTCTGCAATTCTGGATTTGTGTGTAGGTATTGTTGAAATTTGTTTTTGTCATTGAATATCTTGTTTTCTCTGTCTATGAGGACTGAGAGTTTTGCAGGGTATAGTAGCCTGGGTTGACATCTGTGTCCTCTTAGGGTCTGCATGATATCTGTTTAGGCCCTTCTGGCTTTCATAGTTTCTGTTGAAAAGTCAGGTGTGATTCTAATGGGTTTGCCGTTATATGTTACTTGGCCTTTTTCCCTTGCAGCTTGTAGTATTTTTTCTTTGTTCTGTATACTTACTGTTTTGATTATTATGTGGCGGTAGGATTTTCTTTTCTGGTCAAATTTGTTGGGTGTTCTGTAGACCTCATGTATCCTTATTGGCTTCTCCTTTAACTTGGGAAAATTTTCTTCAATAATTTTGTTGAAAATATTTTCTGGGCCTTGGAGAAGGGAGTCTTCTTTTTCCTCTATTCCTATTATTCTTAGGTTTTGTCTTTTCATATTGTCTTGGATTTCTTGGATGGTCTGTGTCAGGAAATTTTTGGATTTAACATTTTCTTTGACAGATACATCGATTTCTTCCATTGTATCTTCTACACCTAAGATTCTTTTTTCCATTTCTTGTATTCTGTTGGTTATGCTTACCTCTGTAGTTCCTGTTTTCCCTAAATTTCCCTAAATTCTTCCTCTCCATTATTTCCTTCATTTGTGTTTTCTTTAATTTTTCTAGTTCTATATTCAGGTCTTGAGTTGTTTTGTTCACTTCCTTCACCTGTCTGCTTGTATTTTCCTCTTTTTCTTTTAGTTCCTTCAACTCTGTCTCTTTTATTTCTTTCAGTGATTTAATTATTTCTTCTCTGAAGGCCACAAGCTGTTTGGCTGCATCTTCCCGTATTTCTTCACGGATGGCCATAATCTTCTTGCCTTTATCTTCCTCCATTTCTTTACGGATAGCCATGATCTGTTTGGTTTTATCTTCCTCTAATTCTTTACGTATTTTATTTGTTTTCTTTATTATTCTCTTCATCAACATCTTCTTGATTTTCTATTATGCTGCATTGTTCAGGGCTGTTCGCCTCTGGATGGCTGGGTTCTGGAGATACCATATTGCTCTGTCTTTTGTTGGTTGAGCCTTTACGCTGACCTCTACCCATTGGGCTGATTTAGGTGTTGGCTGTTAGTTTCTGTGCTTCCTGGAGTCCTCAGGTAGGGAGTATCCCCTTGGCCAGAAGATGATTTTTCCTGAAGGAGTCCTTCTCTGCTTTTTGGTTATGGTCACTGTATGGCCAGTGTTTCTCAGGAGTTGCCACTGCTCACCTCAGGTTTATAGCCCTGAGTAGTAGCTGTGGTCTATGTTAGGCAGGGGGATCTCCTCTTACCCATAGAATTTCTCAAGACAGCTGCCCCACTGCTGGGTTTCTTGTTATAAATTTAGTGTGCTGCTGCTCACTAAATTTCCATGTATAGTCCTCTTGAAGAAACTGCTGGTTCCCTAGCTGTGGTGTTTTCTCCCAACAGGGAAACTCAGTCTGTTATCCTGGGGCGCACAGTTTTGTCCGGGAAAGTGGGAGGTGCACTCAGCAAGTCTCTGGGCCAGAGGCTGACTGCTCCACTCTGGACCTGGAGAAGGTGCACCTAGGTTGAGTTGGCGCCTGGGGGCACTGCTCTGGTCTGGAGGCTGGGTGCCTCACTCTGGACCAGAAGCTGTGTGTCTCTGTCTGGGATGGCGGCTGCAGGCACCGCTCTGGTCCAGATGCTCTGGGTGCAGCCCCCCTGAAGGACCAGGGATTCCCACAGTTTTGACAGTCCAGCCAGGGACAACTGGCCGATCCCTGGCACAGTATCTGAGGGCTGCTGTAATGGCTCTCTGGCTCCTGCAGGTCCGAGGATGCAGCTGTGTGTCCCAGTGCCCCAGGGGAACTCAACAATGGCGGCAGAGCACAGTGTTCCTGCCTGCACTAGAGTCTGCGTGAGTCCAGGAAGTGTTTTGGTGCTGGGTGTCCTAAGCGTTAGAGCTGCTGACCCCCTCCACTGGGGGTTTCCTCCTGCCAGAGACACACAGTCTGGTGCTCTGGTACCCTGGTGCCCACAGTTCTATCTGAGGCGGCGAATCAGGAGCGCAGACAGGGCTCCGTGCAGGTGCCTTTGTCCCGGCTCTGGGTCCGGGCTGGCTCCTGGGGCACCCGCGGAACCCGAGTCTTTTCCAGGGGATGTCTCTGTAACCTGGGGTCGGTCCCAATTGTTTCCTGCTCCGTGGGGTTATCTCTCGACTGGGAAATCCAGTCTATGGTGCTGTGGGCTCACAGTTCAGTCTGGGACCGTGGCCAGATCGCGCTGGCGTGTAGCTCTGGGCTGGCGACCAAGTCCCTGGCAGAACCGGGATCTCTTCCGAGGTTTAGCCGGGTGAGTTAAAGCTGATTGAATCCCCCACCGTGGGGTATCCTCTCACCTGTAAAACACAATCACTTGTGTTTTATGGCCGAGAGTTCCGATTGCTGTTCACTGTGCCAATCCTGCTGTGCTGCTCCTCAGAATGAGAGTCCTCCCGGCGCCGCCATCTTGCCCCCGGTGTGTGGGTTTATTTCTGGGTCTTCTATAGGGTTCCATTGATCCTCTTTTCTGTTTCTATGCCAATACCATGCAGTTTTTATTACTGTTGCCTTGTAGTACAGCTTGAGATCAGGGATGGAGATACCTCCAAATGATCTGCTGTTTTACAGGATTGTTTTGGAGATTTTGGATTTTTTGTTTCTCCATATGAAGCTGAGAATCTTTTTTTTCAAGGTCTGTAAAGAATTGAGTTGGTATTTTGATGGGAATTGCATTGAATCTGTAGATTGCTTTTGGCAGGATGGCCATTTTCACATTGTTAATCCTACCAATCCATGAGCATGGGAGATCTTTCCATCTTCTGAGATCTTCTTCAATTTCTTTCTTCAGAGACTTGAAGATTTTCTCAAACAGGTCTTTCACTTGCTTGGTTAGAGTCACAACAAGGTACTTTATGTTATTAGTGGCTATTGTGAAGGGTGTTGTTTCCCTAATTTCTTTCTCAGCCTTTCTGTCTTTGGTGTACAGGAGGGCTTCTGAGTTTTTTGAATGGATTTTGTATCCTGCCACTTTGCTGAAAGTGTTTATCAGATGAAGGAGTTCTCTGGTTGAATTTTTGGGGTCGCTCATGTATACTATCATATCATCTGCGAATAGTGACACTTTGACCTCTTCCTTTCCGATTTGTATCTCCTTGATCTCCTTTAGTTGTCTTATTGCTCTGGCTAGGACTTCAAGTACTATGTTGAAGAGGTAGGGAGAGAGTGGGCAGCCTTGTCTTGTCCCTGATTTCAGTGGGATTGATTTAAGTTTCTCTCCATTGAGTTTGATGTTGGCTATAGGCTTGCTGTATATTGCCTTTACTATGTTTAGGTATGTGCCTTGTATCCCTGATCTCTCCAAGACTTTAAACATGAATGGGTGTTGGACTTTGTCAAATGTTTTGCAGCATCTAAGGAGATGATCGTGTGGTTTTTCTCCTTCATTTTGTTTATGTGGTGGATTACATTGATGGATTTCCGTATGTTGAACCACCCTTGCATGCCTGGGATGAAGCCTACTTGGTCGTGGTGGATAATATCTTTGATGTGTTCTTGGATTCGGTTTGCAAGTATTT
>NW_026596445.1:6108569-6174198 GCF_907164565.1 Psammomys obesus | reverse complement strand
ATGTTGAAGAGGTAGGGAGAGAGTGGGCAGCCTTGTCTTGTCCCTGATTTCAGTGGGATTGATTTAAGTTTCTCTCCATTGAGTTTGATGTTGGCTATAGGCTTGCTGTATATTGCCTTTACTATGTTTAGGTATGTGCCTTGTATCCCTGATCTCTCCAAGACTTTAAACATGAATGGGTGTTGGACTTTGTCAAATGTTTTGCAGCATCTAAGGAGATGATCGTGTGGTTTTTCTCCTTCATTTTGTTTATGTGGTGGATTACATTGATGGATTTCCGTATGTTGAACCACCCTTGCATGCCTGGGATGAAGCCTACTTGGTCGTGGTGGATAATATCTTTGATGTGTTCTTGGATTCGGTTTGCAAGTATTTTATTGAGTATTTTTGCATCAATGTTCATAAGAGAGATAGGTCTGAAGTTCTCTTTTTTTGTTGGGTCTTTGTGTGGTTTAGGTATCAAGGTGACTGTGGCTTCATAGAATGAGTTTGGTAGTGTTCCTTCTGTTTCTATTTTGTGGAATAGTTTGAGGAGAATTGGTGTTAGCACTTCTTTGCAGGTCTTGTAGAATTCTGCGCTGAAGCCATCTGGTCCAGTGCTTTTTTTGGAGGGAAGACTGTGAATGACTGCTTCAATTTCCTTGGGAGATATAGGGCTATTCAGTCTTTCTACCTGATCTTGGCTTAATTTTGGTAGATGGAATCTGTCAAGAAAATTATCCATTTCATTTAGATTTTCAAATTTTGTGCCACATAGGTTTTTGTAGTATGACCTAATAATTGTTTGGATTTCCTCAGTGTCTGTAGTTATGTCCCCATTTTCATTTCTGATTTTGCTGATTTGGATAGTTTCTCTCTGCTTTTTAGTTAGTTTGGCTCAGGGTTTGTCTATCTTATTGATTTTCTCAAAGAACCAGCTTTTTGTTTCATTGATTCTTTGGATAGTTTTATTTATTTCTAATTGATTGATTTCAGCCCTGAGTTTGATTATATCTAGCCGTCTGCTCCTCTTGGATGTATCTGCTTTTATTTTTTTTCCTAGGCTTTTCAGTTGGGCCATTAAGTTGTTTGTATGTGATGTTACAAATTTCTTCTTGCAGGCACTTTGTGCTATAAATTTTCCTCTGAGCACTGCTTTCAATGTGTCCCATAAATTTGGGTATGTTGTGCCTTCATTTTCATTGAATTCTAGGAAGTCTTTAATTTCTTTCTTTATTTCTTCCTTAATCCAGCTGTCATTGAGTAGTAAGTTATTCAGTTTCCATGTGCATGTCTGCTTTTTGTTGTTTCTGTCCTTGTTGATGTCCAGCTTTAGTCCATGGTGTTCAGATAGTATACAAGGGATTATCTCAATCCTTTTGTATCTGTTGAGGCTTGCTTTGTGACCCACTATATGGTCTATTTTGGAGAAGGTTCCATGCGGTGATGAAAAGAAGGTGTACTCTTTTGAGTTTGGATGAAAAGATCTGTAGACATCTATTAGATCCATTTGATTTAGGGATTCTGTGAGTGCTTTTATTTCCCTATTTGGTGTCTGTCTAGTTGATCTGTCCCTTGATGAGAGTGGGGTATTGAAGTCTCCCACTATTAAGGTATTAGGATCAATGTATGATTTAAGCTTTAATAATGTTTCATTTATGAATGTAGGTGCTCTTGTATTTGGGGCATAGATATTCAAGATTGTGATGTCCTTTTGGTGGATTTTTCCTTTGATGAGAATGTAGTGGCCCTCTTTATTTGTTTGGCTATGTTTGTCTGTGTTTCCTTGAGCATTTTGTCTATTTCTTCTTTCTTTACCTCCAATTGACTGGCCAACTCATTGAAAGATTTGTTCATTTCCTCCTTATGAGACTCAAATAATTGGGCAAGCATGGCTTTAATATCATTTTCCTGTGCTTGTGATGAATTGTAGTATCCATCGATTTTGGGGTTTGCTGGTGAAGTCATGATGTCCTGATTTATGTTGGAAGTGTTCTTTCGCCTACCCCTGGCCATTGGCTTATCTGAAACCTTCCCTATTTGTGTTTGTTTCTGAAGATCAGACTGGTACTGTCTCTCTCTGGCATCTGGAGAGTTCTTCAGGAAGCTGAGAACTTTCAGCATGTGCTGAGGACTAGCTGTACCTGTGGGAGAAAAGTATGCAGGTGCAAACAGGGCAAATGCAAGCGTGTGTGTGTGTGTGCGTGTGTAAGTGTGCGTGGACGTGTGTCTTGAGGGACAGAGTGATGGCTAATGTTGAACCCTTGAGTGTGTGAGAGGGGCTCTGCACTGTATATGTCGCAGGCGCTAGTGATGATCGCAGAGCAATTTCTGGCATTAACTGCTTTAACTCCTCAATTAGACCCCCAGAGCAGGAACTTCAATGTCCCAAGTGCAACTCTGTTTCCCAAAGTGGGTATATGGGTGGGAGGGGGTTCAATGCCTGGCTTCTGTTTTAGAAGGACCCAGGATCAGGGGATCTGCAGATTCTCAAGGCTGCACTCACTTACAGGTAGGTCACTTGGCAGAGGTCAGGGTATCCGGGCTCTCTGCTCCCTGGTTTGGCCCTGCTTGTTTGATGTGCTCTGCCAGCTCCGTGCTGCTGTCACTGCCAGGTTATGAGGTCTTGCTGCAGCTGAAGATTTCAAGGTGGTCACGTCAGTAGGGATCGGGGTAACCAGGCATTCTGTTCTCTGGTTTGGCCCTGGTTAGTCTTAAATTGGAGCGCTGATGTGCCCTGCAGGCTCAGTGCTGCTCTGCCACCAGGTTAGAAAGTCCCGTTGTAACTGGAGACTGGGTTGCTAGTCCAGATGCTTTCTGGGAAGTCCTGGGATCTCTTCACTGTGCTCTCCCAGCACCTGGTGTGCCTAGCTAGTGTGGCGTTTCTGTCTGGTTTTGGTGAGTATATAGCATATTCTCTGTCACTGTGGGATTGGGCAGGCCATACCTTCTTCAGTGATCACGATCCTGATCCTTCAGAGTTAGTATGGCGTGTAGCACACTTGGGCCCTGGGAGCATGGTGCAGCAGCCGTGCGGATCTAGGACTCCGAGACGGGTACTGCTGGCACTTGCTGCTAAAGGGCTTGGAGCTCTGCCTCAGCCGCTGCAGACCCCAGTCAGTTATGTCTGTGCAGAGAAACATGAGTCCTCTGTGCCAAGGAGGAAGGAAGTCTGGGGAAGGGGAGTGCTGTGAGATCAAAGGATCGTTTCTCACCTTCCCCAAACAAGTCTCCGAGTGACTGGAGACCAAAGTTTCGCCTCCTGCGATGTTGCCTGTTGTTAGAAAGCGTCATTGTTGTTTTCTTGGGTCAGAGGTCCTTACACTCACTGACTCAGATGGTTAGCACTTCCACAGCTCAGAAACTGTGTGTGCTAGTCGCCATCCTGGCTCAGCCCTCCTCCGTTTGTTTTCTTTTTTGAGGCATAAAATATTCAAGACTGTTGTGATTAGGAAGACTTAAAATCTCAGAACATTTCTGATGCCAGGCAATATATGCTAAGATCAGACTGTGTTTAATGAGACCAAAAAAAAAAAAAAAAAGCTATTGAATAAACTAGCGAAGTACAATTAAAGTTAATATGAAGATCCTTGAATGTTTGAGATACCAGAAATGTGGCTTTCCCCAAAGGAAAGCTGAAGATATAAAGTGAAATGACCTCAAGATAAACAGTGTATATGCTACAAACAGCAGAATTGGAGGTGAGTGGTTTCCCAAAGGTCCATACTGTTTCATTATAAACCTAAAATTGTATGAATTTTCACTGCTATGATTCATTCTTTCTTTGGTATGATGCTTCCTTGATATACCCATGATCCTCAGTCTTCAAATTGGAATGTCTAGTCTCTGTAAAAGAAACCATCTATATTATGGTTGGACACTGTTTGCCACACCAGTACTATTTCTGATAAAGCAAGGACAGGTTTTAATTTTACACACAGCAGTAGCTTTTGAAATAGTAAATTAAAATGGTCAAAATGAAGGCAGGGATATGCACAGGGTAATCTAGAAGTGGTTTTATTCACCCATGTCATAAAGAGTGGTGGAACCTCCTTTAGGAGTCAAATTGTGCAATATGAGTATCGAGATTCATTAAAACATCACTGATGGAGAAGATATCAAATTGCAATTCTGGATGTAGCATATAAGGTACAGTATTGTAAGAAAGTTTTGTTAGCAATTTTATCATTAACAATAAGGGATGTAACTCAGAAAGAGCTGTCTTCTCATATGGAACTTGTCTTCATGAGGGAGGAATCAAATGAAAAAATAATATGCATATGGAATCTTCCATTTTAACTTGCAAATTACTCACACAGAATCTCTATAAACAGAAAACGATTCTGTACAACAGATCATCTGGAGGCATCTCCATCCCCAATCTCAAGCTGTACTACAGAGCAATAGTAATAAAAACTGCATGATATTGGCATAGAAATAGAATTGGTTATTTTACAGGAAATAATTTTATATACCAACAGATGATTTCATCCTCAGGTAAAAAAACTGAATTTTTCAAAAATAAAAATAGATAAAATTAGTATCAGAATGCTAAGCAGAGAACTCCTTCAGCTAATAAACAACTTCAGCAAAGTGTCTGGATACAAAATTAACTCAAAAAAATATCAGAAGCAGTCCTGTATACCAAAGACAAAAGGGCCAAGAAAGAAATTAGGGAAACAACACCCTTCACAATAGCCACTAATAACATAAAGTACCTTGAAGTGACTCTAACCAAGCAAGTGAAAGACTTGTATGAGAAAAACTTCAAGTCTCTGAAGAAAGAATTTGAAGAAGATATCAGAAGATGAAAAGATCTCCCGAGCTCATGGATCAGCAGAATTAACATAGTGAAAATGGCTATTCTGCCAAAAGAAATCTACAGATTCAATGCAATTCCCATCAAAATACCAACACAATTCTTCATAGACCTTGAGAGAAAAATTATCAGCTTCATATGGAGAAACAAAAACCCCAGAATTTCCAAAACGATTCTGTACAACAGATCGTCTGGAGGCATCTCCATCCCCGATCTCAAGCTGTACTACAGAGCAATAGTAATAAAAACTGCATGATATTGGCATAGAAATAGAATAGTGGATCAATGGAACCAAATAAAAGACCCAAAAATAAACCCACACATATATGAATACTTGATTTTTGACAAAGAAGCCAAAACCATTCAATGGAAAAATGACAGAATCTTCAACAAATGTTGCTGGTCTAACTGAGTGTCTATATTCATTAAAAATGCAAATATGTCCATGCTTATCACACTGCACAAAACTAAAGTCCAAGTGGATCAAAGATCTCAACATAAACCAGATACACTAAATTGGTTAGAAGAAAAATTGAGGAAGAGCCTAGAACTCATTGGTACAGGAGAAAACTTCCTGAACAGAACACCAACATCACAGGCTCTAAGAGTAACAATCAATAAATGGAACCTCATGAAACTCAAAAGGTTCTGTAAAGCAAAGGACATAGTCATCAAAACAAAATGACAGCCTACAGACTGGGAAAGGATCTTCACCAACCCTATATCTGACAGAGGGTTGATATGCAGCATATGTAAAGAACTAAAGAAGTTAAAAAACAACAAATCAAGCAATCGATTAAAAATGGGGTACAGAGCTAAACAGAATTCTCCGTAGAGAAATACAGAATGGCAGAGAAACACTTAAAGAAATGTTCAATGTCCTTAGCCATCAGAGAGATGCAAATCTAAATGACCCTGAGATTTCACCTGACACCCATGAGAATGGTTAAGATAAAAAAACTCAAGTGACAACACATGCTGGAGAGGTTGTAGAGAAAGGGGAACCCTTCTCCACTGCTGATGGGAATGTAAACTTGTACAACCACTCTGGAAATCAATCTGGCGCTTCCTCAGACAACTAGGAATAGCACTTCCTCAAGATCCAACTACATCACTCCTAGGCATATACCCAAAAAATGCTCAAGTATACAACAAGGACATTTTGCTCAGCCATGTTTGTAGCAGCTTTGTTTGTAGCAGCTTTGTTTGTAATAGCCAGAATGTGGAAACAACCCAGATGTCCCTCAGTTGAGGAATGGATACTGAAATTGTGGTACTATTACACAATGCAATACTACTCAGCAATTAAAAATGAGGAAATCATGAAATTTGCAGGAAAATCTTGGGACCTAGAAACGATCATCCTGAGTGAGGTATCTCAAAAGCAGAAAGACACACATGGTATATACTCGCTTATATAGATCTATAAGATAGAATAAACATACTGAAATCTATACACCTAAAGAAGATAAAAAAGAAAGAGGACCCAGATTACGATGATCAATCCTCCCTTAGAAAGAAAAATGGAATGGACATTGGATGTTGGAGCAAACAAGTAACAGGACAGGAGCCTACCACAGAGGGCCTCTGAAAGACTCTTCCTATTAGTATATCAGAGCAGTTATTAAGACTAATAACCAAACCTTCTGCAGAGTGCAGGGAATCATAAAAAAAAAAAAAAAAGAAGAAGAAGAACGACTTAATATGACCTGGAGAGGACAGGAGCTCCACAAGGACCAAATATATCTGGGCACAGGGGCTTTTATGAGACTGTTTCTCTAAACAAGGACCATGTATGGATGTAAACTGGAACCCCTGCTCAGATGTAGCCCTTTGTAGCTCAGTATCCAAGTGGGTACCCTAATAAGGGGAAAAGAGACCATTTCTGATATGAACTCAATGGCAGGCTTTTTGACCTCCCCACCCCCTGAGGGAAGAGCAGTCCTGCTAGGCCACATAGGAGGACTTTGCAGCCAGTCCTGAAGACACCTGATTAAACAGGGTCAGGTGAAAGGGGAGGAGGTTCTCCCCTATCAGTGGACTTGGAAAGGGGCAGGGAGGAGATGAGGGAGGGAGAGAGGGATTGGGAAGAATAGAGGGAGTGGGATACAGCAGGGATACAAAGTTAACAAACTGTAACTAAGATTAAAAAAAGAAAAAAATTGGAGAAAAAAAAAGAAAAAAAGAAGGCTTACACACACTGCAGAGAGTCCTAATTAGTTTCAAAATGATTTGTAGAAGAGGAAACTTGAATGTAGACCGTAAATATGAGATTTAAAAATTATAAGTTTTTTAGAGTTTGTTTAAAATAATAAATTGTTCTTAAGATAGTAACCAGTTATTGACAGTATTTATAAAACTAGCTTAAACAACAAAATTTGAGTGTTTTCCTTAAGATAATGAACAGTGTAAAGATTTATTGAAAATTTGTTTACTATTTTTTTTTTGACTGGATGAAATTTCATACTTGTTATTTGACATGGAATGGTGGCACAGTCCTTTATTTTTATGTTTACCACCTACAATGAAATATTACTCAATACAGAGAATGTGATGTTAACTCCAGAGTGTCTTATAGATTTAAAATTTTAGTAGAAAATTGTGTGTGGTTGTGCATAAATTCAGTCCTAGTGTTTGGGAAGAAGAGACAAATAGATCTCTGTGAATTTGAAGACAACATGGTCTACAGAATGATTTCCTGGAAAGCTACACAGTGAGGCTGTCTCTAAAAAAGAAATCTATAGAATTTGCAGATACAACTACCAAAACAGAGGTACTCACAGGAGGCATGATTTGTAGCAGCTGTAAATTTGTGGGTGACTTTATGAATCGATAAAATAAATACAAAACCTGCTGACAGAGTCATGGAGAAGATTTTATAGTTGTTTTCTCATATATATAAATGTGTGTGTTTGTGTGTGTCTTATGAGGACTTTAACTGTACTGATACAAGCCCTACTAAAGTTATCCCAGAGAATGAAGGGAGAATGTGACTGTGAGACAATAGAGCTCAACAGACTTTTCAGCAAAGATTCTTAAAAGTCAATTAAAGAAATTACGTGTCCAATGACTTGTCATTTAGATGTTTCTGTTGTCTATGAAATCAACATGGAAGGGCTAAAACAAAAACATTCATAACAGTTCAAGTAGGGTTCTCATTTCTAGTTGTGAAGCTTCTCAAAGACATAAGATTATTAAATATGAAACTCAGTGCCATAGGTGAGGTACATCCCTGTGATTTGGTAGATAGAAGTGGCCCCATACTTCTCTCACCAAACAGAATATTGCCAGTTATTTGGAAGGAAAGCAAAGACACAAAGCAAGAAACCATAATTAGACAAGAATGATTACAATCAAATATAAACTTTCTTCATCTGAGTAAACAAAAAACAGTGAGTAAAGGTACAATCCTCAGGATTAGAAGGAATTTAAAACAACACAATCACAACAGTCATTATACTGAAAAACAATGTGTTGCATCCTTAGAAAAGGTATCCCCTTCCTTCACATGCATAGTTTCATTTTATAGTCATGTTATACATGCACATTCACACACATTCATGCATGCACAGAAGTGCATTAAATAAATGTAATAATAATAATGCATTTAAAAAAGTTGGTTTTATTTGTTCTCACACCCAAGAATTACATGAGAAATAAATTATTATGGTAGTGTAGGTTAGTATATGTGGTCATTTGAGGTTTGTAGAATATCTGTCCAGGGCCTTCTGGCCTTCAGAGTCACCACTGAAAATTATTTTAATGTGTATTATTTTAATGTGCCTGCTTTTATGTGTGACATTTTTTCCCTTGAAGTTTTTACTATTTATCCTTTGTTCTGAGTTTTTAATGTGTTGTTTATTCTGTGTTGTAAAGAGTTTCTTTTTTGATCCTGTCTTTTTGGTATTCCCTATGACTATTGTGCCTTGGTGGATATTTCTTTTTCTAACATTGGGACATATATATATGTCGTGTGCTTTTGACCTAGGTTTCTACTTCTATTTGTAGGTTTGGTCCTTCCATAGTGTTCCGCAATCTGGGGATGTTTTGAATCGGTATTTTTAATATATATTTAAATTTTTCTTTGACTGAGCTACCCATTTTGTTTACAATGTATTCCAAACTTGAAATTCTCTATTCTATGCTTTTCAATCTACTAGTCAGGTTAGATTAGACTTCATAAATTTTTACTTTGAGTTTTATTTTGTTTTATATTTTCTTTGATGATTCTATTTCTTATTAGGAGGATGGCTGGCTCAGGCTAGTGCCAGTAAGGCACTATAGGAACCCTGGGTCTGTACCAAGAGGCTCAGTCTCAGGAGGACAAATGTGTACTGAGAAGAAGTACATATTATTATAAAGAAAACTTTGATCAAATTCATTAGAAACAAAATTTAAAGCAAAATATAGTCACATATTTTTACAAAATTTTATTTTATGTCTCTTTTTATCTATGTATTAAAAGATTAAAAATATGATTTTAACTTGCTTTCATTTGAACTGCAGAGCAACCTTTAATGCACAAAATCTATATTATATGTTATTATAATATTACAGTTCATAGAAGATACAATGTTTCTGTGAATAATTTCCAATTATTCTATCAGAGGTTATATATGTGTGTGTGTTTGTGTGTATGTGTATTATGAGAGAGAGAAAGGAAGAGAGAAAGTTAGAGAGAGAGGGAGACAGAGAGAGAAGGAGGGAGGGAGAGTCATGATTCCTGTGTGTTTTAGATTAAAATTCAGAATATGCATTTCTATAATTTGGGATAAAATTTCAAATGAATTTAGTCAAACTATCTTTAAAACAAACTCAACAATACTTCTGTTTGTTTATTCATAAATTTCTGGTTAAATGTCTATAATAAGTGGTTTAATATTTTTATTTTATAAATCTTGGAATGGAAACATTTGCCTGTTCCTTTAAGGAATATATTAGTCAATATATATTAGTGAATATATTCACTAATATATATTAGTGAAAGGTGAACTAACGGTTAAAATTAGATACATTATTCACTTATCTGCTTTTAGATTCAGTTTCTGTTTGCAGATTTTTTTAGAACAGATGTGGTTGTTTCATTTTATTTTGTTTCGTTTTTTTTTAGTGTTCTTGTTGGAGTTAGCTAATATTGATAAAAGATCATAGGACTTTAAAGACAGTTGTTTGGCTATGATATAATAATTTGTAATGGTTCGACTGATCTTGTAATTTGCCTTTTCAAATTTGAATAAACAAAAAATTCAAAATTATTGTTCTGATATTCAACTTGTGTAGATAGAGAATATAAAAGGTTAGTTTTCCAGGTCCCACCATTTACCTGCAAATTTCATGATTTCCTTATTTTTCATTGCTGAATAATACTCCATTGTGTAGATGTACCACAATTTCTGTATCCATTCTTCAGTTGAGGGGCAACTGGGCTGTTTCCAGCTTCTGGCTATTACAAATAAAGCTGCTACAAACATGGTTGAGCAAATGTCCTCATTGTGTACTTGAGAATCTTTTGGATATATGCCTAGGAGTGGTATGGCTGGATCTTGAGGAAACGCTATTCCTAGTTGTCTGAGAAAGCGCCAGATCGCTTTCCAGAGTGGTTATACAAGTTTTCATTCCCATCAGCAGTGGAAGAAAGTTCCCCTTTTTCCACAACCTCTACAACATGTGTTGTCACTTGAGTTTTTCATCTTGGCCATTCTGATGGTTGTAAGGTATAATTTCAGGGTCGTTTAGATTTGCATTTCCCTAATGGCTAAGGACGTTGATCATTTCTTTAAGTATTTCTCTTACATTCGATATTCCTCTACAGAGAGTTCTCTGTTTAGCTCTGTTCCCCATTTTTTTAATTGGATTACTTGGCTTGCTGCTTATCAGCTTCTTTAGTTTTTTATATATACTGGATATTAGCCTTCTGTCAGATAGAGGGTTGGTGAAGGTTCTTTCCCAATCTGTAGGCAGTCGTTTTGTTTTGATGACGGTGTCCTTTGCTTTACAGAACCTTTTCAGTTTCATGAGGTCCCATTTATTGATTGTTGCTCTTAGAGCCTGTGCTGTTGGTGTTCTGTTCAGGAAGTTTTCTCCTGTATCAATGAGTTCTAGGGTATTCCCCACTTTTTCTTCTAACCGATTTAATTTGTGTGGTTTTATATTGAGGTCTTTGATCCACTTGGACTTTAGTTTTGTGCAGGGTGATAAGTATGGATCTATTTTCATTTTTTTCTACATGTAGACATCCAGTTAGACCAGCACTATTTGTTGAAGATGCTATCTTTTTTCCATTGTATGGTTTTGGCATCTTTGTCAAAGATCAGATGTCCATAAATGTGTGGGTTTATTTCTGGAAAGTATCATCTTGAGTGAGCTGTCCCAGAAGCAGAAAGACACACACGGTATATACTCACTCATATAGACATATAACATAAGATAAACCTACTAAAATCTGTACATCTAAAGAAAGTAATCAAGAGAGAGGACCCTGACTAAAACGTTCAATCCCCATCCTGAAAGGCAAAGAGGATGGACATCAGAAGGAGAAGAAAACAGGAAACAACCTAGGAACTTGCCACAGAGGGCCTCTGAAAGGCTCTGCCCTGTAGACTATCAAAGCAGATGCTGAGACTTATGGCCAACCGTTGGGCAGAGTGCATGGAATCTTATGTAAGAAGTGGGAAATAGTAAGATCTGGAGAGGACAGGAACTCCACAAGGAAAGCAACAGAACCAGAAAATTTGATCACAGGAGTCTTCCTAGAGACTCATACTCCAACCAAGTACCAGGCATGGAAATAACCTAGAACCATTGCACAGATGTAGCCCAGGGCAGTTTAGTGTCCAAGTGGGTTACATAGTAATGGGAAGAGGGACTGCCTCTGACATAATCTGATTGGCCTGCTCTTTTATCACCTCCCCCTGAGGGGGGAGCAGCTTTACTTGGCCACAGAAGATGACAATGCAGCCACTCCTGATAAGATCTGATAGACTAAGATCAGAAGGAAGGAGAGGAGGACCTCCCCTATCAGTGGACTTTGGGAAGGGCATGCGTGAAGAAGGGGGAGGGAGGGTGGGATCGGCAGGGGAGGGGGGAGGGGCTTATGGGGGGATACAAAGTGAATAAAGTGTAATTATTTAAAAAAATTAAAAAAAATTGTACATCAGTAAAACAAAACAAAACAAAAAAGGTTAGTTTTAAATAAAAGTTTGTGCTCTCATAAATGGAGTGTAAGTATATTATAATATATGATTTTATAGGGCATGAACACCATTAACATAAAGATTGTTTTTTTTTGCAGGCCATTGAATGCAATAGGATTTTATTATGTAATTTAAAGTTGCATCAAAGGACCTGATATTTGTTCTGTATCCTTCAATGTAGCTATATTCACTAGTTTATACAATATGATTGCTTTAGAAACAACTATATGTCACATATTTACATAAATGATCAAATCTTCACTACACATGTAAAATGATACACTGAGGTAGAAAGGCATAGAGATCAAACTCTTAGGCTCAGGAATCAGGTGTAATGTTCTGTAGCTTGATTTAACAACCTTATAATATGACTCCAAATAGCTTATGTTTCTGCTTAGTATAACATTAAATTATTTATAGCATGCAAGCATTAATATTACATATATCACAGCACTGAGTTTGTATTTAAATGAAGCAGTGTATGTTTAGATATGATTGGAGTAATTTCTGGCTTATAGGAAATACTACATAGATGTCAGCTATTAATAAGGCTTTTCCTCTCAGACACTGAAATTCACATTTAGCCAAAGGCTTCCTATATAGTATGTCAAAAATTGACAATAGAAGGAGATTTTAATATATAACTAAAATTGTGTAAAATGAGGTAGATCATACTGTCTCATTATTATTTACCAAAATCACCAGAATTCTCCTTTTTGTCGTATCTTAATATCTGAGTCTAAGAGTTTGGATCAGTGGTAGAGGATTACCCAGCATTTGAGCGGTCTTGAGTTCAATTCTTAGCTGCAAAAGAAAAACAGATAGAGTAGATGCTTGTGGTTTTTATTTTTATTCCCTTTTCCGTTTAACTACTCATATGTTTCAACCTCATAAATAATTTAGAAAGAACTTAAAGAGAATAAACATCTGAGTTATGTCCAAGAAAACATAGACAGAAGGCCATTGGAAACAATGAAGACAATCTAGGATTTGAAAATGAAATCAAATAAAGAAATTGAAACATTGGAGAGGACTCAAGCAGAAATGAAGATGGAATCAAAAAACCCAATATCCTAATAGAAAACTCAAAGGAAAGTCTTTAAGTAGAATGTATCATGCAGAAGATAGAGTATCAGGACTTGAAGACAGAGGAACTAGGTGAGTTAAGCTAGGGATATAAAAAATGTTAAAGACAGAGTGAAAACATACAGAAAATATGGAACATCATTGAAAAATCAAACCTTCAAAATATAGGAATAAATGGAAAAGAAGAATACCCTGTCAATGTCATAGGCCATATCTTCAGCAAAATCATATAAGCAAACATGGCCAAACTAAAGACATTCCCATGCAAATATAAGAAAAGCAGAGAACACCAAATACATAAAACCAGAAAAGAAAATCCCTATGTAATATCATATTTAAAACATAGACAGCTCAGTCTCCATGTGGGTTCCCTAGTAAGAAGAGAATAGACAGTCTCTGACATGAACTCTGTAGCCTGCTTCTTGATCACTTCTCCCTGGTGGGGTGACCCAGCCAGCCCACAGAGAAAGAGGATCCAGGCAGTCCTCATGGAACTGATAGACAGTAGGAAAGAAGGATTTCCCCTATCAGTGGAAGAAAGATAAGGGTAGGGAAGGAAGAGGGAGGGAGGGCAGGACAAAGAAGAGATGAGGGAGGTGGCTACAACTGGCATACAAAGTGAATAAAGTATAAATAATAATAGTAATTTTAAAAAGATACCAGGGTGATAAAAAATAAAACCTTAAGTATCCAGTACCAAAAAAAAAAAAAAAAAAAAAAATGAGTATCGGTATTATTGTAATGATGATCCAATGTTCAGCATGTATTCTAAGTCAAATAATATGAGAAAATACAGAGATCAAATATAAATTCTGGTCTCAAGAAACAGACTCTAGTCTGAGAGTAGAGTAAGACATAAATAAAAATCAGTATTCACAGTAAAAGAAGAAATGTGTTAAGTTTTCTGTTCTGTACATAATAGAAAGCAACGAAACCTAACAAAATAATAAAGGAAAAGTGTGACAATTGTTCTAAAATTACTTGCAAATCATCATCTTATTCAAAGACATGAAATCATGAGTCTCAGACACGAGTGTATCTTATAGTTACTAGTTAATATTGTTAAGTATGCAACCCAGATGTCCATCAACGGAGGAATGGGTACAGAAATTGTGGTCTTTTTACACAATGGAATACTACTCAGCAATCAAAAAGGAGGAAATCATGAAATTTGCAGGCAAATGGTGGGATGTAGAAAAGATCATCCTGAGTGAAATATCCCAGAAGAAGAAAGACAAACACGGTATATACTCACTTATATAGACCTATAAGATATGATAAACATAATGAAATCTATACACCTAAAAAAGATAATCAAGAGAGCGAACATGGGGTAAGATGATCAATCCTCGTTTAGAAAGACAGATGAGATGTGCATTGAACGTATGACAGGAGTCTACTGAGCGCATCTGAAAGACTCTAACTAGCAGTGTTTACAAAGCAGACACCAAGACTCATGACCAAACCTTCGGCAGAGTACAGGGAATCTTATGAAAGAAGGGGAGTTAGTATGATGGGGAAGGATAGGAGCTCCACAAGGACCAAATATATTTGGGCACAGGGTCTTTTCTGAGACTGACATTCAACCAAGGACCATGTATGGATATAACCTAGAACCTCTGCTCAGATGTAGCCTGTGGTAGCTCAGTAACCCATTGCTTTCCCATAGTGAGGGGAACAAGGACTATTTCTAACAGGAACTCAGTGATTGGCTCTTTGGCCTCCCCACACCCCAAGGGAGGAGTTCTCCTGTTAGGCCACAGAGGAGGGCTTTGCAGCCAGTCCTGAAGATACCTGATAAAACAGGATCAGATGAATGGGGAGGAGGTCCCCCCCATCAGTGGACTTGGAAAGGGGCACGGTGGAGATGAGGGAGGGAGGGTGGGATTGGGAGGGAATGAGGGAGCGGGATACAGCTGGGATACAGAGTTAATAAAATGTAACTGATAAGAAAAAAATAAAATAAAGAAATTAATATTTTCTAAAAAAAAAAAGAACTGCAGAAAACTCTAGAAGATGGAAAAAAAACTTGAACTGTTCAAGGAAGAGAGAACTATAGTGAAAATGACCGTATAACTGAAAGCAATATGTATATTCTGTTCAATCCCAATCAAAATTCCAATAATATTGTGCACTGAAACAAAAGGAATAATCGTAAATTTCATGTGGAAGCACAAAATGTCCTGAACCAAAAGTACAGTGTTAGAGTTATTACAATATCTGATTTCAAGTTATGATGTAGAGTAAGTGAAGCAAAATAACTATCAGGAAAAGGAACACACATGTCAATGAAATAGTAAGGAGGATTTATAAGTAAATACACAGAGGCAGAGCTATCCATTTTTTATTTTATTTGAGATTTTATTTTTGTTTTTTGAGTGTATGAGTGAGAGGAGAAAGAAGAGATAGATAGATAGATAGATAGATAGATAGATAGATAGATAGATAGATAGATAGATAGATTGAAGGTGTTAAATAAAGAAACATAAAGATAGAATAGAATGACCTGTGATTTCAAATTCTGTGATGCACTAGCTGTGTACTAAGTTTGACATAGGAAGGGCAACATTTTCCACTGAGTCCTGATTGAAGGAAAAACTTGTAATAGCATGTGTACAGACCATCATGCAGGAATTTTTAACCAAGAGCCAGCATCCTCAGATTATGACTTTGTATCATCTTGGTGAATACTGTATTGGTGGAGGGGTTTTTAAGCTGCTCATAAAAGCCTGCATTATTGATAATAAGAGTTATTTCTCTCACTAAATGCTACAGATGCATGTTACATCTGTGGTTATCTAATGCTACAAATAATCCATGGGGAACAGCTTTGAAACCAAAAGCTCTTTGTATTGAGATTTATTGCTTGATTCTTGTGAATATAATTGTTTGTCCAAAGCAAAAATGAATCCAATCAATGTACTTATAAAATATAATACTTCTTGAAGAGGAGGTAGGAAATGCAAAAGGAAGACATTCAAGACTTATGACTTAACTGTTTTGCTGTTGGAAAGTACTGTTAATCTACTATTCTAAAAAAAGGTAGACTAAATCTCTGCATACATCACACATAGTAGTTAAACATTATGTAATTATTACATATAGCCAGATTAGCTGCTTTGTGGATTGTTCTCTCTTCCATCCATCGCCACTCTCTTTCTTCTCTTTCAACCCTCTAATATGAGATATGAGAGAAAAAGGATGGGGTTGAAAGAAAAAAAATCTCTGAATAAAGTCAGGGATTGCAAAGGGGGTGATGTTATCCTTACACTACTTTCCCCTATTAGGGGCAGTTGAGCTCTTTGGGGCAAGTTTCATCTTCACTGTCAGGATATCTATTTTTTCCTTCTTGTTTCTTCTTTACACATGACTACTTAAAAAAACACAACCAACAGCAACCAGTACCTCTGCCCACAAACACACACATCGAAGGGCCCTAGCATTTATACAACTTGTCAAGAGTCCCCAGAATTGCAAATATCATACACTTGCAGAAATTATCTGCGGCTGGCCAAATCATGCCCCTGCTAGGGCACTGGGCAAATCAGAATCACCTGCCATGAAGCAGCCCTGTATCCGTACACCCAGGATTAAAATAAAAACATATTCTAATAAAATTTATGTCTTTTAAAAGAAACCAAAACTCCAACATTCTCATGACAATTACAATATTTTATTGTAGAGGAGAGAGCATCATCATATGTGTAAGCCTCCATCTTCTTTGAGAGGTGATGAATAGCTTACAGCACATGTTTACAAATGCATTTGATTTGTATTCTGTTTAGAGGTGATACATCTGTCTATAAATGCTGGCAGTTTTGTATCATAAATAATTAAGCTAAAATTAAAGCAATGACAAATAAAACAGGTGGTAGTTTCCTTCATCAATATGCAAACATATTTCAGATGAAATATTTCAATAGCATCCTACATAGTCACAGTAATGTGAAACACTAAGGTAATTAATGGGATGGTAATTATGTGAGCAGAGAGGAGTAAATTTATCATCTTTAGTTAGTATCTGACAATACCACAGAGGATTTTTTTTTCTCTCATTATTTCTTTGTGGATTGCATCTCTAACTGAATCATTTTACATTCTTGTTGCTTGATATTTTCTTGTAATAAATTGTTTTTCTTACCTAAATATACTTTCTATCATGTGTACCTTGTCTCATTCATTTCCCTAACACTCTGTAAAATTGCGTTTTCTTTTCTCACTTTCTTTCTTTGTGCAGGGGATGGTAAGCAAATAGCTTCCAGGCATATTGCTTTTCCACAGATATTTAGCACTTCATATATTTCAGACTGAATTTTAACTTTTTTCTCAAAGCTTATCCCACCTTATTCTATAATTTTACATGACAGCAGGACTCTTTAAATGTCAGTAATCAAACCATTTACTAATTTCTTTCCATTTTGTTTCCTATATATTTTTTAAGAACCTCTTTTTATTCCATCTTTATTTCTGGACCTTAAACAACTTGCTTAAGTCAATAAAGTAGCTTTTTATCTGGGTATCCTATACTCAATTATTTTGGGCTTGAATTCAATGTGATTAACCTAAATAACAGTTCACATATGTTAGTCCAGTTTGAATATTCCAAAAGCAAGACCTACAGGAAGACTGCAATGCAAGTTTTCTGGAACCTGAAAGCACACAGAGTGACTAAAGATTATTGGGGAATCTAGAAAATTATGAAGAAAACATCTTGCTAATCATTCATTTACAAATATAAAATATTTATTATAAAACATGGAGTTAGCTTAGTCTATGTGTACAAACTGAGTTGTACAGACATAACGTGTGGTTAATTTTGGTATCGGATGCTTTATTTAAAAGGATTTTTTTTTTTTACAAATACTTACTTTTTTGTTTTTGTTTTGATTTTTTTTTAAATTTTTATTTTTCTTTTTAGTAACAATTTGTTATCTCTGTGTCCCAGCTGTATCCTGCTCCCTCATTCCCTCCCCCTCCCCAACTCCCTCCCTGGCCTCCTCCCTGCCCCTTTCCAAGTCCACTGATAGGGGAGGACCTCCTCCCCTTTCATTTGACCCTGTTGTATCAGGTATCTTCAAGGCTGGCTGCAAGTCCTCCTATGTGGCCTAACAGACTGCTCCTCCCCTGGGTGGTGGGGGGGTCAAAGAGCCAGACCTTGAGATCCTGTTAGAAATAGTCCTTGTTACCCTTACTTTTGAAAACTACTTGGTTACTGAGCTACCACGGGCCACATCCGAGCAGAAGTTCTAGGTTATATCCATAGATGGTCCTTGGGTAAGTGTCAGTCTCAGAAAAGGCCCTGTGCCCGGATATATTTGGTCCTTGTAGAGCTCCTATCCTTTCCATATCATACTAACTCCCCTTCTTTCATATGATTCCCTGCACTCTGCCGAGGGTTTGGTTATGAGTCTTAGTGTCTGCTTTGAAACACTGCTAGATAGAGTCTTTCAGATGCCTTTTGCAGTAGATTCCTATCATACATTCAATGCACATCCCATTTGTCTTTCTAAATGAGGATTGATCATTTTCACACATGTCCACTTGCTTGATTATCTTCTTTAGGTGTGTAGATTTAATTATGTTTATCATATCTTGTAGGTCTATATAAGCGAGTATATACCAAGTTTGTCTTTCTCCTTCTGGGATACTTCACTCAGAATGATCTTTTCTAGATCCCAACATTTGCCTGCAAATTTCATGATTTCCTCCTTTTTGATTGCTGAGTAGTATTCTATTGTGTAAAAATACCACAATTTCTGTATCCATTCCTCCGTTGATGGACATCTGGGTTGTTTCCAGCTTCTGGCTATTACAAATGAAGCTGCTACAAATATGGTTGAACAAATGTCCTTGTTGTGTACTTGAGCAAATTTTGGGTATATAACTAGCAGTGGTATAGCTGGGTCTTGAGGTAGCACTACTCCTTATTGTCTGAGAAAGCTCCAGATTGACTTCCAAAGTGGTTGTACCAGTTTACATTCCCACCAGCAATGGAGGAGGGTTCCCCTTTCAACACAAACTCTCCAGCATGTGTTGTCACTTGAGTTTTTCATCTTGGTCATTCTGATGGGTATAAGGTGAAATCTCAGGGTTGTTTTGATTTGCATTTCCCTGATGGCTAATGAGGTTGAGCATTGCTTTAAGTGTTACTCTGCCACTTGATGTTCCTCTTTCGAGAATTCTCTGTTTAGCTCTGTTCCTCATTTTTAATGGATTACTTGGTTTGCTGCTTTTCACCCTCTTTAGTTCTTTATATATACTGGATATGAGCCCTCTGTCAGATAAAAGGTTGGTGAAGATTCTTTCCCAATCTGTAGGCAGTCGTTTTGTTTTGATGACTCTGTCTTTTGCTTTACAGAAGCTTTTCAGTTTCATGAGGTCCCATTTATTGATTGTTGCTCTTAGAGCCTGTGCTGTTGGTGTTCTGTTCAGGAAGTTGTCTCCTGTGCCAATGATTTCTAGGCTGTTCCCCACTTTTTTTTCCCAACTGATTTAGAGTATCTGGTTTTATGTTGAGGTCCTTTATCCTCTTTGACTTTAGTTTTGTGCAGGGTGATAAATATGGATCTATTTTCATTTTTCTGCATGTAGAAATCCAGTAGGACCAGCACCATTTGTTGAAGATGCTGTCTTTTTTCCATTGAATGGATTTGGCTTCTTTGTCAAATACCGAGTATTCATAGGTGAGTGGGTTTATTTCTGGGTCTTCTATGCGGTTCCATTGATCCTCCTTTCTGTTTCTATGCCAATACCATGCAGTTTTTATTACTGTTGAGCTGTAGTACAGCTTGAGAACAGGGATGGAGATACCTCCAGATGATCTGTTGTTGTACAGGATCGTTTTGGAGATTCTGGGTGTTTTGTTTCTCCATATGAAGCTGAGAATCTTTTTTTCAAGGTCTGTAAAGAATTGAGTTGGTATTTGGATGGGAATTGCATTGAATGTGTAGATTGCTTTTGGCAGTATGGCCATGTTCACAATGTTAATCCTACCAATCCATGAGCACGGGAGATCTTTCCATCTTCTGAGATCTTCTTCGATTTCTTTCTTCAGGGACTTGAAGTTTTTCTCAAACAGGTCTTTCACTTGCTTGGTTAGAGTCACACCAAGGTACTTTATGTTATTAGTGGCTATTGTGAAGGGTGTTTTTTCCCCAATTTCTTTCTCAGCCTTTCTGTCTTTGGTGTACAGGAGGGCTTCTGAGTTTTTTGAGTTGATTTTGTATTCTGCCACTTTGCTGAAGGTGTTTATCAGCTGGAGGAGTTCTCTGGTTGAATTTTTGGGGTTGCTCATGTATACTATCCTATCATCTGCGAATAGTGACACTCTGACCTCTTCCTTTCCGATTTGTATCCCCTTGATCTCCTTTAGTTGTCTTATTGCTCTGGCTAGGACTTCAAGTACTATGTTGAAGAGATATGAAGACAGTGGGGAGCCTTGTCTTGTCCCTGATTTCAGTGGGATTGATTTATGTTTCTCTCCATTGAGTTTGATGTTGGCTATAGGCTTGCTGTATATTGCCTTTACTATCTTTAGGTATGTGCCTTGTATCCCTGATCTCTCCAAGACTTTAAACATGAATGGGTGTTGGACATTGTCAAATGCTTTTTCGGCATCTAAGGAGATGATCATGTGGTTTTCCTCCTTCAGTTTGTTTATGTAGTGGATTACATTGATGGATTTCCGTATGTTGAACCGCCCTTGCATGCCTGGGATGAAGCCTACTTGGTCATGGTGGATGATATCTTTGATGTGTTCTTGGATTCGGTTTGCAAGTATTTTATTGAGTATTTTTGCATCAATGTTCATAAGAGAGATAGGTCTGAAGTTCTCTTTTTTTGTTGGTTCTTTGTGTGGTTTAGGTATCAGGGTGACTGTGTCTTTTAATTGGGGAGTTGAGTCCGTTGATGTTGATAGAAACTAGTGACCAACAATCGTTACTTACTTTAGATGTGGTGTTGGTGGTGTCACTGAGTTTCATTGCTTGTCTTCTTTTGTTTTTTTTTTGTTGTTGTTGTTGTTGTGTAGTTATCTATTTCCTCTGTTTCCTTCGATGTAGTTGTTTTCTTTGGTTTCGAGTTTCCCTTCTAGTAACTTCTGTAGAGTTGGTTTGCTATGTAGATATTGTTTAAATTTGGTTTTGTCTTGGAATATCTTGAATTCTCTGTCTATGTTGATTGAAAGTTTTGCTGGGTATAGTAGTCTGGGTTGGAATCTGTGGTCCCTTAAGGACTGTATGATTTCTGTCCAGGCCCTTCTGGCTTTCATAGTTTCTGTTGAGAAATCTGGTGTGATTCTGATAGGTCTACCTTCATATGTTACTTGGCCTTTTTCCCTTGCTGCTTTTAGAATTTTTTTCTTGGTTTTGTAGGTTCAGTGTTTTGACTATGATGTGACATGAAGAATATCTTTTCTGGTCTAGTCTACTTGGTGTTCTGTAGGCCTCTTGTATGTTTATTGCCATCTCCTTCTTTAAGTTGGGAAAGTTTTCTTCTATAATTTTCTTGAAAATATTTTCCGAACCTTTGAGCCTGATGTCTTCTTTTTCTTCTACTCCTATTATTCTTAGGTTTTGTCGTTTCATGGTGTCCTTGATTTCTTGGATGTTTTGTGTTTGGAACTTTTCTGATTTTATTTTTTCTTTGAGAGACGTGTCAATTTCCACAAGTGTATCTTCGGCTCCTGAGATTCTTTCTTCCATCTCTTGTATTCTGTTGGTGATGCTTACCTTTGTAGTTTCTGATCTTTTCTCTGTGTACTCCAGCTCCTGGTTTTTCTGTATTTGTGTTTTCTTTATTGATTCTAATTCTGTTTTCATATCTTGCACCATTTCCTTCATCTGTTTGAATGTTGACTCCTGCTTTTCAATGATAGCTTCTATTTTTTTGTCTGTTTCCTCTCTATGTATCACTAGTGTGTCTCTACTTCTTTGGGTAAAATTCCCTGTATTTCTGTGAGAGCTTTGTTTATTTCTTCTTTACTTGCCGTCATTTGTGTGGACATTTCTTTGAGAGCTTTGTGCATTTCTTCTCTGTTTGCCTCAATTTTCATGGTCATTTCTTTGAGAGCACGATTTGTTTCCTCTTGGTCAGTCTCGATTTCTTTGGCTATTTCTCTGAGGGCTTTGTTCATTTCATCTCTAAGGGCCTCTAATAGCTGGGGAAACGTAGTTTTGAGGTCATTTTCTTGTATATCTAGTGAATTGAAGTGTCCATTGTTTTGTGGGGTTGCTGGTGAGGTCATTATGTCCTGATTTTTGTTGGGAGTGTTCTTACATCTAGGCATATGGTTATTTATAATCCTCACTGGTTGTTCCTCGGGATTGTAGTTTGGGCTATGATCCTCTCTTTCTGTTTTCTGGACTGTTTTTTCAGGAAGATGAGAGAGGTTCACTGCTTTGGGAGTGTGCACTGTGTTTTCAGTTTTGCCTAAGTAAGGAATGTGACGCTGGTGCTATTTGCGTGAGCTTTTACAAACATGGTTGAGCAAATTTTTCTTTTTGTGTACTTGTGCCTCTTTTGGGTATATGCCTAGGAGTGGTATGGTTGCATCTTGAGGAAGCGCTATTTCTAGTTGTCTGAGAAAGCGCCAGATTGATTTCCAGAGTGGTTGTACAAGTTTACATTCCCACCAGCAGTGGAGAAGAGTTCCCCTTTCTTCACAACCTCTCCAACATGTGTTGTCTCTTGAGTTTTTCATCTTGGCTATTCTGATTGGTGTAAGGTGAAATCTCAGGAATTTTTTAATAAGATCCATAAATTATTTTTTTCTCAATCAGGATTTTTTATAATGATGCATTTTGGACTGAAAGTAATAGCTTCTACCAATTCTTTTAAGATAAAGACCCATACAGCATACACAGGGACCTATGATTTTATAGTTCTGTAAAGGTGGGCAACATCTATTTACAGAATGTGACTATCAAGGGCCCACACCACACATCTTCCTAGGATCTGTTAGGAAGGTTCCCAGCATGCAGACAAAAATGTATCAGAATGTTAGATCATTCTGAGTGAGGTATCCCAGAAGCAGAAAGACACAGAGGGTATATACTCACTCATAAGTGGATATTAGACATATAATACAGGATAAACATACTAAAATCTGTACACCTAAAGAAGCTAATCAAGGAGGAGGAATAAGGGTAAGATGCTCAATCTTCAGAAAGACAAAGATAATAGACATCAGAAGAGGGAGAAAACTGGAAACAGGACAGGAGCCTACCACAGAGGACCTCTGAAAGGCTCTACCCAGAAGTGTATCAAAGCAGATGCTGAGATTCATAGCCAAACTTTGGGCAGAGTGCAGGAAATCTTATGAAAGAAGGGGGAGACATAAAGACCTGGATGGGACAGGAACTCCACAAGGAGAGCAACAGAACCAAAAAATCTGGAGACAGGAGTGTTTTCTTGAGACTGATACTCCAATCAAGACCATTGATGGATATAACCTAGAACCCCTGCTCAGAAGTAGCCCATGGCAGTTCAGTGTCAAAATGCATTCCTAGTAACAGGGAAAGGGACTGTCTCTGTCATAAATGGATTGCCCTGTTCTTTGATCATCTCCCCATGAGGAGGGTGCAGCCTTACCAGGCCTTAGTGGAAGACAATGCAGCCACTCCTGATGAGACCTAACAGAATAGGATCAGATGGAAGGGGAAGAGAACCTCCCCTATCAGTGGAATGGGTGAGAGGCATGGGTGAGGAAGAGGGAGGGAGGGTAAGATTGGGAGGGGAAGAGAGAGGGAGCTACACATGGGATACAAAGAGATAAAATGTAATTAATAAAAAGAAAAAGAACAAAAGATAAATAATAAAATACTTGATCCTTTGTTTGTAACCTCAAATTGCAGCCTGATAGTAAATCGAAACTGGCTGAGAAAAAAAAAGAAAAAAGAAACTACTCAGACCACATGGAAAGTGTTAGCATTTTTTAAATTTATTTTTATTTATTTTTTATTGTTTATTATTATTAGTTACATTTTATTAACTCTGTATCCCAGCTGTATACTGCTCCCTTATTCCCTCCCAATCCCACCCTCTCTCCCACAGCTTCTCCCTGCCCCTTTCCAAGTCCACAAATTGGGAAGGACCTCCTCCCTTTTCGTCTTGTCCTGTTTTATCAGGTATCTTCAGGGCTGGCTGCAAAGTCCTCCTCTGTGGCCTAGAGGGACTGCTCCTCCCTTGGGGGGTGGAGAGGTCAAAGAGCCTGCCATTGAGTTTCTGTCAGAGATAGTCCCTGTTCCCCTTACTATGGGAAACCAATTGGTTATTGAACTACTATGAGCTTCGTCTGAGTAAAGGTCTAGGTTATATCCATACATGGTCCTTGGTTGGAGAAACAGTTTCAGAAAAAAAAAAAAAAAAAAAAAAACCCTGTGCCCAGATATATTTGGTCCTTGTGGGGCTCCTATCCTTGCCATGTCATACCAACTCCCCTTCTGCCGAAGGATTGGTTATGAGTCTTAGTATCTGTTTAGAAATGATGCTTGGTAGGGTCTTTCAGATGCCTTCTGAGGTAGACTCCTGTCATATGTCCAGTGCACATCCTAATTGTCTTTCGAAGACAGGATTGATCATCTTACCTCATGTCTGCTTTCTTGTATATCATCTTTAGGTGTATAGACTTCATTATGTTTATCATATCTTGTAGGTCTATATAAGCGAGTATATACCACATATGTCTTTCTCCTTCTGGGATACTTCACTCAGAATGATCTTTCCTAGATCCCACCATTTGCCTGCAAATTTCATGATTTCCTCATTTTTGATTACTGTGTAGTATTCCATTGTGTAAAAATTAAGATCCCTGGGTGGCTTTAAGCCACCTCCAACACCATTAATCTTGTCTTTGGCTATTCTGCTGAAGAATTTGGCCTTCACAGTGACAGGATACTTAGGGAGCTTGCCTTTCCCCAGAAGTTTGTAGTAGCACAATCTTACAATATCACTGATGGGATCACCTCCAGCCTTTTTTTTTCAGCACTGACCTTTGCTCACTGACCAGTGTCCACAATTTATCCAGGTTGACTGTGGGACAGAAGCTCTGGTTCTTCTTTATGTGGTAATGCCTCATACCAACTTTTCCAAAGTTAACTGGATGACATTTGTCAAAGTTGATCTTGTGGTGATGCATGCTTCCAGCAGTCTAGTGGCCCTCCTGGGTGTAGCTCAGTATCCAAGTGGGTCCCTAGTAAGGGGAACAAGGACTATTTCTAACATGAACTCAATGGCTGGCTCTTTACCCCCCCCGGAGGGAGGAGCAGCCTTGCTAGGCCACAGAGGAAGACATTGCAGCCAGTCCTAAAGATACCAATTAAATGGTTTTTTGCTTTGTTTTGTTTTTTCTAAGATTTGCCATTGTTAAAGGCTAGTCTGATGTGTGTTTCTGACCCTCAAGAGCTGGTTACACCTATCCTTTGTAAACTTACCTAAGACATACCTGATTGGTTGTTTAAATGGACTATACCTGGGCAGGGAAGAATGGGGTAGGCATGGCTAAGGTTCCCAGACTTGGAGAAGACAGGGAAATCACAGGCAGGCAGAGGGAGAACAAGAAGCAGGACACCAGGATGGGTTGGTTTGGAGAAGAAATCAAGTGAGGTAGGAGGAATGACTCCAATAATGGCTTGAAAGACCCAAATGAAGTATCATGGGGTTATGGATGGAAGGTAAAAGAGATGAGGAGGATTAAGTTGGATGGCATTAGATGAGGACTGGGACAGATCGTGAAGTTATTGAGAAGTAAGTGAAATACCTGCCCAGCCCAAGGTAAATAAGGGAATTGTAAAATCTAACAGCTGTTTATGTCTTATTATTTGTGATAACAGTCAAATAATTATAAGGCTAATAATAATAATAAATAATGTTTAGCTCAACATTCATTTTTTAATTTACAACAACATGCCATTGCCATAGAAACTCTTCACAGCAATAAAACCTTAATGAAGACAGAAGTTAGTAACAGGGTCTGGGGTATTACTGTGATTAAACTTGACCATGTTTTTGATTGGAGACATGTGGATTTGGAGACTTAGGAAAGCAGTGGAATGCTTTGTGTGGAGCTTAATGAGCCATCCTAGTAAGAACACGGAAGACAGTGGTGCTGAGGGTTATTCGAACTGTGCAGGTCTTCCTCAAGAAGTTTCAGAGGAAATGATGCTACTTTTGTAGCCTAGAGACTGTGCTTGTGATAATTTGGTGACTGCTTTTTTTTTTTCCTTGTCCAAAGACTATCTGAGGCTAAAGTGAAGCAATTAAGATTAATTGCAGTAGGAAATGATATCTCTTACATCAAGCTTATGTCGAGGCACTGTGGTACTCACCTCTAATTAAAGCACTAAGGAAACAGAGGAATGCAGATCTCTCAGTTCAAGATCAGCCTGGTCTAAATAACAAGTTACAGGACAGCCAGGCATAGGCAGTTAAGGAAACCACAAAAAATAGAAAACTGGTAAAGATATAATTGAATGAGGAGGACATGTTCTAGCCCCAGCAAGCAGCAGAACTTGACAGCATTAGACATGTATTTCTGGTTTTAGAGTCAAGGATAGAAGAATCGGGTTATGGAACCTCCCTCCATGACTAAAGAAAGTTGCAGCGGTCAGGCATGTTGCAAGAGTATCCTTGCATGAAATCCAAGACAGGCCATTGTGTGAATTTGTGATTTTGTTGAAAACCCCAAGAGGTTAGAGATGCCAGAGTCATGGAATGCCAGACTGAGAAAGCTGCTAGCAAGAAGTGAAAGCAGCCCAAGAGAAAGAAGTGTGCAGCAGTCAACAAAGCTGAAAAGTGTTGGATATTTGAAGAGCTTTTTGACATTGGACATGGAGATTTTGAGTTTGAAGTTTATCCAGATGGTTTTCTGTCTCGCTTTGGGCCTATATTTCCTTACTATTCATGTGTATCCTGTGTCATTAATATGTTGGATGTATGTCATCTGCTTTTTTAAATAGGCATTTACAGTTAAGAGATTGCATGAATCTACTTTAAACTTTGGACTTTTAACAATGTTGAGAGTATGATAGGCTATAGACATTTTTGAAGTTGGACTAATTGGATTTTGAATTTGTTTTTGTTACAAATCTGTGTGACACAGGGAATAGGATGTGGTGGTTAGAATAGGTATGTCCCCATATACTCCTGTGTTTGAATACCTGGCCCATAGAGAGTGTCACTATTAGTAGGTGTTGCCTTGTTGGAGTACTTATAGCCTTGTTGGAGAAAGTATGCAATTTTGGGAGCAGGCTTTGAGGTCTCCTATGTTCAAGCTATGTCCAGTGTGACACAGTCTCTTCTACAGCATCCTGTCTGCCTGCATAATACCATGCTTCCCACCATGATGATAATGGAGTAAACCTCTGAAACTGTAAACAAGCCTCAAATAAGTGTTTGCATACGTAAGATTTGCCATGGTTATAGAACCTCTCCATAGCAATAAAACCCTATTTATGACACTTGGTTATAGAGTTTTGTCAGTGCAACAAAAGTAACTATGATAATACTACCACCTTTAAGATGTTTAACCTGTGTGGCAAATTTAAAATCCTCCTAACAAATCTTGTAAAAATCAAATTAAGAATGGTAAATGCTTTTGAGAAGCGGAGTCATTAATGGGAAATAATGTGACAGAGAGGATTAAATGAAGTTGAGAATGAGTGGGAAGGCAGAGTAGAAAAATTATAATAAGGAAAAATAACTAACATTAATGCACTTTGAAAAATCCATATGAAATCCATTATGGTAGAAGCTACCTAAAACTCATGCATAGATATGAACACACAGACATAGACATATAGACACACAGACCCATACTGACACATATACACACAGGAGAAGTGACACTCCAGACACAAAAGGATATTAAATTTAAAAGTCCAGTGCCAAAAATTGGTTACCTCTTTTTTAGTAGTATATGAGTGGGTTTTCATAGACTCTTCCCAAACAAAACAGCTATTGACATTGCTCTTCTTTATTCTCCAGAACTTGATGGAAGATCCTGTTCCTGAATATACCATATTCTTAATCAGGACACAGAGACATCAAGCTGTGTTTATCTAATTCATGAAAGAGGTGATGTTATCATCATGATAGTTCCTTGTGTTTTCTTTGAGTTGGGCTCCTGATTGAAAACTGCAGGTTAACCTCCTCTCTTTCTCTTTCATCATTTTGAACATTCTCTTTGGCTTTATTAAACAAGCAGATACCTTCTAGACACAAGAACATTGTCCCTGAACTTATCAGCCTATGGAACTATGGGACAAATAAATTATGTTGCTTACAAATTACTCAATCTATGACACTCTGTCACAGCATCAGAATACTGGAGTCTGCTAACTGAGAACCAATAAAATAAGTTTGGAGTCATTCACCATTTTTTTCTTCTGTATGCAGTTCTTTAAAGGGCTCTCTAGTTTTTCTAGCACTTCATCTTTCAGTTTTGCTGTTTTTGACCTTTTATAAACAACTTTTACCACATAATAATAATATTAACATGTCAAGTAATATTCCTAGTAGATGTGAAATATTGTTTTATTCTTGGTGGTATGTGCAAAGTTCTATTTCACAACATGAAAGGAGTTTAAATGATGGCATTTCCTCTTGTAATTGTTTGATATTTTTTTGGTTCATTTCAAGCTTTCTGAAAACTTTTTATATAATGCTCAGGAATTAAATCATGAGCCAAAATTGCATATGTGTTCTTTAAAATGTTTGAAAATGAATGTATGACCAAATGAATTTGTTACCTTGAGTAACTGACTATTGAGGGAGAATATATAATACATTAATTCTACAGAAACTATTTTGCAGATACATAAAATGATTCCCAGAAGGGACAGATACTCTCTGCCCAAGGTTATTCTTTTTTATTCATTTATTTATTTTACACCCTGGCTGCAGTTTCCTCTCCCTCCTCTCTTGCCAATCTCTCCCTCTAGTCTCACCTCCTCACCATCCTTCTCGCCTCCTTTCTCCTGAGAAAAGGCTCAGGAAAAGAGAAGCCTCTCATGGATATAAACTCTCCTTGGAATATCAAGTTATATTAGGAAAAGCTGAATATTTTCCTATTGTGGCTAGGCCAGGCAACCCAGATAGGGGAAAGGGATCCCCGGCTGGAAAGAGAGTCAGATAGTACTCCTGCTCCTGCTCTTAGGTGTGGAGCATGAAGACTGAGCTGTTAAACTGTTACATAAGTGCAGAGGGCCTAGGTCTGTCCCAAGTATAATCTGTTTGGTGGTTCATCCTCTATGGTTAGTTGGTTCCATATGTTTTATTGTGACCTCTCTGGCTCCTTCAATCCTTTGTCCCTCTCTTCTGTAGAATTCCCTAAGCTCCACCTAATGTTTTGCTGTGGGTCTCTGCATGTGCTTCCATTAGTTGTTTGGTGAAGCCTTTCATGTGACAGTAATGTTAGGTGTCTATCTGGAAGGAGAGCAGAATATTATTAATTGTCTCAGGGGTGGACTTTCTCTTCTGGTATAGATTTCAAGCTGACCTCGTCACTAGTTGGCCAATCACTCAATTTCTGCTCCATCTTTACAGCTGTACATCTTGTTGGCAGGAGAAATTGTGAGTTTAAGGTTTTCTGGCTAGGTTGGTCCCAATCCTGTCATTGGAGGTTTGTTTGTTTGTTTGTTTGTTTGTTTGTTTGTTTCTGGTTACAGCAAGTGGCTGGTTCAAGCTCCATATCCCCCATTGCAATGTGTCTTAGCAAGGGTCACCCTCTTAGATTCCTGAGAGTTTCAATTGTCCTGAGTTTCTAGCTCTTCCATGAGATAGCCCCACACTGATTCTAGTTGTCTCTCTCCATACATGCTCCCTCCATCCTCCCCCAACTTGATCTCCCCTGTTTCCCTCTCTGACCCTTCCACAAGCCAGTTCACTCCCTCCCAACCCTGATGTCTATTCTATTTCTCTCTGAGTGAGATTCCTGCACAATCCCTTGGAACCTCCCTGTTACTTATTTTCTTTTGGTCTGTTGACTGCAATATGGTTATTCCGTATTTTATGGCTGCTATACACTTATAACTGAATATTTATCTCTCTGGGTCTTAGTTACTTTGCTCAGGATATTTCCAGTTCCACACTTTTGCTAGCAAATTTCATGATTTCCTCATTTTTATTAGCTGAGTAGTATGCCATTGTGTAAATGTAGCACATTTTCTTTATCTATTCTTCAGTTGAGGAACACTTAAGTTGTTTCCAATTTCTGGCTATTATGGATGTAGCTGGTATGAACATAGTTGAACAAGCATCATTCTGCTATGGTGGAGCATCACTTGGGTATAGGCCCTGGAGACATATAGATGGGTCTTGAGGTAGAACTATTAATAATTTTGTGAGATACCACTAAATTGGTTTCCAAAATGACTTGTGCAAGTTTGTACATTCACCCCTTGCTCCACATCTTCATCAACATGTGAAGTTGCTTGAGGTTTTCACCTTGACCATTCTTATAGGAGGGTAAGAAGGAACCTCAAGGCAGTTTTGATTTGCATTTCACTGATGACTAAGGTTATTGAACACTTCTTTAGGTGATTATTATCCATTTGAAATTCCTCAGTTGGGAATTCTATGTTTAGATTTATAACATATTTTAATTTGGATTATTTAATTACTTGATGTCTAGTTTCTTGTGTTTTATATATTTTGAATATTAACCCTCTGTCAGATGTGGAGTTGGTGAAAACCTTTCCTGTTAGGAGCCATCTGTGGGAACTCACTGACTTGACCATTCCCTCACCTGGGGAAAATGTTAGGAGCCATCCGTGGGAACTCACTGACTTGACCATTCCCGAACCTGTGGTAAGCATCCTGCTTGGCGACTGCAGAGACGTGTGCATGGAGCCATGACTTCTCAGAACAACCTCCCTAACTGCAAGATGTTCTAGGCCCCGGGCCGAGAAGATTCTGTAACTTTCCAACCACCCTACTTCCTCATTCTGTACCCCTTTAAAAAAGCCTAGCCGGCATAGTAAAGTTAGTCCTTGACAAGCACCTGTTTGCTTGGACTCGGTTCTTTCTCTCGTCCATCTTTCCAAAGGATCAGGTTCTCCTCGACCTCCCCGAATAACTTAGTCTCGGCAGGCCGGGGCGCTTTCCCATTCTCTAAGCTGCTATTTTGTCCTTTTGATGGTGTCCTTTGTCTTACAGAAGCTTTTCAGCTTCATGAGGTCCCACTTATTAATTGTTGATCTTACTGGATAAGCTGTTGGTGTTCTGTTCAAGAAACTGTGTCCTGGAGGGGACAAGATGGTGGCGCCAGAAGAACACTGTGACTGAGGAGCAGGACAACATTTTCTGTACAGCAACCAAGAGACTGAACTCTGGGCCCTAAAACAACAGCGATCCTGTTTCCCAGGTGAGAGGAAACCCCCACAGCATGGGAATCAGTCAGGTCCACTCTCAAGCCACCCAGTCAGAACCCGGAAGAGATCCCAGTTGGCAGAGGCACTAGGTCGCCAGACCAGAGCCACACGCCTGTATGTCCCAATCACCTTCCCAGGCTGAATGGTGGGCACAAAAACACCAGAGGCTGAGAGTCCCAGTCGGGAGAAAAACCCACAGGGAAGGAAGGCAGTGGGACTGGCCACGGATCACCCAGTCTTTACCTAGAAAAAGTCTCGTAGACCGGCGGGTACTAGCAGCCATCACTGAACTGGGCTCAAGCTCCCAGCCCGGAGAGTGGCTGCAAGCCCAGCTCTCTGGCACAGATGGAGCTGTGCACCCCAGTGCAACAGAAACTGGGAGTCCCTGTCCAGAGAGGGCCCCACAGGGAAGGAAGGAAACAGTGCTGACTTGGATTACCTAGGCTTTGCCTGGGGAAGGTCTCGCAGACCAGGGGGTACAAGCTGCCATCACTGAACTGGGCTCAAGCAACAGCACTGAGAGTGGTTGCGAACCCAGCTCTCTGGCACATATGGAGTTGTGTGCCCCATTGCAACAGAGACTGGGAATCCCTGTCAGGAGAGGGCCCGACAGGGAAGGAAGGAAACAGTGCTGACTTGGGCCACCCAGGCTTTGCCTGGGGAAGGTCTCACAGACGAGCAGTTACAAGCTGCCATTACTGAACTGGGCCCAAGTTGGGAGCACAGAGAGTTGTTGGGTGCCCAGCTCTCCTGCACTGACAGAGATGTGCGCCCCATGGGCAAAAGAGACTGGGAGCCCCTGTCGGAAGTAAACCCCACAGGGAAGGAAGGAAAAGGGGACCCAGATTAGGTCATCCAGTATATCCCTGAGAAAGGTACCACAGACTAGCGGGCAGGCGCTAGCAGGCTAGCAGAGGCTTGCTTTGTACCAACTATTCCTCACAGACAGAACTGTGTGCCCCAGGACACCAGAGACTTGGAGTCACTGTTGGGAGAAATCCTCACAGGGAGCAAAGCAAAGGGAATGGACTTAGGCTACCCAGTATATCCCTGGAAAAGGTCTCACAGACTGGCCCAACCCAGGGACCTGCTGTACACCATATAGCCTGCTGTTACCAGGAGAGCAGTACTCACCTGCTACAGATTACTGCTTGTGTACTGGGGCACAGAGCCCCAACCTCAGACCTACAAAAGCCTGGGATCCCCAAGATCAACCCACAGATACTGCTCTAAGGGGCAACCCCTAACAAAACTGAACAAACCAAGGGAAAAACAGGTTACAGCAGCAGCTCACTAAATTTACAGCAAGAAACCCAGTTAGCATGGCAGCTGTCTTCAGGAATTCTCCAGGTGAGAGGACAGCTCTCTCGACTAATAAGGACCACAGTTACCACTCAGGTCTCTATGCCTGAGGTGAGCTGTGGCAACTCCTGGAAAACACCGGCCATACAGTGACTATACTCAAAAAGGTGAGGAGGCTTCCTTCAGGAAAAACCATCTTACTGCCAAAGGGATTCTCTCCACCACGGCATTTCAGGAACCACCAGAAAATAACCCCAAACACGTACAATAACCCAATGGGTAGAGGCCAGCGTAAAAGCTCAATCAACAAAAGACAGAGCAATATGGCATCTCCAGAACCCAGGTATCCAGGGGCAAGTAGCCCTGGACAGCCCAGCATAAATGAAATTCAAGAAGATGAACTAACATCTATGCTCATGAAGAGGATAACAGAGGAAACAAACAAAAAAAAATGTGTAAAGACCTAGAGGAAAATAAACTCAAACAGATATGGCCATCCCTAAAGAAATAGAAGATAAAGAAAAACAGATTATGGCCATCCATGAAGAAATACAAGAAGTTACAGCCAAACAGACTGTGGCTTTTAGAGAGGAAATACCTAAATCACTGAAAGAAATAAAATAAACTTAGGAATGTTGAAACAAACAGCTGAAGGAATTGAAGGAAAAACAGGAAAATACAGTCAGAAAGCTGAAGGAAATCAACAAATGACTCAAGACCTGAAGATAGAATTGGAAAAATTGAAGAAAACACAAATGGAGGAAATTGTGGAGAGAAAGAACTTAGGGAAGAAAACAGGAACTACAGAGGTAAGCATAACCAATAGACTACAAGAGATGTAAGAAATAATCTCAGGTGTGGAAGATACAATGAAAGAAATCAATGTATCTGTCAAAGAAAATGTTAAATCTAAAAAATTCCTGACACATAACGTCCAAGAAATTCAAGACAACATAAAAAGACAAAACCTAAGAATAATAGGAATAGAGGAAAAAGAAAATTCCCTCCTCCCAGGCCCAGAAAATATTTTCAACAAAATCATTGAAGAAAATTTCCCCAACTTAAAGGAGAGTTCAATAAGAATACAAGAGGCCTACAGAACACCCAATAAATTCAACCAGAAAAGAAAATCCTCCTACTACATAATAATCAAAACCTTAAGTATACAGAAGAGAGAAAAAATACTAAAAGCTACAAGGGAAAAAGGCCAAGTAACTTATAATGACAAACCCATTAGAATCACACCTGACTTTTCAACAGAGACCATGAAAGCCGGAAGGGCCTGGACAGATAAGATGCAGACCCTAAGAGAACACAGATGTCAGCCCAGGCTACTATACCCAGCAAAACTCTCAATCCTCACAGACGGAGAAAACAAGATATTCAATGACAAAAACAAATTTCAACAATACCTACACACAAATCCATCACTACAGAAGACACTAGAAGAGAAAATACAACCCAAGAAACCTAGCTATTTTTAAGAAAACACAAGAAATAATTAACCTCACTATAGTAAAACAATAAGCAACCAAGCACACAAACTTATGACTCAGCCAACATCAAAATCAAAGGATCTAACAGCCACTGGTCATTAATGTCTCTCAACATCATTGGACTCAATTCTCCAATAAAAAGACACAGACTAACAGAATAGATGTGTAAATAAGACCCAGCAATCTGTTGTATACAAAAACACACCTAAGTCACAAAAATAGACATTACCTGAGGACAAAGGTTTGGAAGACAGCTATCCAAGCAAATGGACCCAAGAAGAAAGCAGGAGTAGCAATTCTAATATCTGATAAAATAGACTTGCAACCAAAAGTAATTAAAAGATATGGGGAAGGACACTTCATACTCATCAAGGGAAAATTCCACCCGGAAAACATCACAATCCTGAACATCTATGCCCCAAATACAAGGGCACCCACGTTTGTAAAAGAAACAATGATAAAATTTAAACCACACATAGATCCCCACACAATAATAGTGGGAGACTTCAACACTCCACTCAAAAAAAGACAGGTCAACAAAACATAAATTAAACAAAGAAACAATGTCTCTGACAGAGGTCATGGATCAAATGGACCTAACAGACATTTACAGAACCTTACACCCAAACACAAAAGAATTTACCTTCTTCTCAGCACCTCATGGAACCTTCTCCAAAATAGACCATACGGTTGGTCACAAAGTGAGCCTCAAATGTTACAAGAAGATTGAAATAATTCATTGTATCCTATCTGATCACCATGGAATAAAGCTGGACCTCAACAACAAAAGAAATAGCAAAAAGCCTACACACACATTGAAACTGAACAAATTGCTACTAAATGACAGCTGGATCAGGGAAGAAATAAAAAAAAGAAATTAAAGTATTCCTAGAATTCAATGAAAATGAAGGCACAACATATCCAAACTTGTGAGACACAATGAAAGCAGTGCTAAGAGAAAAGTTCATAGTACTAAGTGCCTTCAAGAAGAAATTCAAGACAGCTCATTCAAGCAACTTAATGGCTCACCTGAAAACCCTAAAAAAAAGAAGCAGACACACCAAAAAAGGAGTAGACGGCTGGAAATAATCAAACTCAGGGTTGAAATCAATCAATTAGAAACAAATAAAACAATTCAAAGAATCAATGAAACCAAGAGCTGGTTCTTTGAGAAAATCAACAAGATAGACAAACACTTTACCAACCTAACTAAAAGGCAGAGAGACAGCAGCCAAATCAACAAAATCAGAAAAGAAAAGGGGGACATAATAACAGATACTGAGGAAATCCAAGCAATCATTAGAACTTACTTCAAAAGTCTATATGCTACAAACTTTGAAAATCTAAACGAAATGGACAATTTTCTTGATTTTCCACTTATCAAAACTGAATCAAGACCAGGTAAATCAATTAAATTGTCCTACATCCCCCAAGGAAATAGAGGCGGTCATCAAAATTCTCCCATCCAACAAAAAACCCAGGACCACATGGTTTCAGCGCAGAATTCTTCCAGACCTTCAAAGAAGAGCTAACTCCAGTTCTTTTCAACTATTCCACAAAATAGAAACAGAAGGAACACTACCAACTCAATCTATGAAGCCACAGTCACCTTGGTACCTAAACCTCACAAAGACCCAACAAAGAAAGAGAATTTCAGGCCAATCTCCCTTAAGAACACTGATGCAAAAATACTCAACAAAATACTTGCAAACCAAATACAAGATCCCATCAAAGATATCATCCACTATGACCAAGTAGGCTTCATTCCAGGTATGCAGGGGTGGTTCAATAGGGGTGGTTCAATATATGGGAATCCATCAATGTGATCTGCCATATTAACAAACTGCAAGAAAAAGACCACATGATAATCTCTTTAGATGCTGAAAAAGCATTTGACAAAATTCAACATCCATTCATGTTTAAAGTCTAGGAAAGATCAGGGATACAAGGCACATATCTAAACATAGTAAAGGCAATATACAGCAAGCCTATAGCCAATATCAAACTAAACGGAGAGAAACTTAAAGAAATCCCATTTAAATCAGGGACAAGGCAAGGCTGCCTACTCTCTCCAATATCTCTTTAACATAGTTCTGGAAGTCCTTGCTAGAGCAATAAGACAGTTGAAGGAGATCCAGGGGATACAAATTGAAAAGGAAGAGTCAAGTTATCACTATTTGCAGATGAAATTATAGTATTCCTGAGTGACCCCAAAATTTCTACCAAGTAACTCCTATAGCTGATAACCACCTTCAGCAAAGTGGCTGGATACAAAATTAACTCTAAAAATCAGTAACCCTCCTGTATAAAAAAGCCAAAATGGCTGAGAAAAAATTAGTGAAACAACACCCTTCACATTAGCCACAAATGACATAAAATACCTTGGTGTAACCCTATCCAAGAAAGTCAAAGACTTGTATAAAAAAAATTTCAAGTCTCTGAAGAAAGAATTAGAAGAAGATATCAGAAGATGGAAAGTTATCCCATGTTCATGGCTTGGCAGGATTAACATAGTAAAAATGGCCATCTTACCAAAAGCAATATACAGATTAAATGCAATTCCCATCAAATTAGCAACACAGTTCTTTACAGACCTGGAAATAAAAATTCTCAACTTCATATGGAATAACAAGAAACCCAGAATTGCTAAAACAATCCTCTACAATATAATATCTTCTGGAGATATCTGCATCCCTGATCTTAAGCTGTACTATAGAGCAACAGTAATAAAAACTACATGGTACTGGCATAGAAACAGAATGGTGGATCAATGGAACTGAATAGAAGACCCAGAAATAAACCCACACACTCATGGACACCTGATTTTTGACAAAGATGCCAAAACCATACAATGGGAAAAGACAGCATCTTCAACAATTGATGTTGGTCTAAATGGATGTCCACATGTAGAAAAATGAAAATAGATCTATACTTATCACACTTGTCACCCTGCACAAAACTAAAGTTCAAGTGGATCAAAGACCTCAACATAAAACCAGACACATTAAATCTGTTAGAAAAAAATTGGGGAATACCCTAGAACTCATTGGTACAGGAGACAACTTTCTGAACAGAACACCAATATCACAGGTTCTAAGAGCAACAATCAATAAATGGAACCTAATGAAACTGAAAAGCTTCTGTAAAGCAAAGAATACTGTCATCAAAACAAAATGACTATCTACAGATTAGGAAAGAATCTTCACCAACCCTATATCTGACAGAGGGCTAATAATCCAGTTTATATAAAGAACTAAAGAAGGTGAAAAACAGCAAACCAAGTAATCCAATTAAAAAATAGGGAACAGTGCTAAACAGAGAATTCTTTGTAGAGGAATATAGAATAGCAGAGAAACACTTAAAGAAATGCTCAATGTCATTAGCCATCAGGGAAATGCAAATCAAAACAACCCTGAGATTTCACCTTACATCCATCAGAATGGCCAAGATGAAAAACTCAAGTGACAACACATGCTGGAGAGGCTGTGGAGAAAGGGGAACCCTCCTCCACTGCTGGTGGGAATGTAAACTTGTACAACCACTCTGGAAATAAAACTGTCGCTTTCTCAAACAACTAGAAATAGCACTTCCTCAAGATCCAGCTACACCACTACTAGGCATATATTAAAAAAAGGCTCAAGTACACAATAAGGACATTTGCTCAACCATATTTGTAGTAGCTTTTTTTGTAATATCCAGAAGCTGGAAACAACCCCGATGCCCCTCAACTGAAGAATGGATGCAGAAATTGTGGTACATCTATGAAATTGAATATTACTCAGCAATGAAAAATAAGGAAATCATGCAATTTGCAGGTAAATGGTAGGACCTGGAAAGGATCATCCTGAGTGAGCTGTCCCAGAAGCAGAAAGACACACAGTATATACTCACTCATATAGACATATAAGATAACCTACTGAAATTTGTATACCTAAAGAAACTAATCAAGAGGGAGGACTCTGGCAAAAATGCTCAATCCCCATCCCGAAAGGCAAAACGGATGGACATCCGAAGAAGAAAATAGGAAACAAGTCAGGAACCTGTCACAGAGGGTCTCTGAAAGTGTCTGCCCTGCAGACTATCAAAGCAGATGATGAGACCTATGGCCAGCTGTTGGGCAGAGTGCATGGAATGTAATGAAAGAAGTAGGAAATAGTAAGATCTGGAGAGGACAGAAGCTCCACAAAGAGAGCCACAGAACTAAAAATTTTGAACACAGGGGTCTTTCCAGAGACTCATACTCCAACCAAGTACCATGCATGGAGATAACCTAGAACCCCTGCACAGATGTACCCATGATCTAAATGTATCAGATTTATGAATAAGCTTTAAAGCACTATAGCTGGGCAGTTATTCTATTGATAACTAGTTATTGATAGTTATTGATCTATTCTAACCATCTGTACTAACCTGGCTACTGCCCAGCCACATGCCCCGTGTTATTGCCATCTTAGGTTTGCCTTGGCTGTTTCTGTTCCATCTGTCTGTCCTCATCACAACCTCCTCATAGTGATCTCATTTCCTCCTCTGTTGACCTTCTTCTTTTCTTCCTCTGGTCCCTACCTGAGACCACCTGACTGGGAATGGAAGTACTGGTATTGCTTTCTGTTCTCTCTGCTTAGACATAGGCTGATCAGCTTCTTTATTAACCAGTTAAAGATGATAGAGAACAATTTATACATAACATTGAGAAAAGAGATTCTTCATAGAAATGACAGTGTTCATGTCTGGACTACAATCAGATCTTGGGACACAGAAATGGGCACAGAAGTTTACAGTGCACAAGACCATCCACAGTCTTCAATGGAATAAATAATCATTGTTTATAAATTTGCCTTTCCTGCATATAATGCTATTGCTAAAATTACCATGCATTGATTTGTAAAGTCTCTTAACCACTGTCATAATATTCTGTGTAGCACTGCTTTTGACCAGGAACTTACTTCACAGCTAAATAAGTTTGGCAGTAGGCTTGTGCTGACAGGATTCACTGTTCTTACTGTACTTCTCATCATCCTGAAGCTTAATAAAATGGTGGAATGGCCTTACAAAGATGCTTATAGTACTACTTAAGTGGTAATATCCTGGAAAGATGGAACAGGGTTCTCCAGAAACTGACAATGAGATTTAGAGAAATATACAAAGACAGCTAAAATGTAAATGGGTTTTCTAAGATGTCTGTTTCTTCTTTTTAGAAGACATTGTTGAGTACAGACAAGAAAAAGGCATGGGGCAAGTATCTAAACTAGGTCTGCAGGAGAAAGGAGAGGATCCAAGAGCTCTATAATATACCCACCTACAATGAAGGTCTGCTTAGCAGACTCTCAACTCTGGATCTCTTCTCATTCTCAAGGGAATGGTTCACCTCAATATAGATATTGCTTTCTCTTTCTTGTCCTGGTCTTTTGTCTTCCCTGGATGTTCAATTGTCCATCCCTATATAACTTTCATCACCCTTGATACAAGTCTTGGGAGCTTATCTAGAACACTATAGGACCCTCTACTCAAGACAGTATGACTTACTAAAACTTACAGAGAAGGACTCAGAACTGATCATGACCATCCAGTACTTAGAGGACTCCCTTCAAACAAGGTGACCTCCGCAAACATGGCTAATATAATTGGACTCCTGCTGTTAGTCTTCACCTCTGTTGTAAGAAAAGTAAGGATTGACCTCCAAGAGAATTACACACCTTGCTTTCATGCCACTTCTGCACCTGTGGGCAGTCATTACTATAACTTGCAGGTTTCAGATTATGTTTCTCCTCCTGAAGCTTGAATGACACAATCTAGCAATATGAAAGCTTTCCAGTTGGAATGAAGCATTAATGTTTATAACAACTTGATTTCCATTTCTTACGTGGTACACTCAGCAACAGCTTCTTACTATAAAGTTACAGAAGTTAAACAAAATCAATACAAATATCTTTTAATATATTGGCAAGACTATGAGGTCTTACAAACCATCAACTTAAAAAAAATAACCTGTATCTCACCATGAGCCTTTAATTTGATGGCGTATGGTTTACTGGAGAGAGATTGTATTAGTTTAGGGAAATAACTCTTAAAGTCCTTTTATGTATGCATATGTATATTTGGTTACCTTTCTCATATTTCTTCACAAATTCAGCTCTGGAGAATCTACTCATTTTCCAGTAGATTCTTCTACAACCATAAAGGTAGAGGTAGCACTGAGTTGACTCATTGAATATCAAAAATGAACATATTTAGTGGAGAGAGAAAAGTTATGATGAGAATAGAGAAAAAATAAAATGGGGGAAAAAGAGAATTTATTAAAACACATACTTATGTATGAAGTTATCAAAACATGTTAGAACTACATAGCAATATAATAGAAATATCTAAGTTGGTTATTTGAAGTTGTTGTTATAGTAACATAAAAATAGGGGCTGGAGAGATGGCTCAGTGATGAAAAGCAATTAATTCTTCTTCCAGAGGACTTGGGTTTAAATACCAGCACCCACATGGTAGCCTACAGCCATCTGTAACTACAGTGCCAAAGCATCCAATGCCTTCTAAACTGACAGGCACCAGGTATGCAAAGACATATATGCAGGCAAAACATTCATACACATAAAAATATAAAAGAAATAAACAGTATATAATTTCTTATGTGTTTCAAAACAATAACAATAATGAAAACTACTATATCTTAAATAAAAATATTTTCTGTATGTGTATAATATTTTCCTTTGTGTATTCACACAAGACAGAAAACAAACAGAATGAATTTGATCATTTAATTTAAAAGAAAGAGGAGGCAGACAAGAAGGAGGAGGAAAGAAGAAGAAGAAGAAGAAGAAGAAGAAGAAGAAGAAGAAGAAGAAGAAGAAGAAGAAGAAGAAGGCTTTTCAACAGAGTTTGATAATCACCAGAATCATTCAGAATATTATGGCATATAGGTTCACAATTTTATCTGGCATTCAAAAAAGGAAGAAAGAAGAAAAGGAAAGAAAAGTTGTTGTAAATGTTACTTATTTTCCAGACATAATTGTTGCCTCAGAGGATAAATAAACTCACTCTAGCTCTTTCTTAATTCTGGCTGGCTGGTTCAACTCAGATGTTCTGGCTCAAACTCCTGTCTAAGATGACTTTTACAATCATCCTTTCCTTGTCTTCTGACTTAATTGCTTTGCCTGGGCTCAAATTAACTCAGGCAATTTATTCTAATCTTCTGGCTTCTTATTCTCTGGCTTCTACTGCCTCTGCTGGCCTGCACTGAACTGCAGGACTCATCTGCATTGCACTGTCTCTCAACTGACTCCCAATTGTTAACTCTCAAATGACTGCCAACTAACTGACCTCAACACAACTCAACTCATCTCCCTAAACTTGCTGCATCTCTCTTGGCTCTCTTGTCTTTCCTGTGCTGTTCTTGTGAGAGTTAGGTATATCCCATTCTGTTAAATATTTCTCTGATTCATTACTCTATCCCCCAACTAGATATTATTGTTTGGGATTAAATGTATGTACAAAGGGTGTGTCTGTATTCCAACCAGAGGGATTAAAGGTATGTGGCTTGTCTGCATTACAGCCAGATAACAGAGACCTAGAAGGCCTTTGGAAGTAATCAAAGCAGCCATACTGCTGGATTAAAAAGTCGCTACATTTCCCTGTTTCTGTTTAAGCTAAAAATAATACACAGTTTAACTATTATAACAACAATTATCAAACCCACAATTTAACATTCCAAATGTCCTTTAACTTAAAAGTCCAAATGTCCTTATGAAGATCCATTGATGAGATAATCCCTCATAACTGTAGTCCTGAACATCTGTCTTTCAGCAAATACCTATTTCAACATCAAGGTTTTCCAGTCTGTCAGTCTGATGAAAGATCTGTCCTTCAGCTGTTTTGTTTAGCTGTCCCAATGCCAGGGTATCATTTTTTTGCATTGTCTGGATTATGGTCCTTTCCTTCTTTCATTGAGTCATGCCTTTCATGTGGAAGCTTCTCTTACTTGGATCAGATCTTTTTCAGTTTTGAGGAAAACCATAGCCTTTCATAGGCAAAATCCTCTTTCTGAATGTAACACATTCTCTGGCTCCGATTCTGATGCTAAAACATCTTTGAAGTATATAGGTTGATCTAATGCAGCAGTTTTTTTTTTTCTACAATCTAGTGTCTTTCAGATAAGCATATTCTCCTTTCTGCTTAACAAGGTACAATTAGATCTTCATGAATCCACACATAAACTAGACACTTCAGCACTCAAGTTCCATTCCCAGCTTCACACAAGTGAGCCAGGAATCTCACCCATTAAAACAGAGAAACAATCAAGCCGTATTACTTAAGATGTCAATATAAAGTATCAGTTAAAATAGGTATCCGTTGTAAATAGGTATCCGAGAAAATCTGAGCTGCCCATTTTTATTGTAGAACTCTTCTCCATAGGCTTTTGGCTCTATCAGATACATATGGCTTTAACCTTCCTATTTGACCTTCTAATCCCACATATTTAATTTGCCTTATGCTTTTTTTTTCTTGAGATAATGTTTCAAACCTTACAATCAATGCACATACATTTTGAAGGGGTCAATGTTGAACTCAAGATTCTTGTGAGATTATGGTTATATCAGTTCTGTATCTACTAAACCTTCAATTCCAATATCATTTAATTTTTATTTTTATTTTGTTCTCTAACCATTGATAATAGTCTTCCAAAAATCATGTCTTCTAGTACTTCCAAATTCTACCATTCTTTTAATTGGAGCTTCTTTGCCTTTGAAATATGGAAGCAGTCAAAGCTGAACAATCCTGTCTCCCACTTTAAATTGCATGTTTTTATTTACCTAAACCATAATCTCAATCTTTTCATTGAAGTCTTCATCTATAATTCCTGCATGCACAATAAGTCCTTGAGTTGTTAAGCTACCTCTTCCTAAAACCATTCCTACTGTCTTTGAGTGTAGGGGTCCATGAACCCCAGTGTTTATTTTATAGCACTGAATTTTTGGTGATAATGTGAGATTTTTATTTATGGATAAGACTAGGGAAGCACTTCCTTCTGTAGCATGTTAGATCTTCAATATCTAGTTTAGTTTTCTGCTGTAGCTGTGTGGCCTGGCTCATGTTTGTTTGTTGCCTGGGTTCAAGCTAATCCCCTCATTGAGTTTCCTGTTGGTAAAAGATTACTCAGCAAATAGCTTGCTGATCTGCATTCATTAGTCCAATGCCACACCTTCTACAGATCCTCCAAGACTGAGGTTTTCTGGAGAAGTCCTTAAGAAGGTGGTGTATGCAATTCCTTTTTTAAAAAAAAAATATTTATTATTATTATTAATTACACTTTATTCATTTTGTACTCCCCCATAAGCCCCTCCGTCCTCCCTTCCCGATCCCACCCTTCCTCCCCTTTCTGCATGCATGCGCCTCCCCAAGTCCACTGATAGGGGAGGTCTTCCTCTCCTTTCTGATCTTAGACTATCAGTTCTCATCAAAAGTGGCTGCATTGTCGTCTTCTGTGGCTTGGTAAGGCTGCTACCCCCTCAGGGGGAGGTGATCTAAGAGCAGGCCAATCAGATTATGTCAGAGGCAGTCCCTCTTCCCATTACTATGTAACCCACTTGGACACTAAACTGCCATGGGCTACGTCTGTGCAGGGGTTCTAGGTTATCTCCATGAATAGTCCTTGGTTAGTATGAGTCTCTGGGAAGTTCCCTGTGTTCAAATTTTCTTGTTCTGTTGCTCTCCTTGTGGAGTTCCTGTCCTCTCCAGCTCTTGCTATTTCCCACTTCTTACCTAAAATTCCATTCATTCTGCCCCACAGTTGGCCATCAGGCTCAGCATCTGCTTTGATAGTCTGCAGGGCAGAGGCTTTCAGAGGCCCTCTTTGGTAGGTTCTTAGGTTGTTTCCTGTTTTCTTCTTCTGCCTTTCAGAGGCCCTCTGTGACTTCATTTCCCACAGCCAAAACAAGAGACCTTTTGATATCTAGAATTATTCCTGGTGCCTTAGAAATGATAATACTCTCTGACTATGCCAAACATGGAAAGTCAAAGTTTGTACAAAGAATTTATGATTGGTCTTTTACTGTAAATATAGTATATAGGGAAAATCTTAGAAAATTACTTGTTATAGCTGTAAAATGAGAAAGACCTTAAGCAAATGTTAATTATTTTATATTGGAATATTTGATTCTCCGCTGATGGGAGAGGATTTTACCAGACTTAGGTTAGGGGCTCCTTTTTCTTCTTGTGTTGTGTCCCCATCATTTTCCTCTCAGGCCTCAATTTAGTAAACTTTTCAGAAATTTGCAAAGTAATGTCTCCACCAGTGCACAGATATAGCTTTCAGAACCCAATCTTTTGACTAAAAATCTTTTGACTGAGTAAATTAAAAAGAATCAAAGAAAAGCAAAAAACAAACCTGTGAAATATTCAGGGTTTACCAGGAGGAAATAATATTCCTTAAATGGGCTTCAAGAAATACCTGCTTACTCAAACTTCCTCCTGTTTACATGTCACTTTAAATCTTTTTTAATTAATTTTATTTACATATTTATTTATTACAATTTATTCAGTTTGTATCCCTGCTACAGTCCCCTTCCTCATCTCCTCCCAGTCACACCCACCCTCCCTCTTCTCCCCCTATGCCCTTCCCTATTCCCCTGATAGGGGAGGGCTTCCTCTTCTTCTATCTGACCCTAGCTTATCAGGTCTCATCAGGACTGACTGCATTTTCTTTCTCTGTGGCCTGGCAAGGTTGCACCCCCCAGGAGAGGTGACCAAAGAGCATATAACTGAGTTTATGTCAGAGACAGTCCCTGTACCCCTTACTAAGGAACTGACATGAAAACTGTGCACACAGTGTGATTCTTTAAAACAGGGGGTCTAGGTCCTCTCTATGCATAGTCCTTAATCTCTCCAGGCTCCCCTGAGCCCAGGTGTTTTGGCTCTGTTGTTCTCCATGTAGAGTTTCTGTTCCATTCAGGTCTTTCTTTTTTTTTAAGGGAGGGGTTTTTAAATTTAATTTTATTAATTACAGTTTATTCATTTTGTATCCCCCTGTAGTTCCCTCCTTCCTCCCCTCCCAATCCTACCTTCCTTCCTCTTTCTCCACTCATTCCCCTCCCCCCAGTCCACTGATAGGGAAAAACTTACTCTCCTTCTTTCTGATCCTAGTCTATTTACCCTGAAGGGTATCAAAGTAGATACTAAGACTAACACCCAAACTTTGGGCAGAGTGCAGGGAATCTTATGAATGAAGGGGGAGACAGTAAGACCTGGAGAGGATAGCATCTCCACAAGGAAAGCAACAGAACAAAAAAATCTGGGCACAGGGGTCTTTTCTGAGACTGATACTCCAAATAAGGACCATTCTTGGAGATAACCTAGAAACCCCAGCTCAGATGTAGCCCATGGCAGCTCAGTGTCCAATTGGGTTCCATAGTAATGGGAACAGGGCCTGTCTCTGACATGAACTGATTGGCCTACTCTTTGATCACCTCATCCTGAGCGGAGGCCTGATCACCAGGCCACAGAGGAAAACAATGCACCCTTCAGGTCTTTCTATCTCCTTCTTCTTCCATAAGGATTCCAGCAGTCTGCCAAAAGTTTAGCTATGAGTCATTTTAAATCTTAGGGGGATAATTGAAACAGAAATTGTGACACTAATTCTTCCTTAAAATTAGCATGGTGACAAGGATATGAGTAGTAGGGGTTCAAAGTTAATTATGGGGAATTGTCTGTTCTCAATGATCCTTAAACCCACTAATAAGATCTAAATATATCACTCCTGGTTATATAGTTAAAGTTTCCTCTGCAACATAACTGTCAAAGGTTGTTCATTCTTTCAATGAATTGAATCCAAACTGTTTAAAATTAATTGGCCTTCTGTTCCAGTTTCTTTTCTTTTTCTCTGATAAACATCATGACTAAAAGCAACTGAGAAAAGGAAAGGGTTTATCTGGCTTACACTTCCACCTGAAAGTATATCAATGTGAGAACTAATGACAGGAACTCAAGGCAGAAACCTGGAGGCAGATAGCATGGAGGAACACTGCTCATTTTCTGGCTTGCCTTTTAGCAAGCTTCCTTTTCCAATTCAGGGTCACTTGCCTAGAGATGATAATGTGATACTGAAGATCCCTTAGAGATTATATTTTTTTTCTTTCTGCTTTTAAGAGTAACTCTTATTTTTGAAAATTTGATTATTAGATATTTTAGTGGAGATCATTAAAGTTATTACTACTTGGATTTTATTGACTTTGTTAATAACTAAATTTATATATATATTTATATAATGGGAACTCTCAAGTAAGTTTCCTTTTTGAAATTTCATTTTGTTTCTGTTTTTCAGTCTAATAGTGATATTTCTATTTTCAACTATATTGTTTATTTCTTTTGCTTTCTAAATCTCTTTTAAAAACTTTTTTTTTGCTAAAATAATATCTTCTGTGTATTTCCTGGCAGAACAAAAATAAGTGTTGTATGAAAGAAGTCAATACTACTCTTGACAGGAAATGAAGAAGCCCTCAGACTGATGCCTAACCCAACTGTCATTAGAGAGGCTTCATCTAGCAACTGATGCAAACAGATTCAGAGACCTGCAGCCAAATATTAGATAGAGCTTGGGAAATCTTTCTTAACAGAGGATGGAGGGATTCTAGGAGCCAGCTGGGCCAAGGACACCACAAGAAAAGCCACAGAATCAACAAACCTGGTATTTTATGGGCTCATTGAGATGGCAGACACAATCAGGGAGCCTGTGTGGATTTAACTTAGGCCTCTACATGCATGTTCTAATTGTGTATCTTGGTCGTTTTGTGGAATGCCTAATAGAGATAGCAGGGGCTGTTTCAGACTCCATTGCCTACATTTAGGGCCCTGGTCCTCTTACTAGGTTGCTTCCTCCAGCCTAAGTATGATGGGAGGTGCCTAATCTTATTGAAACTTGATATGCTGTGTTTGTTTGCTATTCATAGAAAGCCTTTCCTTTTCTGAAAGGAAATTTTGGGACTAGTGGATTGGGAGAGAGGTTCTGGAAGGAAGAAGCAAGGGCAGACTTGGAGGAAAGGAGGTAGGGGAAATTGTGGTTGGAATGTAACATATCAGAGAATAAATTAACAAAAATATAAATAAAATAAAATTATATGTTTTGTTTTGGATTTTTTGTGATTCTTTTAATTATTGTTAGGCCTTATTGATAGACTCTCTCATTCTGTATTTACATAATGTTTAAATGGTTTTCTGGCATATCAATAAAAGCAAAAATACAGAAACTATTTTAACGCTGACTAAAACTTTCCCATTTTATATAAAATATATAAATTTACACATTTAAGAAGTCAATTAACTTCTGATCTTCAGCCTTAGACTGGAACTAGAGCTTCATAGTTGGTCTGTGTTGTTTTATATTACATACCATACATCATATAATATATTACATGTGCTTTCATAGCATTCTTTTTGTCCTGGAATATCATGACTAAGATAGTCTTACAATGTTAAGCATTAAATACTGAAGTAAGAGAGGTTCGTTTAGATTTGTTACCTATAAAAATTATGTTTTCTGTTCTAAAGACATTATTTTGAAAATAAAGATGTTCTTAATATAATGTCATTCTATATTTCAATAATCATATCTCTAATCAAATATGCAAATATAGATGTCAAGACCAGAACAAAAAATAAAACACGAGATATTAATTTTTATTTGCTGTCTCAGACTTATTCCTTTCATTGTTGTAATAATAAAAAAGCATATTATTCTTTCTTACAAGCTGATTAAATTTAATTCCTTCACTATGCCCAGATTGAATTACATTAATTCTTTTTAAAAGAAATGTTGATTCTAAGAGGATAAAGTGTTACATTTTGTGTATTAAGTCCATTAACAAAATCTAGTATGATATTAATCAGCGTGATAATTTTACATTATGTTTACTGACATAGTCACGAACATGACACTCTATCAAGGTTTCCAGTGGGTTCTTAAACAACTAAGGAAAGAATTCAATAGCGTTTACACAGGAGAAAATACAAAATTAGATTTATTGTAAAAAAAGAATATAAAAGTACTATATATAAATTATTGGTACAGTAAGAATACGTTAAATTATATTTCAAAACCAAAAGAGCAATTCCAGTGGAAGGACACACATCCAAGAATATTTGCGCAGAAAAAAATTTTTCTTGATGGAAGAATAAAACAAAATGGTTGGATGAGAAAGGGGTATAAATTTAAGAGTAGTTGAATATTATTAAAAAACATTGTACAAAATACTCAAAGAACTAATAAAATGTTTTTAAAAATTTAATCATAGCTAATTTAAGCAACCCACAATAATAGTTTTGTTTAAATTATTATTTTCCATACACCATATTTACTCAAATTTTCTATAATTTTCTATGGTGTGCTTAAATTTTCTGATTTTGTCCTTATCTTTCCTTTACCATTTTGCAAAATCTTAAATTTGCTTCAAAAGAAAATCTTATTTTTTTTATATAAAATTTTCTTCCAAACTATCTTCCTTTCCCTTTAACTCTCCTTATTAAAAAAAACACAAACAACAACAAAAAAACAAAAACAAACAAACAAACAAAAAGCAGAGAATTCCTTCAGATGATAAACACCATCAAAAAAGTGGCTGGATACAAAACGAAAAAAAAAAAAAAAATCAGTAGCACCCCTATATACCAAAGACAAAAGGGCTGAGAAAATAATTAGGGAAGCAACACCCTTCACAATAGCCACTTATAACATAAAGTACCTTGGTGTGACTCTAACTAAGCAAGTGAAAGACCTGTTCGGAAAAACAAACAAACAAAAACAAAACAAAACAACTTCAAGTCTCTGAAGAAAGAAATAGAAAAACATATCAGAAAATGGAAAGATTTCCCATGCTCATGGATTGGTAGAATTAACATATGGAAAATGGCCATCTTGCCAAAAGCAATCTACTTATTCAATTCAATTCCCATCACAATACCAACACAATTCATTACAGAACTTGAAAGAACAATTCTCAACTTCATATGGAAAAACAACAACAACAACAAAAATACCAAGAATTTGCCTAAATGATCCTGTACAATAACAGATCCTCTGGAGGTATCTCCATCCCTAATCTCAAGCTGTAAAACAGAATAATAGTAATAAAAACTGCATGGTTCTGGTATAGAAACAGAATGGTGGATCAATGTAAACAAATAGAAAACCTAGAAATAAACCCACACATGTACTGACAGTGGATTTTTGACAAAGAAGCCATAACCATACAACGAAAAAAAGGCAGCATCTTCAACAAATGGTGCTGGTCTAACTAGATGTTTACATGTAGAAAAATGCAAATAGATCCATATTTATCACTGTACAAAACTAAAGTCCAAGTGGATCAAAGACAACATAAAACCAGATACTCTAAATCGGTTAGAAGAAAAAAGTGGGAAGAGCCTAGAACTTATTGGCATAGTAGAAAACTTCCTGAACAGAAAACCAACAGCACAGGCTCTAAGAGCAACAATCAATAAATGGGACCTCATGAAACTGAAAAGCTTTTGTAAAACAAAGAACACCATCATCAAAACAAAAAAACAGCCATAGACTGGAAAAGGATATTCACCAACCCTATATCTGACAGAGGGTTAATATCCAGAATATATAAAGAACTAAAGAAGTTAAAATGCAACAAATCAAGTAATCCAATTAAAAAATGGGGTACAGAGCTAATCAAAGCATTCTCTGTAGAGGAATTTAGAATGGCAGAGAAACACTTAAAGAAACACTCAATGGCCTTAGTCACCAGGGAAACGCAAATCAAAAAGACCCTGAGATTTCTTCACCTTACACCCATTAAAATGACTAAGATCAAAAACTCAAGTGACAAAACATGCTGGAGAGAATTTGAAGAAAGGGGAACACCCCCCCCCATTGCTGGTGGAAATGTAAACTTTTACAACACTTTAGAAATCTATCTGGTGCTTTCTCAGATAATTAGGAAGAGTGCTACCTCAAGATTCAGCTATACCACTCCTAGACATTTATCCAAAATATGCTCAAGCACACAAGGACATTTGCTCAGCCATGTTCATAACAGCTTTATTCATAATAGCCAGAACCTAGAAACAACCCAGGTGTCCCTCAACAGAGGAATGGATACAGAAATTATGGTATATTTACACAATGGAATACCACTCAGAAATTAAAAACAAGGAAATCATGAAATTAGCAAGCAAATGATGGGATCTAGAAAACATCACCCTGAATGAGGTATCCCAGAAGCAGAAAGACACACACAGTATATACTCACTTATGAGTGAATACTAGATATATAATATAGGATAAACTTACCAAGTCTGTACAACTATAGAAGCTAAACAAGGAGGACCCCGGATAAGAAGATCAATACTCATTCAGACAGGCAAACATGATGGTCTTTGAACCTACCACAGATGGCCTCTGAAATACTCTACCCAGCAGAATATCAAAGCAGATGCTGAGACTCATAGCCATACTTTGAGCAGAGTGCAGGGAATATTATGAAAGAAGGAGGAGATAGTAAGACCTGTGGAGGACAGAAGCTCCACAAGGAGAGCAACAGTACCAAAATATCTGGGCACAGAGGTCTTTTCTGTGATTGATACTCCAAAGAAGGAACATTCATGAAGGTAACCTAGAACCCTTGCTCATTGTAGCCTATGGAAGCTCAGTATCCAAGTGAGTCTCCTAGTAAGGGGAACAGGTACTATCTCTGATATGAACTCAGTGGCTGGCTCTTTGATCACCTCCCATTGGGTGGAACAGCCTTGCTAGGCCACAGAGGAGGACCTTGCAGCCAGTTCTGATGAGACCTGACAATCTAGGGTCAGATGGAAGGGGAGGAGTACCTCCCCTATCAGTGGACTTGGAGAGGGGCTTGGGAGGAGATTAGGGAGGGAGAGTGGGATTGGGAAGGAAAAAGAGAGGGACTACAGCTGGGAAACAAAATGAATAAACTGTAATTACTATACAAAAGAAAAATAAAAAAAATAAATATTATCTTTTACTTATTTCCAAAACCAGTTGTAACTAGATTGTAGCTTCAGAAGAAGCTTTGTATATATAAAAGCACATGTCTTTAGGCATAATAATGAATAGTGGATGGACTATGAAGAATAATTGACATTGTGTATATTAAGTAAACAAGTACTAGAAAATTTAACTCTTAGCCTGAACCAAAACTGACTACTTAAAGGATATTAAAGGCATATTTTTGATATTTTTGGTTTGTATCTTAAGAACTTTCTCAAATAAAGCTGAACCAAATACATCAACTAGTGCTTTATTTATTTTGGTATTGCAAGCATATTGGTTGTAGTTTATCACAGTGATAGCAATATCTATCAGCCTTTATTTGAAGGTATAATAAGAGTTTGTTCAAGTCAAAAAGTATTTTCTTCAGAGCAAATAAACTGTAAATTTTTCTTGATTAGCTGAGCCACAGAAACACAAAACAACTTCCCTATTATTCTCAAGAAGATATACAATTTTGGTCCTTCATCTTCAGTGAGAGCAATTCAATGATGATGATACCTTATATGTTGCATTTTATAAGCAATAATATTCTTAACTGATGTCCAAGGGAAAGATATTAAGAAATATTATGCATGCCTATCATTATTCCTATTAATATGATATAAGGAATTTGGCATCAAATATACTTTGTGACTTAAATAGAAAATATATAATACAAAGAAAATAAGGATCATGTTATCAGAAAAGAAAAAAAATATCAGAAAATTAATAGGAAGAAATTTTTGTATGATTAGAAACTTTCATTACTTTAAATTCCAAATATTTTACTATGTCGATATCACACACACATACACAAGATATATACATAGAGTTTACTTATTTTTATTCATTTAAAATAGTCTCAACATCATTTTTAAGTAATTACAATTTTTCAGGATTTTCATTATATATTGAACAGTGGTTATCATTAATTAGATATAACAAAGTATTCTCACAAATGAATTGAATTTGATAAAAATAGTTCTGAAATATTTTTATATAGATGCATAGCAAGTATTTGATTATATACTTTTTTTCTTATCAATGTGTGCAAATAATTTTGATGTCAACTGCAGCTTCTTCACAAAACTCCAGGATTAGACTTGAAAATAAACTATGCATGCATAATTTTTAGGAAAAACTTTCAAGAACCAACTATAACTTGTTAATATGCCTGTTATATGAAGGTTGCTGTATTAGTAAGCTACAACAAAATATCTCAGGAGAACAACATGAAGGGGACAGAGTTTGGATTTCAGAAGTTTTAGTTCATTTTTAACCTGGCTTTGTTGTTTATGTGCTTATTATATAGCAATGAGTAATGGCAACAGAGAGCATGTTAGAGCAGGTCTTCTCATCTTGTGGCAGACAAGAAGTAAAGACAGAAAGTAAAAATGAGTCGAATGACATGATATTCATTTCAGGAGCACACTTGAAGTGTGCCTAATTCTTACAATAGGACTTTCTTCTTTCTTTCTTCTTTTTCTTCTCCTCTTCCTCCTCGTTCTTTTCTTCTTTCAACTTGAATGAGCTCAACAAGGAAAGTAACAGAACAAAAACTTCTGGGCACATGGGTCTTTTCTGAGACTGATATTCTAACCAAGGAACATTCATGGAGATAACCTAGAACCCTGTAAAATGTTGCCCTTGTCAGCTCAGTCACCAAGTGGGTTTCCTAGTAAGGAGAACAGAGACTGTCTCTGACGTGAACTCATTGGCTGGCTCTTTGATCACTTCCCTCTGAGGGGGTGCAGCCTTACTAGGCTATAGAGGAAGACAATGCAGCCAGTCCTGATGAGACCTGATGGACTAGGGTCAAGTGGTAGAATAAGAGTACCTCCCATATCAGTGGACTGGGGAGGGACATAGGAGGAGAAGAAGGAGGAAGGGCTGGATTGGGAACAGAGGAGGGATAGAGGCTACAACAGGAATACAAAGTAAATAAATTGTAATAAATAAAAAATAAACTAAAAAAATAAAATTAACCTCAAAAATGTGTATGGATATATTGCTTGCATGTATGCCTGTGTATCACATTCATATTGGTATCTGCAATAGGTCAAAAGAGAGTATTACATATCTTGGAACTGGATTCACAAATGGTTATAAACACTCAGGTGAGTGCAGGGAACTGAACCCGTCTGTAGCTCGCTCGCTTGCTAGCCTCCTTTTCTCTCGCCTGGAGGCGTGTCCCGGGTTCGCGGGTGTGTTGCGCGTGTCCAGCGGTGCTGAGCCACGACGAAGTCGGTGGCCGGCTCTCGGTCCGAGGAGGAACGTGTGTGTAGGAGGAGGGGGGCCGGGAAGGCGGGGAGTGGAATGTGCCCTCCTCCCCGGTCTGGTCCCGTCCGTTGGACCCTTGTAGGTCTCCCCCGTCGGGCCGCACGGCGGGCGGGCAGCCGGTGTCCGTCCTCTCCCGTCCCTCCCTCCCTCCCGCCCCTCTCTCGCCGCTCCCCCCCGGATGCCCCGCAGCCCCGTGTCCCTCGGGCGTCCCTCTTTCCCGACCGGCTCGCCCTTCTCCCGCAACGGGGACGGAGAGTTGTGCCGTCGGGGGGCCATCGGGCCGCTCTCTGCGCGCCTCCGCCCGCGCTCCGGCTTCTGCGGAGCGCGTGTCTTGCGGTCGGTGGGGTCGGGGGGCGTCCCGTCCCGTCCCGACGTCGCGCGTGTTGTGTCCGCCCCGACCCTGTCCGGGTACCTGGATCGTCGCGTTCCGGCGCATAGGTTTAAAGACCCCCGGGGGGGTCGCCCTTCCGTCCCCTGGGTCGGGGGAGGGGGGGCGGTGGGCCGGCGGGGAGCCTCGTTGGGCTCCCTCGGACTCCTCGACCCCATCCAGGGCCGTTCCCGAGGCTGTGGTTGGTTGGCGGGAGCCTCCCCTCTGGGCGTCCCGTGCCGCCGCCGGTAGCCTCGCCCCGTGTCCGTCTGTGGTTTTTTTTTTTTTTTTTTTTTCCGCTCGCTCCCCCCTTTTAAAAAAAAAAAAAAAAAAAAAGAAAAAAAAAGAAAAAGAAAAGAAAAGCAATAAATGCTTTTAACACTGGAGCTATATCGTCATCCCCAGACTTCAATTTTTACTATCAATTCACTTTAATTGATTAAATAACTCACTGAGGAAAGTAGTCCCCTGACGTCTCAATCATCTTTTACTATTTTCACAAGCTAGGGATAAATTCTTCTGTGTCCCTTTAATTTGAGTGTGTTCAGTGTATGGGTAATAGCTGAGTTATAGAAATGGATTTTAAAGCTGAAAGAAAAATAATAATGCATTGTATGAAGATCCCCAATCCATATGCTAAGTAAAGTAAATATTTATATTTATTTTACAAAAATTTCCATAATTCATGTGTTATAATGGGCCTATATACAATTTCAAACTAAATGGAGAGAAACTTATAACATCCCACTGAAATCAGGGACAAGGCAGGGCTGCCAACTCTCTCCATATCTCTTCAACATATTACTTGGAGATGTAGCTAGAACAATAAGACAACTAAAGCAGATCAAGGGATACAAATCAGAAAGGAGGAAGTCAAAATTTTACTATTTGCAAATGATATGAGAATACACATGAGTCAACAGAAAAATCCAACCAGAGAACTCCCTCAGCATATAAACACCTTCAGCAACAGGACTAGATACAAAATTAACTAAAAAAAAAAAAAAAAAAAAAAAAAAAAAAAAAAAAAAAAAAAAAAAATCAGTCACCTTCCTTTATTTGAAAGACAAAATGGCTGAGAAAGAAATTAGGGAAACTACATCCTTTGTATTAGCCACTAACAACATAAAGTACCTTGGTGTGATTCTAACCAAACAAGTGAAATATCTGTATGAAAATGACTTCAAATCTTTGAAGAAAAAAATTGAAGAAGATATCAGAAGATGGAAAGATCTTCCATGCTCATGGATTGGTAGAATTAACATAGTGAAAATGGCCATCTTGCCAAAAGCAATCTACAGATTCAATGTAGTTTCCATCAAAATACCAACACAATTCTTTATAGAACTTGAAAGAACAGTTCACAGTTTTCATATGGAAAAATTAAAAGAAAAAAAACAGCAAAAATTTGTTAAAACAATCCTGTACAACAGATCATCTGGAAGTATCTCCATCCCTGATCTCAAGCTGTAAGACAGAGCAATAGTAATATCCATGAATATAAACTGCATGGTACTGGCAGAGAAAGACTGGTGGATGAATGAAATTGAATAGAAGACCCAGAAATAAAGCCACACACCTATGGATACTTGATTTTTTACAAAGAAGCCAAAACCATACAATGGAAAACAGACAGCATCTTCAACAAATGGTGTTGGTCTAACTGGATGTCTACAAGTAGAAAAATGAAAATACATCAGTATTTATTGCCCTGCAAAAAACTAAAGTCCAAGTGGATCAAAGACCTCAACTTAACACCAGGTACTCTAAATAGATTAGAAGAAAAAGTAGGAAAGGGAGTAGAACTCGTTGGCACAGGAGACAACTTCCTGAACAGAACACCAACAGCACAGACTTTAAGATCAGCAATCAATAAATGGGACCTAATGAAATTGAAAAGCTTCTGTAAAGCAAAGGACACTGTCCTCAGTACAAAACAACAGCCTACAGAGTGGGAAAGGATCTTCATCCACCCTATGTGACAGAGGACTGATATCCAGAATATATAAAGAACTCTAGAAGTTAAAAAGCAATATATCAAGTAATCTAATTAAAAATGGAGTACAAAATTAAACAAAAAATTCTCAACAGAAGAATATCAAATGGCAGAGAAACACTTAAAGAAATGTTCAACAACCTTATTCATCTGGGAAATGCAAATCGAAACAAACCTGTGATTTCACCTTACACCCATCAGAAAGACTGAGATAAAAAAACTCAAGTGATAGTACATAATGGAGAGGATGTGGAGAAAGGGCAACTCTCCTCCATTGCTGGTGAGGATTTAAACTTGTACAACTACTTTGGAAATCAGTCTGACACTTTTTCATATAATAAAGAATAGTGTTACCTCAAGATCCAGCTATACCACTCCCAGGCATATATCTAAAATATATTCAAGTATACAACAAGGATATTTGTTCAACCATGTTTGTAGCAGCTTTATTCGCAGTAGCCAGAACATAGAAACAATCCAGATGTCCTTCAACGGAGGACTGGATACAGAAATTGTGGTGTATTTACACAATGGAATACCACTCAGCAATTAAAAACAGGGAAATTATGAAATTTGCGGGCAAATGTTGGGATCTAGAAAAGATCCTCCTGAGTGAGGTATCTCAGAAAGAGAAAGAAACACATGGAATATGCTCACTCATAAGTGGGTACTAGATATATAAGGATAAAAATACTAAAATATGTACACCTAAAGAAGCTAAACAAGAAGGGGGATCCTGGGTAAGATGATCAGTCCTCATTCAGAAAGGCAAACATGATGGTCATCAGAAGAGGGGAAAAAACAGGGAACAGGACAGGAGCCTACTACAGAGGGCCTCTGGAAGACTCTACCCAGCTGGGTTTCAAAGCAGATGCTGAGACTTATAGCCAAACTCTGGGCAGAGTGCACAAAATTTTATGAAAAAAGGGGTCAGGAGTTCTACAAGGAGAGCAACAGATGAAAAAAAAAATTAGCCACAGATGTCTTTTCTGAGACTGATATTCCAAACAAGGACCATGCATAGAGATAAGCTAGAAGTCCTGCACAAACATATCTCATGGCAGCTCAGTCTCCATGTGGATGTCCTAGTAATGGGAACAGAGATTGTCTCTGACGTGAACTCATGGCTGGCTCTTTGAACACCTCCCCCTGAGGGGGGAGCATCCTTACCAGGCCAAGGAAGACAATGCAGCCAATCCTGATAAGATTTGATAGGCTAGGGTAGGAGGGAAGGGGAGTAGTACCTCCCCTATCAGTCAACTTGTGGAGGGGCATGGGAGGAGATGAGAGAGGGTGTTCGCGCGTTGAAGGGGGATAAATTATAACAAAATAAATAAAAAGAACAAGAAAATAACCCTTCAACATACCAGTCTTTGAGGTCATACAACCAAATTATAAAATTTTACCTCTGATACCTAAGCACTCATGACCATTTTCTCTGAGTTATGTTCCTGTGCAAAGACAACATGACCACAGCAAATCTTATAAAAGAAAGCTTCTAATTGGGCCTTCCTTACAGTTTAGGGGTTCAGTCTATTAGCAGCAGGGTGGGAATCATGGCAGCATGCAGGTAAACATGGTGTTGGAGAAGTTGAAAGTTCTACCACCTGATCTGCAAGCAGCTTGAAGGGACAGAGAGAGACACTCCACCTAGCTTGGGCACTTAAAAACCTCAAAGCCCACCTGGCTGATACACTTCCTCCAAAAAGGTCACACCTCCTCAGCCTTTAAAACTGTATCACCCCTTAGCACTGGATTATGTAGGCATTCTTATTCAAACCACAACTCTTTAATTCTACTGTGAAATGTCGTTCAGAGGCTCATATATTTGAACGTTATGTCCTATCTAGTGATGCCATTTGGAGAGGTTGTAGAAATCTTAGGACTGAAACCTAGTTAGGAAAAGCAAAGCATTGTGATCAGGCTTCATTTGCTCTTGGTACAGAATTTCTTCTCTCTGGTTCTTGATCTGCTATGCTTTAAGATCTTGTAAATGCAGACCAAGGTAGCTCAGCTACCAGAACTTCCTTGTCAGGATAGGCTGTTCCCTCTGAAATCATGTACTGAAATAAACCCTAACCTTAATCTTACCTTTCTTAAATTGTTGTTGTTGGGTGTTTTGTCACACTGGCAAGAAAAGTGACTAACTCAACAATCACAGTGCTAAAATGTACAAGAGTCTCCATAGTGTTACAAAGTCCTACATTGTTTCGAACACAGCTGTGACACCCTTTAGAGTAAAAATAATAATAATAATAATACATGCTTCAAACATGTAATAGTAAAACAGACATATGGAAAGCAAGACTAAAATACAACAGAAAAAAAAAAAACATTATGTCCTAATGTTCCATCCTATGTTTGTGGACATATGTAGGCATGATGTGATCTGTGGAAGAAGACATCATAGAACTTCCCTGCATGGGTTATTTCATTGTCAGTTAGAGCTAAGTGAATGATCTAGTAAAGAGTGGAACCTGGTTGGAGACATTAATAGGTCACATGAGGTATGCCTCTGTGGTAGCCTAGTCACTGTCTCTTTCTTGACTTGTTCTGTTTCTATAGCTTTACCAGACATAGTTCACAGGATCTGTGTTTCAATTTTTCCTTGCTGGTTGTCTGTGACTTATTTTCAGCTGACTGTATATTCCTCACATTTCTAAGATTTTGGGTTTCTATGACACGCTCAATTTCAGTGTTATTCCTTCAAGCATTCTCTGAAAGTTTGTTTTCAGAGATTCCTACACTGCTACACATTGCTTAAATTTCTAGATCTTCCTCTGAAATCTTGATTACACCCTACATAGTCTATACAAATCCTACATTCCCTTCACTACCAAAGTAAATGCAGCCTGTGGAAATCTGCTACCTGTGATAATAGTAAGCAGATCCACACACCAACACTTACCTAGAAAAACATATTAGCCTATTAATAAAATCCAAGTATTGATTTAAGAGGATTTATTTCAATAATTATTATATGTTGAGACCAATTTTTTTTTTAACATTAGCTGGCAAATAATGAAGCTCTTTTGAGTCTTAGATCTTAATGTGTACTGAAAAGCCTAGGCAAAGAGCACAGCCAAATAAGAATTTCAGTGCTCTAGTTTTCATAAGTAATTCATATAAATGGGGTGAGGTAGTTAATTCAAAAGGTGTTAATACTTAATTAAATAAGGTATTGCCTTTTCTTATTCAAATTCACTATAATCTACATAATTTTGTCTCAGCATAGTTATGAATATTTTTACAAGCATTCCTTGAAAATGACCAATAAAAATGCTGAAACATCTCATTATGGGCATTACTACTTCTTGAATATCAATCATTACTTTTCATTACTATGATAGAGCATGGACATTTTGATGCATTTGGATATGACAAGTCACCTAGCAATGTCATATATAAAAAAAAAATCTGAGTAAAAGATCTTTATTTTAAACCTAACTTTGCATAATCTGACATCAAAATACATTGTGTTTGTGTGTTTATAGAATTACCTAATATTTTATTGGAACATTTGAAATCACAGAGAACAGGTTCTATGAGTCAGAATGGTAGGTAGCCTGACAGATGCGTGGATGTTTTGCTAGACAAAGAGATCCTAAGTACAATATTTTACAGAATCTGCATCGCTATTTAGAATATTCAACTGTTCTTAGGTCAGCAGCCTCCTATTTATTCAAATTTATATTGACTAGCTTCAGAAAGCAAATATGACAAAATGATTAAATAGCCTTTATAGCTCATTGGCAGGCAGCAATTTAATAGAATTAGCAGAGCTAAGGTTCATCTTTAAATACTATCATGGTATTCACATTAAAATGTCAAATTGCATTTTTCAGTTGTTGTAAAATCCAGTATGACTTACTTCAAATTCATAACTATAAGAATGAAAAACCCAACAGGACACCTTATTTAAAATACAAAGTTCACATCAATAAAAATATTTTTAGAAAGTTTATTCACTATAGCAAAGTATGTAGATTTCATTTGAAATACAAAATGATGCAAAAAATTTAACAAAATACAGTTATTCATATATATAGTTTATGTTTGGTAAACTAGCTAAATAAGTGATACAATGCTCCAAAATTTATTATTTTTTATTTTTTTTAAGTGTTGAAATTTTATTTTTTTATTATTATTATTTTTTTAAATTTTATTTTTCTTTTTAGTTACATTTTGTTAACTCTATGTCCCAGCTGTATGCCGCTCCCTCATTCCCTCCCCAACCCCACACTCACTCCCTGGTCTCCTCCCTGCCCCTTTCTAAGTCCACTGATAGGGGGGGACCTCCTCCCCTTTCATTTGACCCTGTTTTATCAGGTATCTTCAGGGCTGGCTGCAAAGTCCTCCTCTGTGACCTAAAAGACTGCTCCTCCCCTGGGGCGGGGGGGGGGGTCAAACAGCCTGCCCTTGAGATCCTGTTAGAAATAGTCTGTGTTCCCCTTACTTTGGAAAACTACTTGGTTACTGAGCTACCACAGGCCACATCCGAGCAGAAGTTCTAGGTTATATCCATAGATGGTCCTTGGTTGAGTGTCAGTCTCAGAAAAGACCCTGTGCCCGGATATATTTGGTCCTTGTAGAGCTTCTATCCTTTCCATATCATACTAACTTCCCTTCTTTCATATGATTCCCTGCACTCTGCCGAGGGTTTGGTTAAGAGTCTTAGTGTCTGCTTTGAAACACTCCTAGGTAGAGTCTTTCAGATGCCTTTTGTGGTAACTCCTGTCATACATTCAATGCACATCCCATTTGTCTTTCTAAATGAGGATTAATCACCTTCGCCTGTGTCCACTTTCTTGATTATCTTCTTTAGGTGTGTAGATTTAATTATGTTTATCATATCTTGTAGGTCTATATAAGCGAGTATATACCGTGTTTGTCTTTCTCCTTCTGGGATACTTCACTCAGAATGATCTTTTCTAGATCCCACCACTTGCCTGCAAATTTCATGATTTCCTCCTTTTTGATTGCTGAGTAGTATTCCATTGTGTAAAAATACCACAATTTCTGTATCCATTCCTCCGTTGATGGACATCTGGGTTGTTTCCAAGTTCTGGCTATTACAAATAAAGCTGCTACGAACATGGTTGAACAAATGTCCTTGTTGTGTACTTGAGCAAATTTTGGGTATATACCTAGGAGTGGTATAGCTGGGTCTTGAGGTAGCACTACTCCTAGTTGTCTGAGAAAGCGCCAGATTGACTTCCAAAGTGGTTGAACCAGTTTACATTCCCACCAGCAATGGAGGACGGTTCCCTTTTCTCCACAACCTCTCCAGCATGTGCTATCACTTGAGTTTTTCATCTTGGCCATTCTGATGGGTGTAAGGTGAAATCTCAGGGTCGTTTTGATTTGCATTTCCCTAATGGTTAATGAGGTTGAGCATTTCTTTAAGTGTTTCTCTGCCATTCGATGTTCCTCTTTCGAGAATTCTCTGTTTAGCTCTGTTCCTCATTTTTTAATTGGATTACTTGGTTTGTTGCTTTTCTGCTTCTTTAGTTCTTTATATATACTTGATATTAGCCCTCTGTCAGATAAAGGGTTGGTGAAGATTCTTTCCCAATCTGTAGGCTGTCTATTTGTTTTGATGACAGTGTCTTTTGCTTTACAGAAGCTTTTCAGTTTCAGGAGGTCTCATTTATTGAGTGTTGCTCTTAGAGCCTGTGTTGTTGGTGTTCTGTTCAAGAAGTTGTCTCCTGTGCCAATGAGTTATAGGCTGTTCCCCACTTTTTTTTCCAACTGATTTAGAGTATCTGGTTTTATGTTGAGGTCCTTGATCCACTTGGACTTTAGTTTTGTGCAGGGTGATAAATATGGATCTATTTTCATTTTTCTGCATGTAGACATCCAGTTGGTCCAGCACCATTTGTTGAAGATGCTGTCTTTTTTCCATTGAGTGGATTTGGCTTCTTTGTCAAATATCGAGTATTCATAGGTGTGTGGGTTTATTTCCGGGTCTTCTGTGCGGTTCCATTGATCCTCCTTTCTGTTTCTATGCCAATACCATGCAGTTTTTATTACTGTTGCCCTGTAGTACAGCTTGAGATCGGGAATGGAGATACCTCCAGATGATCTGTTGTTGTACAGGATCATTTTGGAGATTCTGGGTTTTTTGTTTCTCCATATGAAGCTGAGAATCTTTTTTTCAAGATCTGTAAAGAATTGAGTTGGTATTTTAATGGGAATTGCATTGAATCTGTAGATTGCTTTTGGCAGGATGACCATTTTCACAATGTTAATCCTACCAATCCATGAGCACGGGAGATCTTTCCATCTTCTGAGATCTTCTTCAATTTCTTTCTTCAAAGACTTGAAGTTTTTCTCAAACAGGTCTTTCATTTGCTTGGTTAGAGTCACCCCAAGGTACTTTATGTTATTAGTGGCTATTGTGAAGGGTGTTGTTTCCCTAATTTCTTTCTCAGCCTTTTTGTCTTTGGTATACAAGAGGGCTTCTGATTTTTTTGAGTTGATTTTGTATCCTGCCACTTTGCTGAAGGTGTTTATCAGCTGAAGAAGTTCTCTGGTTGACTCTTTGGGGTCGCTCATGTATACCATCATATCATCTGCAAATAATGACACTTTGACCTCTTCCTTTCCGATTTGTATCCCCTTGATCTCCTTTAGTTGTCTTACTGCTCTGGCTAGGACTTCAAGTACTATGTTGAAGAGAAAGGGAGAGAGTGGGCAGCCTTGTCTTGTCCCTGATTTCAGTGGGATTGATTTAAGTTTCTCTCCATTGAGTTTGATGTTGGCTATAGGCTTGCTCTATATTGCCTTTACTATGTTTAGGTATGTGCCTTGTATCCCTGATCTCTCCAAGACTTTAAACATAAATGGGTGTTGGACTTTGTCAAATGCTTTTTCAGCATCTAAGGAGATGATGATGTAGGTTTTCTCCTTCAGTTTGTTTATGTGGTGGATTACATTGATGGATTTCCGTATGTTGAACCACCCTTGCATGCCTGGGATGAAGCCTACTTGGTCATGGTGGATGATATCTTTGATGTGTTCTTGGATTCGGTTTGCAAGTATTTTATTGAGTATTTTTGCATCAATGTTCTTAAGAGAGATAGGTCTGAAGTTCTCTTTTTTTGTTGTATCTTTGTGTGGTTTAGGTATCAAGGTGACTGTGGCTTCATAGAATGAGTTTGGTAGTGTTCCTTCTATTTCTATTTTGTGGAATAGTTTGAGGAGAATTGGTGTTAGTACTTCTTTGAAGGTCTTGTAGAATTCTGCGCTGAAGCCATCTGGTCCAGGGCTTTTTTTGGAGGGGAGACTGTTAATGACTGCTTCAATTTCCTTGGGAGATATAGGGCTATTCAGTCTTTCTACCTGATCTTGACTTAATTTTGGTAGATGGAATCTGTCAAGAAAATTATCCATTTCATTTAGATTTTCAAATTTTGTGCCATATAGGCTTTTGTAGTATGACCTAATAATCGTTTGGATTTCTTCAGTGTCTGTGGTTATGTCCCCATTTTCCTTTCTGATTTTGCTGATTTGGATAGTTTCTCTCTGCTTTTTAGTTAGTTTGGCTAAGTTTTTGTCTATTTTGTTGATTTTCTCAAAGAAACAGCTTTTTGTTTCATTGATTCTTTGGATAATTTCATTTGTTTCTAATTGATTGATTTCTGCCCTTAGTTTGATTATTTCCAGCCGTCTGCTCCTCTTGGGTGTATCTGCTTCTTTTTTTTTCTAGGTTTTTCAGTTGGGCCAGTAAGTTGTTTGTATGTGATGTTACAGATTTCTTCTTGTAGGCACTTAGTGCTATAAATTTTCCTCTGAGCACTGCTTTCAATGTGTCCCATAAATTTGGGTATGTTGTGCCTTCATTTTCATTGAATTCTAGGAAGTCTTTAATTTCTTTCTTTATTTCTTCCTTAACCCAGCTGTCATTGAGTAGTAAGTTGTTGAATTTCCATGTGCGTGTCAGCTTTTTGTTTTTTCTATTGTTGTTGATGTCCAGCTTTAGTCCATGGTGGTCAGATAGTATACAAGGGATTATTTCAATCCTTCTGTATTTGTTGAGGCTTGCTTTGTGACCAACTATATGGTCTATTTTGGAGAAGGTTCCATGCGGTGCTGAAAAGAAGGTGTACTCTTTTGAGTTTGGGTGAGAAGATCTGTAGACGTCTATTAGGTCCATTTGATTTAGGGATTCTGTGAGTGCTTTTATTTCCCTATTTGGTGTCTGGCTGGTTGATCTGTCCCTTGATGAGAGTGGGGTTTTGAATTCTCCTACTATTAAGGTATTAGGATCAATGTATCATTTAAGCTTTAATATTGTTTCATTTACGAATGTAGGTGCTCTTGTATTTGGGGCATAGATATTCAAAATTGTGATGTCCTCTTGTTGGATTTTTCCTTTGATGAGAATATAGTGGCCGTCCTTATCTTTTTTGATTAACTTGGGTTGAAAGTCTATTTTATTAGATATTAAGATGGCTACTCCAGCTTGTTTTCTGGAACCATTTGCTTGAAAGACATTTTTCCAGCCCTTTACTCTGAGGTAGTGTTTATCTTTGTTGCATAGGTGTCTTTCTTGGATGCAACAGAATGTTGGGTCCTGTTTCCGTAACCATTTTGTTAGCCTGTGTCTTTTTATTGGTGAGTTGAGTCCATTAATATTGATAGATAATATTGACCAATGCATGTTAGTTCCTTTTGTAATGGAGTCGATGATCTTACCCTGTTTCATTGCTTGTTTTCTTTTCCTTTTTGTTGGGATATTATCTGTATGCCCTGTTTTCTTGGGTGAATTCGTTTCCATTGGATTGGAGTTTTCCTTCTAGTATCTTCTGTAGGATTGGTTTGCTGTATAGATATTGCGTAAATTTAGTTTTGTCATGGAATATTTTGTTTTCTCCATCTATGTTGATTGAAAGCTTTGAAGGGAATAGTAGTCTGGGTTGACATTTGTGATCTCTTAGAGTCTCCATGATGCTTGCCCAGGCCCTTCTGGCTTTCATAGTTTCTGATGAGAAGTCTGGTGTGATTCTGATAGGTCTACCTTCATATGTTACTTGGCCTTTTTACCTTGCTGCTTTTAATATCTTTTCTTTGTTCTGTAGATTTAGTGTTTTGACTATGATGTGACGTGATGTGTTTCCTTTCTGGTCTAGTTTATTTGGTGTTCTGTAGGCCTCTTGTATATTTATAGACATCACTTTCTTTAAGTTGGGAAAATGTTCTTCTATGATTTTCTTGAAAATATTTTCTGGACCTTGGAGCCTGGAGTCTTCTTTTTCATCAATTCCTATTATTCTTAGATTTTGTCTTTTCATAGCATCCTTGATTTCTTGGATATTTTGTGATTGGAACTTTTCTGATTTTACTTTTTCTTTGAGAGAAGTATCAAGTTCTGCAAGTGTGTCTTCAGCTCCAGAGATTCTCTCTTCCATCTCTTGTATTCTGTTGGTGATGCTTACTTTTGTGGTTCCTGATCTTTTCTCCAAGTTCTCCAGCTCAAGGGTTTTCTCATTTTGTGTTTTCTTTATTGATTCTAATTCTGTTTTCATGTCTTGCAGCATTTCTTTCATGTGTTTGAATTTGGATTCCTGTCTCTCTATGATGGACTCTATTTCTTTGTTCATTTCCTTTTTATATGCCACTAATTTTTTTCTCTACTTGTGCCTCTATTTGTTTGGCTATGTTTGCCTGTGTTTCTTTAAGGGTTTTGTCTATTTCTTCTTTCTTTACCTCCAATTGACTGGCCAA
>NW_026596445.1:5898904-6108559 GCF_907164565.1 Psammomys obesus | reverse complement strand
TTTTCTCATTTTGTGTTTTCTTTATTGATTCTAATTCTGTTTTCATGCCTTGCAGCATTTCTTTCATGTGTTTGAATTTGGATTCCTGTCTCTCTACGATGGTCTCTATTTCCTTGTTCATTTCCTTTTTATATGCCACTAATTTTATCTCTACTTGTGCCTCTATTTGTTTGGCTATGTTTGCCTGTGTTTCTTTAAAGCTTTTGTCTATTTCTTCTTTCTTTACCTCCAATTGACTGGCCAACTCTTTGAAAGATTTGTTCATTTCCTCCTTATGAGCCTCAAATAATTGGGTAAGCATGGCTTTAAGGTCATTTTCCTGTGCTTCTGATGAATTGTAGTATCCATCGATTTTTGTGGTTTGCTGGTGAAGTCATGATGTCCTGATTTATGTTGGAAGTGTTCTTTCGCCTACCCCTGGCCATTGGCTTATCTGAAACCTTCCTGTTTGTTTTTGGATTCTGCAGATCAGACTGGTACTATCTCTCTCTGGTGTCTGGAGAGTTCTTCAGGAAGCTGAGAACTCTTCATGAGCTGAGGACTAGCTGTACCTGTGGGAGAAAAGTACGCAGGCACAAACAGGGCAAATGCAAGCGTGAGCGAGCTCGAGTGTGTGTGTGTGTGTGTGTGTGTGTGTGTGTGTGTAAGTATGTGTGGACGTGTGTCTTGAGGGACAGAGTGATGACTAACGTTGAACCCTTGAGTGTGTGGGAGGGGCTCTGCACTGTATATGTCGCAGGCGCTAGTGATGGTCGCAGCGCAATTTCTGGCATTAAATGCCTTAACTCCTCAATTAGACCCACAGAGCAGGAACTGCAATGTCCCTAGTGCCCCTCTGTTTCCCAAAGTGGGTATGTGGGTGGGAGGGGGTTCGATGCCTGGCTTCTGTTTTAGAAGGACCCAGGATCTGGGCATCTGCAGATTCTCAAGGGTGCACTCACTTACAGGCAGGTCACTTGGCAGAGATCAGGGTATCTGGGCTCTCTGCTCTCTGGTTTGGCTCTGCTTGTTTGATGTGCTCCACCAGTTCTGTGCTGCTGTCACCGCCAGGTTTTGAGGTCTTGCTGTAGCTGGAGATATCAGGGTGGTCATATCAGTAGGGATGGGGGTAACCAGGCTCTCTGTTCTCTGGTTTGGCCCTGGTTAGTCTTAAACTGGAGGGCTGTTGTGCCCCGCCAGCTCAGTGCTGCTCCGCCGCCAGGTTAGAAAGTACTGCTGTAACTGGAGACTGGGTTGCTAGTCCAGATGCTTTCTGGGAAGTACTGGAGTCTCTTCACTGTGTTCTCCAAGCTTGGGAGGCCCAGCGCCTGGTGTGTCTAGCTTGTATGACATTTCTGCCTGGTTTTGGTGAGTATATAGCATATTTTCTGTCACTGTGGGATTGGGCGGGCCGTACAGTCAGTGATGGCGATCCTGCGGAGCTAGTATGGTGTCTAGCAGACTTGGGCCCTGGGAGGATGGTGCAGCTGCCGTGCGAATCTGGGACTCCAAGACATGTACTGCTGGCCTTTGCCGCTAAAGGGCTTGGAGCTCCACCTCAGCAGTTGTAGACCCCAGGCAGTTAGGTCTGCGCTGAGAAAGATGAGTCCACTGTTTGGAGGAGGAGGAAGGTCTGGGGAAGGGGGGACATCAAAGGATCATTTCTCACCTTCCCCAAACAAGTCCCCGGGTGACCCGAGACCAAAGCTTTCACCTCCTGCGATGTTCCCTGTTTAGAAATCCTCACCGTTGTTTTCCTGGGTTAGAGGTCCTTCCATTCACCAACTCAGAAGTTTAGCCATTCCACAGCTCAGAAACTGTGTGTGCTAGTTTGGCTCTGCCCCCTATTCTTAGGTTTTGTCTTTCATTTTGTCTTGGATTTCTTGGAAGTTTTGTGTCAAGAATTTTTTTAGATTTGACACTTTCTTTAATGGATACATTTATTTCTTCCCTTGTAACTTCCACACCTGTGATTCTTTCTACCATGTCTTGTAGTCTGTTGATTATGCTTACCTCTATAGTTCCTGTTTTCTTCCCTAAGTTCTTCTTCTTCATGATTCCCTCTATTTGTTTTATTATTTTTTCCAATTCTATATTCAGGTCTTGAACCATTTTGTTGATTTCCTTCACCTGTCAGACAGTATTTTCCTGCTTTTTCTTCAATTCCTTCACCTGTTTGAATATTCCTCTTTTTATTTCTTACAGTGATTTAATTTTATCCTTTCTGAAGGCCAAAAACTGTTTTGTGGTATCTTCCTGTATTTTTTATTGATAGACAGAATCTGTTTGACTTTATTGTCCTCTTTTTTAATATTTTTTTATTAATTACAGGTTATTTAATTTGTATTCCAGCTATAGACCCCTCTTTCATTCCACCCCAATCACATCATCCCTTCCTCATATCTTCCCTTCCCCTGTCCAAGTCCTCTGAGAGGAGAGGACCTCCTTCCCTTCCATCTGACCCTAGTTTATCAGGTCTCATCAGGACTGGCTGCAATGTCCTCCTTTGTGGCCTAGCAAGGGAGGAGGTCAAAGAGCCCGCCACTGAGTTCACATCAGAGACAGTCCCTGTTCCCCTTACTAGGGTAACCCAATTGGATGGTCAGCTGTCTTGGGCTATGTCTGAGCAAGTGTTCTAGGTTATATCCATGAATGGATCTTTTGGAGAATCAGTCTCAGAGAAGACCCCTGTACCCAGATATATTTGTTCCATGTGGCATTCCCATCCTTCAGGTCTTACTAATTCCCCGTTCTTTCATATGGTTCCCTGCACTCTGCCCAAGTTTTGGTTATGAGTCTCAGCATCTGCTTTGATACACTGCTAGGTAGAGTCTTTCAGAGGCCCTCTATGGTAGGCTCCTGTCCTGTTTCTTGTTTTCTCCTACTTCTAATGTTCATCCCATTTGTCTTTTTAAGTAAGGACTGATCAACTTACCCCCGAAACTCCTTTTTGTTTAGCTTTTTTAGATGTAAGATTTTAATGTGTTTATCATATCTTATTGATCTAGTATCTAATTATAAATGAGGATATATTGTGTGTGTCTTTCTGCTTCTGGGATGATTCACTCAGGATTGTTTATCATATCTTATTGATCTAGTATCTAATTATAAATGAGGATATATTGTGTGTGTCTTTCTGCTTCTGGGATGATTCACTCAGGATGATCTTTTCTAGTCTCCACCATTCGCCTGCAAATTTTCATGATTTCCTTTTTTTTAATTGTGGAGTAGTTTTACATTGTTTAAATGTACCACACTTTCTGTATCCATTATTCTGTTGAAGGACATCTCTGTTGTTTCCAGATTCTGGCTATTACAAATAAAGCTGATGCAAACATTGAGGAACAAATGTCCTTGTCGCATACTTGTTACATATTTTGGATATATGCCTAGGAGTGGTATAGCTGGGTATTGAGGAACTGCTATTCCTAGTTTTCTGAGAAAGTGTCAGATTGTTTTCAAAGTCGTTGTAAAATATTACATTCCCACCAAAAATGGAGGAGGGTTCCCCTCTCTCTACCACCTCTTCAGCATGTGTTGTCATTTGAGTTTTTCATCTTAGCCATTGTAATGGATGTAAGCTGAAATCTCAGGGTAGTTTGGATTTGCAGCTCTCTGATGGATAAGGACATTGAGCATTTTTAAGTGTTTTTCTGCCATGATATATTCTTCTATTGAGAATTCTCTGTACCCCATTTTTAATTGGATTATTTGATTAGTTGCTTTTTAACTTCCTTAATTCTTTATAAATTTTGAATATTAGCTCTTTGTCAGATATAGATTTGGTGAAGATCTTTTCCTAGGCTGTCTTTTTATTCTGACGACAGTGTACTTTGCTTTACAAAAACTTTTTAGTTTCATGAAGACCCATTTTATTGTTGATCTTGGAGCCTGTCCTGTTGGTGTTCTGTTCAGGAAGTTGTCTACTGTGACAATGAGTTATAGGCTCTTCCCCACTTTTTCTTCTAATAGATTTAGAATAACTGGTTTTATGTTGAGATCTTTGATCCACTTGGACTTTAGTTTTGTGCAGGGTGATAAATATGGACCTATTTGCATTTTTCTGCATGTATACAATCAGTTGGACCAGTAACATTTGTTGAAGATGTTGTCTTTTTTCCTTTGAATGGTTTTGGGTTATTTGTCAAAAATCAAGTATCTAAAGATGTGTGGGTTTATTTTGGAGTCTTCTATTTGGTTGTATTGATCCACCATTCTGTTTCTATGCCAATACCATGCAGTTTTTATTACTATTGCTCTGTAGTACTGCATGAGATCAGGGATGGTGATACCTCCAGGAGATCTGTTGTACAGGATCATTTTGGAAATTCTGTTTTTTTTGTTTTTCCATATGAAGTTGAGAATTGATGGGAATTCCATTGAATCTGTAGATTGCTTTTGGTAAGATGGGCATTTTTACTATATTAATCGTACCTTCCATGAGCACGGGAGATCTTTCCATCTTCTGATATCTTCTTTAATCTCTTCTTTAAGAGACTTGATTTTTTCATCAAATAGGTCTTTCGTTTGCTTGATTAGAGTCAAACTAAGGGACTTTATGTTGTCAGTGGCTATCATGAATGGTGTTGTTTTCCTAATTTCCGTTTCAGCCTTTTTGTCTTTGGTATACAGGAGGGCTTCTGATCTTTTTAAATTAATTGTGAATCCAGCCACTTTGCTGAAGGTGTTTATCAGCTGAAGGAGTTCTCTGGTTGAATTTTTGGGGTCACTCATGTATACTATCATAGCATCTGTGAATAGTGATATTTTGACTTCTTCTTCTCCTATTTGTATCCCCGTGATATCCTTTTATTGTCTTATTACTCTAGCTAGGACTTCAAATACAATGCTGAACAGGTATGGAGAGAGTGGGCAGCCTTGCCTTGTCCCTTATTTCAGTAGGATTGTTTTAAGTTTCTCACCATTCAGTTAGATATTGGCTATAGGCTTGCTGTATATTGCCTTTACTATGTTCAGGTATGTGCCTTGTATCCCTGATCTCTCCAAGATTTTAAACTTGAATGGGTGTTGGATTATATCAAATGTATTTTTGGCATCTAAAGAGATGATCATGTGTTTTTTCTCCTTCAGTTTGTTTATATGTTGGATTACATTGATAGATTTCTGTATATTGAACCACCCTGAGATGAAGCCTACTTGGTTATGGTGGATAATATCTTTGATGTGTTCTCAGATTCAGTTTGCCAGTATTTTATAGAGTATTTTTGCATCAATATTCATAAGAGGGATAAGCCTGAAGCTCCCTTTTTTTTTGTTTTGTCTTTGTGTGGTGTAGTTATCAAGGTGACTATGGCTTCATAGAATGAGTCTGGTAATGTTCCTTCTGTTTCTATTTTGTAGATTAGTTTGAAGAGAATTGAGAGTTAGCTTTTCTCTACATGTCTGATAAAATTCTTATCTCAAACCCTCTGGCCCTGGCCTTTTTTTTGGAAGGGAGACTTTTGATGACTGCTTCTATTTCCTTGAGATATGTAGGACTATTCAGTCTTTCTACATGATCTTGATTTAATTTTGGTAAGTGGAATCTATCAAGAAAACTGTCCATTTCATTTAGATTTTCAAATTCTGTGGTATATAGGCTTTTAAAGTAAGACCTAATTATTGTTTGGATTTCTTCAGTGTCTGTGGTTATATCCCCCTTTTCGTTTCTGATTTTGTTGATTTAGATAGTTTCTCTCTGCCTTTTAGTTAGTTTGGCTAAGGGTTTGTCTATCTTGTTGATTTTCTCAAAGAACCAACTCTTGGTTTCATTGATTCTTTGAATTGTTTTATTTGTTTCTAATATATTGATTTCTGCCCCAAGCTTGAATATTTTCCTGCCATTTACTTCTCTTGGGTGTTTCTGCTTCTTCTTTTTTTCCCCCTAGGGCTTTCAGGTGAGATGTTAAGTTGCTTGTATGCAATATTTCAAATTTCTTCTTGAAGGCACTTGGTGCTATGTACTTTCCTCTTAGCACTGCTTTCACTGTGTCCCATAAATTTGGGTATGTTGTGCCTTCATTTTCATTGAATTCTAGGAAGTCTTTAATTTCTTTCTTTATTTCTTCCATAACTCAGTTGTCATTGAGCAGCAAGTTGTTCAATTTCCATGTGTGTGTTCCCTTTTTGCTATTTCTGTTGTTGTTGAGGTCCAGCTTTATTCAATGGTGGTCAGATAGGATACAAGGGATTATTTCAATATTCTTCCAACTGCTGAGGTTTGTTTTGTGACCTACTATATGCTCTATTTTGGAGAAGGTTCCATGAGTTGCTGAAAAGGAGATATACACTTTTGAATTTGGGTGAAAAATTCTGTCAACTTCTGTGAGGTCCATTTGATTCAGGGCCTCTGTAAAGTGCCCCTATTTCTCTGTTTTGCTTCTGACTGAATGATGAGAGTGAGTGAGAGTGAGAGTGGAGTGTTGAAGTCTCCCCCTATTAAGGTGTTGGGATTGATGCATGATTTTAGCTTTACTGATGTTTCATTTATAAATGTAGGTGGTCTTGTATTTGGGGCACAGTTGTTCAAAATTGTGATGTCCTACTGGTGGAATTTTCCTTTGATGATAATGTAGTGCTCCTCCTTGTCTTTTTTGATTAATTTTGGTTGAAAGTCTATTTTATTAGGTATTAGGATAGCTACCCCAGCTTGTTTTCTGGGTCCATTTGCTTGAAAAACATTTTTCCACCTCCTTACTCTGAGGAAGTGTTTATCTTTTTTCCAGAGGTGTGTTTCTTGGGTGCAGCAAAATGTTGGATCCTGTTTCTGCAACCATTCTATTAATCTGTGTCTTTTTATTGGAGAGTTGTGTCCATTGAAGTTGATAGATAATAGTGACCAATGAACTTTAGTTCCTTTTATTGTGGAGCTGGTGCTCTTACTGTGATTCATTGCTTGTTTTCTTTTATTTTTTGTTTTGAAATTATCTGTATCCTGTATTTCCTTGGATTTTTTTTTCCCTTTGGATTGGAGTTTTCCTTCTATTGTCTTCTGTAGGACTGGTTTGCTGTGTAGATACTTCTTAACTTTAGTTTTGTCATGGAATATTTTGTCTTCTACATCTATGTTGATTGAAATCTTTATTGGGTATAGCAGTCTAGGTTGGCATCTGTGGTCCTTTAAAGTCTACATGACATCTGCCCAGGCCCTTCTGGCTTTCATAGTTCATAGTTTCTGGTGAGAAGTCTTGTGTGATTCTGATAGGTCTACCTTTATATGTTACTTGGCTTTTTTCCCTTGCTGCATTTGATGTATTTTCTTTGTTCTGCAGATTTGGTGTTTTGACTAAGATGTGACGTGAATAGTTTTTTTTTTACATATTAATTACACTTTATTAATTTTGTATCCCCCATAAGCCTCTCCCTCCTCCCCTCCCAATCCCACCCTCCCTCCCCTTTCTGAATGCATGCCACTCCCCAAGTCCACTGATTGTCTAGTCTGTTTGGTGTTCTGTAGTCCTCTTTTATGTTTATAGAGATCTCTTTCTTTAAGTTGGAAAACTTTTCTTTTGTGAGTTTCTTGAAAATATTTTTTGGACCTTGGTGCCTGGAATCTTATTATTCATCAGTTTTTACTATTTTTAGATTTTGGTTTTTCCTAGCGTCCTTGATTTCTTGGATGTTTTGTGTTTGGGACTTTTCAGAGTTTACTTTTTCTTTGAGAGAAGTATCAATTTCTACAAGTGTATCTTCAGCACCTGAGATTCTCTCTTCCATCTCTTGTATTCTACTGGTGATGCTTACCTTTGTGGTTCCTGATCTTTTCTCTAATTTCTTCAGCTCCAGGGTTTTCTTTTTTGTGTTTTCTTTATTGATTCTAATTCTGTTTTTATACCTCACACCATTTTCTTCATCTGTTTGAATGTGGATTCCTCTCTCTCTCTTTGATGGTCTCTATATTTTTGTTTGTTTGTTTGTTTCCTCTCTATAAACCACTAATTGTGCCTCTACTTGTTTGGCTATATTTGCCGGTATTTCTTTGAGAGCATTGTTCATTTTCTCTTTATTTGCTTCCATTTGTGTGGCAATTTCTTTGAGAGATTTGTTTGTTTCCTCTTTATGTGCCTCTAATAACTGGATAAGCATAGCTTTAAAGTCATTTTCCTGTGTTTCTAATGAATTGGAGTATTCATTGATTTTGGCAGTTGCTGGGGAATCCAAGATGTCCTGATTTTTGTTGCATGTGTTTTTTTGCTAACTCTGGCCATTTGCTTATTTGTAACCTTCACTGTTTGTTCCTGGATTTTGCTGGTACCATCTTTCTCTGGTGTCTGGAGAATTCTTCAGGAAGATGAGAGAGGTCTAGTCGTTTCAGAGTGTGTATTGGTGTTTCAACTGTACCAATTTCAGAGTTTCAGATGCTCTGCCTCTCAGATATGGTGCATTCTGGTCACTGCCATCTTGGATCTGCCTCCTCTATTTCTTCATGTATTTTATTTGTTTCCTGCAATTTCCTCTTCATAAGCACAGGTATAAGATCATCTTCTTGAATTTCATTTATGATAGGGTTATCAGGCTTACTTGCCCCTGGATAACTTGCTTCTGGAGATGCCATATTGCTTTGCCTTTTGTTGGTAGTGTTTTTACACTGGCCTCTAACCATCTGGGTGTCTCACATGTTGACTGTTAGTTCCAGGTGCCTGCTTGAATCCAGGGGTAGGGAGAAGCCTCTTGTCAGAAGATGGTTGTTTCTGTGGGAGGAAACCTCAGATATTTTGGTATGATCACTGAATGCCTGGTGCTCCTCAGGAATTGCCACAGCTCACCTCAGGTGTATGGACCTGTGTGGTAACTGTGGTCTTTGGTAAACGGGGTGTTTTCTTTTTACCAGAAGAAATTTTGGAGACAGATGCCCTGCCATTGGTTTCCTTGCTTTAAATTTAGTGAGATGTTGCTGCTATTCTTACAATGTGTTTGCTGGGTGCAACCCTCTATTTTAATTTTATTAATTAAAGTTTATTCACTTTATATCCAAGCTGTAACTCCCTCTCCCATCCCCTTCCAATCTCACCCTCTGTTCCTCTTCTTCTTCTATGCCCCTTCCCCAGTCCAATGATTGGGAAATTCCTGCTTCCCTTCCATCTGACCCTAGTCTATCAGGTCTCATCAGGACTGGCTCCATTGTCTTCTTCTGTGCTTTGGTAAGGCTGCTCCTCCTCAGGTGGAGGTTTTCAAAGATACAGCCCATGAGTTCATGTCAGAGACAGTCCATGTACCTATTAGTGGGGAACCTTCTTGGACATTGATCTGCCATGGGCTACATCTGTGCAGGGGTTCTAATTTATCTCCATTCATGATCTTTGTGTGAAGTATCAGTCCCAAAAAAGACAGCTGTGTCCAGATATTTTGGTTCTGTTGTTCCCCTTGTAGAGATCCTGTCCCCTCCAGGTCTTTCTATCTCCCCCTTCTTTCATAAGATTCCCTGCACTCTAGCTGAAGTTTGTCCATGAGTCACAGCATATGTTTTGATACACTTCTGGGTAGAGTCTTTCAGAGGCCCTCTGTGATAAGATCCTGTCCTGGCCCCTGTTTTCTCCCTCTTCTGATGTCCATCCCATTTGCTTTTCTGAATGAAGATTGAGCATCTTACCCAGGGTCCTCCTTCTTGATTAGCTACCTAGTTGTACAGATTTTAGTATGATTATCTTATATTGTATGTCTAATATCCACTTATAAGTGAGTATATAGCATATACCATTTCCACCTGTGTCTTCCTGGGATAACTTACTCAGGTTTTTCTTTTCTAGTTCCCACCATTTGCCTGTAAATTTCTTGTTTTCCTTGTTTTTAATTGCTGAATAGCATTCCATTGGGTAAATATACCAAAATTTCTGTATCCATTCCTCAACTGAGGGACATCTGGGTTGTTTCCAGGTTCTGTCTATTACAAATAAAGCTGCTATGAACCTGGTTGAATAAATGTATTTGTTGTATACTTGAGCATATTTTGGATATATGCCTATGAGTGGTATAGCTGGATGTTGAGGTAGCACTATTCCTAATTGTTTGAGAAAGCACTAGATTGATTGATTTCCAAAGTGGTTTTAACAGTTTGCATTTCCACTAGCAATGTAAGAGGGCTCCCCTTTCTCCACAACATCTCCAGCATGTGTTGTCACTTGAGTTTTTCATCTTAGCCATTCTGATGGGTGTAAGGTGTAACCTCAGGGTCATTTTGATTTGCATCTCACTGTTGGCTAAGGATGTTGAACATTTCTTTAAGTGTTTCTCTGCTATTTGATGTTTCTCTGTTGAGAATCCTCTGTTTAGCTCTGTACCCCATTTTTTTTAAATTGGGTTACTTGATTTGTTGCTGTTTACCTTTTTAAAGTACCAGGGAACCGTGAGGATTGTTGAGTTTAGCAATGGAAACAGGTTGCACCTTTGAGAAGTGTCTTGGGGATGATCCTTTTTATCCTCAGCTTCTGTAGGTCTGAGATTATTGCTCTATTAGCCAGTACCCAAGTGTTAACCATTGGCAGTTGAATAGAGCACTCAGGTGTGTCTCAGGAGGCTAGAGACTGGAGCGTCTGGGAATCCAATGACTTTTCTGGGGATTAGCTGGGTTTCTTGAGGTCGGACCTGATGTTTCCCCATTTCAGGGTTTCCTTTTGGCAGGGAGACCCAGTCTGTGGTGTTTTGGGGTTCACAGTTCATTCTGGAATGGTGATTAGAGCAAGCTGGAGTAGGTGAGTGGCTCTGCAGTGCTGACTGGGTGCCTGAAGAAACTTTTCCTAAGAATTTTCAGGAGGAAGGTGGGGTTTGTCTGGGGGAACTGAGGTTGAACCTCATGTTTCCTTCACAGTAGGGTTTCCTCCCAACAAGGAAACTCAGTATCTGGTGCTTTGGATCTGACAATTCTGTCCGGGATGGAGACTTGGCCACATAGGCATTCATCTCTGTGCTGACACAAGAGCACCTTCTGGAACCCAGGAACTCTTCCAGGATTCAGCAGGTTGACCTGAGAATTAACCTGATTGCTTCCCACAAGGTAGGGTTTCCTCTCACATGGGAAACACAATCTGTGGTGTTTTAGGGCCCAGAGTACAGTCTGTTGGTCGCTGGGCAGTAACTGCTCTCCTGCTCATCAGACAGTGTCCTCTCTGCTCAGCCATCTCTGATCCCTGTGTTCTATTTTCACAGTATTTCAAATTAAGATGGGCCATGACAAGCAAGAAAGGTGTGTAAAAGACACAAAGTCAATGTAGTTTTTATAACATATTCATTCTCTAAGTAGATCCTTGTCTATATATTTCATTACTAAAGATAGAGTACTAGAGATCTAATCATCTCTTAAATATTCTTTTTATTTCTAAACCCTAAAGCTCACAATAGAGATTAAATTTTAGCAGAACATTCAACTTATAGCATGTCGATAGTGAAAAAGAAAATAATACATATATTAGTGATGTCATCAAACTTCATCAGTTAAGTGTCTTTTAATAATGGACAGCTAATGCCGATCAGATCTGAGTAAAATACAAAGAACAAGGTCCTGTGTAGTGCTCATCCCTAACTAGAACATTATTAGCAACCTCCTCAACATTGAGGGAACATCACAGAACGGGGGAGAGAAGAATATGAAAGCCAGAAATGAGAATTACAGCAAACAGTGGGTCATGGGCATTTCAGTCATGAACACATTGTAGCTGTGTTTACCTGAGCAAGACTTAAACAAAAGTGGATGATTGATGGGGACTCGCAAGATGGCAGCACCAGGAGTACTCTCGTTTTAACCAGCAGCATAGAAGGATCTGCACAGTAACCAGCAGTTAGAACTCGCGGCACTAAAACACAAGTGATTGTGTTTCCCAGGTGAAAGGATACCCCATAGTGGAGGATTCAATCAGCTTCAACTCACTCAGATAAACCACTGAAGAGATCCAGGTTCCACCAGGCACTTTATCGTCAGCCAAGAGCCACACTCCAACATACTCTGATCACTGTCCCAGACTGAACCACGGGCACCACAACATCAGAGATTGAGATTTCCAGTCGAGAGATAACCCCACGGTGCAGGAAAGGATTGGGACCGACCTTAGGTCACCCAGACATTCCCTGGAAAAGACCTGGGGTTTCACAGGTGCCCAAGAGCCAGCCCAGAGCCAGAGCCAGAAACCCAGGCTCCAGCACAGAGTCCTGCCTGCACGCCTGACTCGCTTCTCCAGATAGAACTGTGGGTGCCAGGGCACCAGAGACTGAGTTTCTCTGTCGGGTGCAAACCCACAAGGAGGGGAACAGCAGGTCTGATCTCAAGACACTCAACCAATACCACCACCTGGAAAAGGTCTCAGGAAAAAATTACTCAGTTTTGTCAGAAGCCCAGGCACCCAATTGCCAGAAAGGAGGAGCCATGCAAGTCTGTGCCTGTGGGTTCTACTCACCATCCCAGACAGAACAGCTGTCCCCAAAGCAAAGACTGGGTGTCCCTGCCAGGAGAAAGCCCCACAGCCTTGGGATCATCAGGTTCAAAGCTCAGGACACCCAGCTCCAGAAGACATTCTGGATTCACGCAGACTCTAGGCTCTAGCCTTCTACTGCAGGCATGAGCACCTTGCTCACTTGCCATTATTGAGTACCCTTAGGACACTTGGGGCACACAGCTGCATCCTCAGATCTACGAAAGCTGGAGCACCATTACAGTAGCCCTCAGATACTGCTCCAAGGTTCAACCAGTTGTTTCTAGCTAAACTGACAAAACTGTGGGAATCCGTTTCTTCAAGAGGGTTACACCCAATAATTACACAATTACAACGCTGCTCCTCACTAAATTCGGAGCAAGAAATGCAGCAGCAGGGCATCCATCACCAGGACCTCCTTCCTGAACACCACAGTTACCACACAGGTCCATATGTCTGAGGTGAACTGTGACAATTCCTGAGAAGCACCACCATTCAATTGACCTTATCCAAAAAGCAGAGAACATCAGAACTCTGCCAAATGGATTTTCCCCACTCCAGTACCCAGCAGGGATGAGAAATTAACAAACAACACCAGAGAGAGAGATGGGTAGAGGCCAGGGAAAAAGCACAATCAACAAAAGGAAAAACAATATGGCATCCCCAGAACCCAGTTATCCAGGGGCAAGTAGCCCTGGATAAGTGAATTTCAAGAAGATGACCTTACATCTATGCTTATGAAGAGGTTAATGGAAGAAGCAAATAAAATACATAAAGAATTAGGGGAATATATAATAAAACAGATTATGGCTATCCGTAAAGAAATACAAGAAGATGAAGCCAAACAGTTTGTGACTTTCAGAGAGTAAATGATTAAATCACTAAAAGAAATAAAAGAAACAGAGGAATGTTCAAAGAAACAGACAAAGGAACTGAAGGAAAAACAGGAAAATACAGTCAGACAGCTGAAGGAAATCAAGAAAACGGTTTAAAATCTGAAGAAAGAATTGGAAAAATTAAAGAAAACACAAATGGAGGAAATTGTAGAGAGAAAGAACTTAGGGAAGAAAACAGGAACTACAGAGGTAAGCATAACCAATAGACTACAAGAGATGGAAGAAAGAATCTCAGGTGTGGAAGATACAATGGAAGAAATCGATGTATCCGTCAAAGAAAATAATAAATCTAAAAAATTCTTGACAAAAACTGTCCTAGAAATCCAAGACAACATAAAAAGACAAAACCTGAGAATAATAAAAATAAAAGAAAAAGAAGATTCCCTCCTCCAAGTCCCAGAAAATATTTTCAACAAAATCATTGAAGAAAATTTCCCCAACTTAAGGGGAGGCCTATAAGAATAAAAGAGGCCTACAGAACACACAACAAATTAGACCAGAAAAGAAAATCCTCCAGCCACATAATAATCAAACAGTAAGTATACAGAACAAAGAAAAAATACTAAAAGCTGCAAGGGAAAAAGACCAAGTAACATATAATGGCAAACCCATCAGAATCACACCTGACTTCTCAATAGAAACTATGAAAGCAGGAAGAGCCTGGACGGATATCATGCAGACCCTAAGAGAACACATATGTCAGCCTAGGCAAAAGTCTCAGTCCTCATAGACGAAGAAAACAAGATATTCAATGACAAAAACAAATTTCACCAATACCTGCACACAAATCCAGCATTACAGAAGATACTAGAAGGAAAACTACAACCCAAGAAAACTAACTACTTTCAAGAAAACACAGGAAATAAATAATCTCACTAAAGCAAAACAAAAAGCAGCCAAACACACAAGCACACTACCATAGCCAAAATCAATATCAAAGGATCTAACAGCCACTGGTCATTAATCTCCCTCAACATCAATGGACTCAATTCTCCAATAAAAAGACATAGACTAACAGAATGGATGTGTAAACAAGACCAAACAATCTGTTGCATACAAGAAACACACCTAAATCACAAAGATAGACATTACCTGAGAGTAAAAGGCTGGAAGATGGTTTCCCAAGCAAATGGACCAAAGAAGAAAGCAGGAGTAGGCATTCTAATATCTAATAAAATAGATTTTCAACCAAAATTAATCAAAAGAGATACAGAAGGACACTTCATACTCATCAAGGGAAAAAATCACCGGGAAGATATCACAATCCTGAACATCTATGCCCCAAATACAAGGGCACCAACATTTGTAAAAGAAACTTTAATAAAACTTCAACCACAAATAGACCCCCCATATATATAGTGGGAGACTTCCATACCACACTCTCAACAAAGGACCAGTCAACAAAACAGAAATTGAACAAAGAAACAATGACAGTGACAGAGGTCATGAATCAAATGGACCTCACGGACATCTACAGAAACTTTCACCCAAAAACAAAAGAAATTACGTTCTTCTCAGCACCTCATAGAACCTTCTCCAAAATAGACCATATAGTTGGTCACAAAGCAAGACTCAACAGATTCAAGAAGACTGAAGTAATCCTTTGTATCCTGTCTGATCACCATGGACTAAAGCTGGACTTCAATGACAAAAATAGCAAAAGGCCTACACACACATGGAAACTGAACAACTTGCTACTAAATGACAGCTTGGTCAGGGAAGAAATATAGAAAGAAATTAAAGACTTCCTAGAATTCAATGAAAATGAAGGCACAACATACTCAAACTTATGGGACTCAATGAAAGCATTGCTAGGACGAAAGTACATAGCACCAAGTGCCTTCAAGAAAAAATTTTAAACATTGCATGTGAGCAACTTAACATCTCACCTGAAAGCCCTAGGGAATAAAAGAAGCAGAAACATCCAAGAGCAGTAGATGGCTGGAAAATATTCAAGCTCAGGGCAGAAATCAATATATTAGAAACAAATAAAACAATTCAAAGAATCAATGAAACCAAGAGCTGGTTCTTTGAGAAAATCAACAAGAGATAAATCCTTAGTCAAACTAACTAAAAGGCAGAGAGAAACTATCCAAATCAACAAAATCAGAAACGAAAAGGGGGATATAACCACAGACACTGAAGAAATCCAAATAATAATTAGGTCTTACTTTAAAAGTCTATATGCCACAAAATTTGAAAATCTAAATGAAATGGAAAATTTTCTTGACTGATTCCACATGCCAAAGTTGAATCAGGACCAGGTAAATCAATAAAATAGTCCTATATCCCCAAGGAAATAGAAACTGTCATCAAAAGTCTCCCATGCAAAAAAAAAAAAAAAAAAAAAAAAAAAAAAAAAAAAAAAGCCCAGAGCCAGATGGTTTCAGCACAGAATTCTACCAGACCTTCAAAGTAGAGCTAACACCAATACTCTTCAAACTATTCCACAAAATAGAAACAGAAAGAACACTACCATACTCATTCTATGAAGCCACAGCCACCTTGGTACCTACACCTCACAAAGACCCATCAACGAAAGAGTATTTCAGGCCAATCTCCCTCCTGAACTTTGACACAAAACTACTCAACAAAATACTTGCAAACCGAATCCAAGAACAAACCAAAGATATCATCCACTCTGAGCAAGTAGGCTTTATCCCAGGCATGCAGAGTGGTTCAATATATGTAAATCCATCAATGTGATCCACCACATAAACTAAAGGAGAAAAACCACATGATAATCTCCTTAGATGCTGAAAAAGCATTTGACAAAATCCAACATCTATTCATGTTTAAAGTGTTGGAGAGATCAGGGATACAAGGCACATACCTGAACATAGTAAAGGCAATATACAGCAAGCCTATAGCCAACATCAAACTCAATGGAGAGAAACTTAAATCAATCCCACTGAAATCAGGGACAAGGCAAGGCTGCCCACTCTATCCATATCTCTTCAACATTTTTCTGGAAGTCCTTGTTAGAGCAATAAGACATTTGAAGGAGATCAAGGGGATACAAATTGGAAAGGAAGAAGTCAAACTATCACTATTTGCAGATGATATGATAGTATACCTGAGTGACCACAAAAATTTTAACAGGGAACTTCTACAGCTGATTAACACCTTCAGCAAAGTGGCTGGATACAAAATTAACTCATTTTTAAAGTCAGTAGCCCTCCTGTATAGAAAAGCCAGAAGGCCTGAGAAAGAAATTAGGGAAACAATATCCTTCACAATAACCACAAATGACATAAAGTACTTCTGTGTGAACCTAACCAAGCAAGTCAAGGACTTCTATGAAAAAAAAATTTCCACTCTCTGAAGAAAGAATTAGAAGAAGATATCAGAAGATGGAAAGATCTCTCATGCTCATGGTTTGGCAGGATTAATATAGTAAAAATGGCTATTTTCCCAAAAGCAATCTACAGATTCAATGCAATTCCTATCCACAAATCTTTACAGAACTTGAAAGAAAAATTCTCACTTTCATATGGAACAACAAGAAACCCAGAATTGCTAAAACAATTCTCTACAGTAAAAGATCTTCAGGAGGTATATCCATCCTTGATCTCAAGCTGTACTATAGAGCAACAATACTAAAAACTGCATGGTACTGGCATAGAAACAGACTGGTGGACCAATGGAATTGAATAGGAGACACTGACATAAATCCATACACTTATGGACACCTAATTTTTGACAAATATGTCAAAACCATTCAATGGAAAAAAGACAGCATCTTCAACAAATGGTGATTGTGTAACTGGATGTCTACATGTAGAAAAATACAAATAGATCCATACTCATCATCCTGCACAAAACTAAAGTCCAAGTGGATCAAAGACCTCAGCATAAAACCAGACACACTAAACCGCTTAGAAGAAAAAGTGGGGAAGAGCCTTGAACTCATTGGTACAGGAGACAACTTCCTGAACAGAACACCAACAGCACAGGCTCTAAGAGTAACAATCAATAAATTGGGACCTCATGAACCTGAAAAGCTTCTGTAAAACAAAGGACACTGTCGTCAGAACAAAACGATTCCCTACAGATTGGGAAAGGATCTTCACCAACCCTATAACTGACAGAGGACTAATATCCAGTATATAAAGAACTCAAGACGTTAAACAGCAACAAATCAAGTAATCTAATGGAAAAAAAATGGAATACAGGGCTAAACAGAGAATTCTCAATAAAGGAATATCGAATGGCAGAGAAACACTTACAGAAATGTTCGACAGCCTTAGTCATAAGGAAAACGCAAATCAAAACGACCCTAAGATTTCACCTTACACCCATCAGAATGGCCAAAATCAAAAACTCAATTGACAACCCATGCTGGAGAGGCTGTGGTGAAAGAGGAACCCTCCTCCACTGCTGGTGGGAATGTAAACTTGTACAACCACTCTGGAAAGCAACCTGGCGCTTCCTCAGACAACTAGAAATAGCGCTTCCTCAAGATCCAGCTATACCACTCCTAGGCATATACCCAAAAGAGGCTCAAGTACACAATAAGGACATTTGTTCATCCATGTTTGTAGCAGCCTTATTTGTAGAAGCCAGGAGCTCGAAACAGCCTAGATGCCCCTCAGTGGAGGAATGGATACAGAAAGTGTGGTACATGTACAAAATGGAATATTACTCAGTAATAAAAAAAAACAAGGCAATCATGAAATTCGAAGGTAAATGGTGGGATCTGGAAAAGATCATCCTGAGTGAGCTATCCCAGAAGCAGAAAAAATGCACATGGTATATACTCACTCATATAGACATATGCTATAGGATAAACCTACTAAAATCTGTACACCTAAAGAAACTAATCAAGAGGGAAGACTCTTGCTAAAATGCTCAATCCCTATCCAGAAAGGCAAAGAGGATGGACATCAGAAGAAGGAGAAAAGAGGGAATAAGCCAGGAGCATGACAGAAGACCTCTGAAAGGCTCTGCCCTGCAGAATATCAGTGCCGATGCTGAGACTTATGGGCAACCTTTGGGCAGAGTGCAGGGAATCTTAGGAAAGAAGTGGGAAATAGTAAGATCTGCAGAGGACAGGGACTCCACAAGGAGAGCAACAGGGCCAAAAAATCTGAGCACAGGGGTCTTTCCTGAGACTGATACTCCAACCAAGGACCATGCATGGAGATAACCTAAGACCCCTGCACAGATGTAGCCCATGTCAGTTCAGTATCCAAGTGGATTCCTTTGTAATAGGAACAGTGACTGTCTCTGACATGAACTTATTGGCCTGCTCTTTAATTACATCCTCCTTAGGGGGAGAGCAGCCTTACCAGGCCACAGAAGAAGACAATGCAGCCAGTCCTGATGAGACCTAATTGACTAGGATCAGAAGGAAGGAAAAGAAGACCTCCCCTATCAGTGGACTTGGGGAGGGGCATGTATGCAGAGGGTGGAGGAAGGGAGAGTTTTTGACGGGAGGAAGGAGGGAACTTCTGCGGGGATACAAAGTGAATAATGTGTAATTAATAAAGAATTTTTAAAAAGTGGATGATTGAAAATATCACCATTTCATCACCCAATGGCTAGGGCTCATGAGGCTCCACACCTCACTGAAAAGGTATGGTAAACTAATGTGTATATAGTGTGTGTATGTCTTTGCTTGTGTTCCAGTGAATACCCCTCCGCTCATGTTCATGAAATATATTATGCAAGATGTATTTACAAAACACTCAAATCAAAGGAGAGAGACACCAACCCACCCATAAAACCTTCTAACCAATTTTTTTCTTGCTTACAAGAAGTGTAGGAGTAAAGATGAAGCAGAAATTGAGAAGATGACCAAAAAAATGACTAGCCCAGTGGAAGAGCCAACCCTTGACACGATGCTTGCAGACAGGAGCCATAACTGTCTTCTGAGTGTCTTCATGCAGCAGTTAATAGAAACAGACGCAAAGACCCACAGCCTAACAGTAGGTGGAGCTCAAGTAGTATTGTGGAAGTGTGGAAGGAAGGCTTGAGGGAGCCAGAAGGGTGAAGGATACCCCAAAAAGACCTGCAGTGTAAACTAACCTAGAGGCATAGAGACTGAAAAACCAATGAAAGAGCATTGACAGGCTCAACCTAGTCTGCATACACATATATAGCAAATGTGAAGCATCATTAATATATGGGTTCCCTAACAATAAAGTAGGGGCTGCCTGTGACTCTCTTGCCTGATTTTGGATACCTTTCTCCTAGCTAGACTGCTTTCTTTAGCCTCAGTAAGAGAAGATGTGCTTAGTCCTGCTGAGACTTGATGTGCCAGTGTCGGTTGGTACCCATGGAAAAAAAAAAAAGGATGGGGTGAATGGGCAAAGGGCGTATGAGGGTGAAACTGAGAAGAGAGGAGGAAGGGGACTGCAGTAAGGCTGTAAAGTGATTAAATAATTAATGAGAAAAAATAAAGAAGCTTTCTGTAAGAAAGGATTTAATATGGGAGGCATATGAGAGAGGTAATGAGGTTGCAAAATACATTATACACAAGTATGAAGTTGATAAAGAATAAAAATGAAAAATATTTGTAATGAGATGAATCATTCTGAAAGCATATATTGATAATTTATTGTATTAGTTGAATTTAGAGTGGACAATTTAATTTGAATCTAAAGAAAATGCAAACTTGTAAATTATTCATGCAGTGATCATAATAATTTGAAAATATAAACTGATTGTTTCATTCTGATGCAAATATCTTATCAAAGTAGTGAAACAATTACTGCTGAATATTATGTCACTATACTTATGAAAAGCCTAACTTTCAGGTAGAAAATTTCACAATGCAATATTTTTGATAGCCTAAAAATTTACATTGAAAACTAATTCCTGATGCAACTCCATTAAGATATGGAAGCCTTTAAGAAGTAAATACTTCATAACGATCTGTCTTTATAAAGGAGCTTCCCCTATAGAACTTTGTGAAATAAATTTCAACTGTTTATAATTGTAGTTACCTAGTGTGGGGTTATTTTATAATCATTAGAATGAATTAAGACAGGTATATATCAGCGAATATAAATTGGGTACCAATGGAAAGGTAAACAGTTCTGAACTGTCAGCCAAGTTCAAATTATTTTTATGTACTCATCACATTTTAATAATTATGTTTTTGGTACTAAAAAGTTCTAAAAATGAAAAAGCCATCTTTGCCTTCTTCTGTTTTTTTTTTTTTTTTTTTTAAATACCAAGGTTCAACGTTTGATTTAGGCTCATATCAACTGATAGTTTTAACTTCATTGCAATATAAAATGATTGAACTATAATTCATTACATTTTGTCATTCTTTCTGGAAAAGAATAATCTTCTTCAATATTAAAATAGCTTTCAGAAAAATCAATCAACCATAGATCATGTCATAAGACTGTCATCTGATGTTAATAAAGTATTTTGTAATAACGAGTTTTAATGTGATACAATTATAGACAGTGAAAAATATAATAGGGTGCTTATGAAAGAGCCTTAGTGGTAGAAATGTTGATATGATATTTTTATAAAAATTGACATTTTAGTAAATAATAGTTTTTCAATACATAAATACATATTACCATGGTTCTACTTCATAAACTAAATTAAAAAGCTCTAGGAATAGTCATTTTGAAGTCATTTATGTATGATTTGTGAAGACAAAATGAAAATACTGAGTACTGAGTATTATCTCACAGATATTACAATATCTTTGTTTGTTTATGTACTACTTCAGATATTCCTACATAAGCATGATATTACATATAAGAAATAAATGAAATATTTACAATAATAAATAACATTGCCTTAGTACTTTTCAGATAGCTCTACTAATTATTTTTCTACAATATTTGACTATACTTTTTTTTTAACTTGAAGATGGATTAATCTCAGTTTTTCAAAGAATACAAAACTTTGTTTAAAGTAAGGATACTTTTCAGGTTAGATATTCAAAATAGTGGATAATTTAAATTATCTATGAATTCATTCAAGCCAACCAGAATTCATTGCCTCCATATTATTAACGCAAATGAAAGAATGACATTTACTACAAAATTGAAATATTTAGAAACACAATTGAGTTTTGACTTACTTTAGAGTCATAATATTCAGTTTGGTAAGCGAACAATGCTTGTCTTAAAAACATGAAAACAGTAGCACCAAAATTATGTAGAATTCTGGTAACTGTTATATTAACTTTTGCGTCCATGGAAGTATATTTTAATAAATATGTTTGATGATATCCAGTCAGATGCTTAACATTAATTTGTTTTGATCACTGGAAACTTTAAAGAAACTCATTTTTCTCCTTGATTAAAAATTATAACAGGGACTACATTTGTAAAATATTATAAAAATAGTAGGCATAAGGAAAAACAGAAAATGCAATTTTTATCCACATGTCATTTGAAATTCAATCATATCTATAAATAGAACAAATTACTATCGCATGGCAGCTTAAAACCATTTTTAACTCCAGTTCAAGGGGATTCAGTGACCTATTCTGGCCTCTGTAGGCCCCAGGCATGTAGGTGCTTCAGAGATTTATATGTGGACATAACACCCAACACATAAAATGAATTTATTTATTTTCAATAATTTGTTGTTTGCATTGATAAGTTTGGGTATAAAAAAAATCTTAAACTCTATAGACAGTATGTAACTTATTAAAATAAGAGTTTTAGTCCTTAAGAGAAATAGTGCCTAACAGTGATCCAAATATAAATCTTTTCTCCTTTATAAGCCTTTAAAATTTTGCTTAGTATGATACTCTTTTTGATATTGTGTAGTTTATAGATACTCCTATATATGTTGTTTATTCTGTACAGTTCATTGAATTACTTTTTTAATCTTATCTCTTCTGTATGTTTGAATAGCACAAATAACATATATGTCCTCAATGAGTCATACAGTGAGTTTTTAAAGTCACTTAGATTATTAGATTACTTATAAGGATAGGCTGGAAAGTTATTTCACATCCTTATAGCACTGGATTAGATTCATAAGTACAACCTTTATAATCTATCACTTTTTTTCAGGTCTTTTAAATGCTATTGATGTCATTTTGGCAATTTAAGTCACTACAGTAAGCATGTGCTTTAGGAATTATTAATATCTACTATATAGTAATCTGTCAATGCAACAATGTCGGTTTTGTATAGCTCCCCGTTTGCATAGATATTAAAGGAAATGAAGTAGGAGATAAAGAAGTTTAAAGAGCTCTATAAAATCATTCAGGAGTATCTAAGAATAATTTCATGACTATAATTTATCATTAAACAAAGCACAAACAGCATATGAAAATTATTAAGTAATGAGTGTAAACAGGTTTGCATAAAACTGTGATACAAGTTAAGTTTTTTTTAACTTATAAAATATAAAGAAATACTCTCTTTTGAGATTCAAATATTTTAAGTTTCATGTAAATTTTAATTCAACAAAGTAGGCTTAGTCATACATATTTTTCAGTGGAAATCTCATGGAAAAGGCCATAGTATTTGATTATTTTATTATGTTTTTTTTTCTAATTTCAGTTTATTTACTTTATATCCCAAGGGTGCTCCCTTCCTCCTCTCCTCCTATTCCTCCTCCTTCCCCTCCTTCTTCCTTCCTCTATCCTCATCTCCCCAGAAAAGAGGAGCCTTCCTTGCCTACTCCCCACCCTATATCAACATTCCCTTGCATATCAAGTCACATCAGGACTGAGCATAACATTATTCACTAAGGCCAGGCAAGGCAGCACTGTTGGGATGTGTGTGTGGGGGGGTGATCCAAAAGCAATCAGCAGAGTTCATGTTAGAAATTTTCCCCACTCGACTTATCAGGCTTCCCATCTGAAGACCAATTTATTCGTTGGCCACATATACATAGGAGGCCTAGGTCAAGACCCTGTGTGCTGCTTAGTTGATGTCTGAGTCTTTGTAAGCCCCCTGTGGGACTGTGTTAATTGTCTCTGTTGGTCTTCTTGTGAGGTTCCTGTCCCTTCTAGGTACTTCCATATTTGCCCCAACACTTCCAAAGGAACCGGGGAGCTCCTATCCATGTTTGGCTGCAAGTCCCAGCATCTGTCTTGGTCTGCTCCTGGTTTGAGCCTCCCAGAATACAGTTAAGTTAGATCCCTGTCTGCAAGCATAGCATAACTTCATTAATAGTGTCTAGGGCTGGCTCTCTAAGGTGGGATGGGTCTCAGTTTGGACCAATTATTTGTTGGACATTCCCTCAATCTTTATTTGATTTTTTATAGTAGGTAGAAATGTAGCTGTGAATTCACATCAAGTTTTAATAGAATAGTTATCAGAGTTAATAAGGGAAATATGAAAGTGAATAAGAAATGTAATTATGATTGCATAGTTACTAAAAAAAAAAAAAAAAAAAAAAAGTCCTGACCCGCTCCCACCCAAAAAGCCACCAGTCCGAGGAACTAGGCCATAGGTCACCAATTCCAGAAAGAAGAAAATAGAGTTTCCTACCCAAGGAATAGCCTGGAGAAAAACGAGTAAGATTAGGAGAAAAGCTGCTGAGGGTTCTAGTTGAAGTGGTGGAGAAGGTTTACAATAACCAAGATAGCCCAGAGGAGAAGCATGTTAAGGCAGAAAGAGGCAGAATAGAGATTTGGCTAAAGTGCTCCTGGCCGCAACGGCCAAGCCCAAAGAAAGCAGCAGCTCTGATGACTTGCTAATGGAAAGAACCCAGAGGAAGGATGCCAAGTGCCATTAGGTAAGAATCAATGTGCACAAAAGAGGAGGGCCATTGAGCAAAGGAATATGCAAAAAGGAGACCCAAGCCCAAAGTCATGTTTGCTCAAGGAGAGAGTGATTGAAGGAGATGGGTTCAGCCACCCTCCCCAAACCCAGGGTAACTCTTCAGGTGAAGGGGAAACCCTGGATTTTCTGGTGAACATTAGAGCTTGACATTCAGTGCTCCAAAAGGCTGACAGGCTCCTCACCTCGAAGAAATCTTGGGTCCAAGGGGCCACAGGTACTAAACAACCATCAACTACCAGAAGATCTGTGACTTGGGAATGGGACAGGTAACCCATTCATTCATGGTCATTCCAGAATGCCCTTACCCACTTTTGAGGAGGGATATATTACCCAAAATGAAGGCCAAGATACATTTTGGGCTGGAAGGAGCCCAGCTAGTAGATGATAAGGGAAGGCCTATCCAAATCCTAGGGGTCAAGCTGGCCTCAGAATCTGAATACAAATTGTATGATCAACCCCTCGATTATAGGGAAAATCTGGAGAATTTCCTCAGGCTTGGTCTGAAACAGCAGGAATGGGACTGGCCAAACACTGGCCACCAGTGTTTGTGGAACTTAAGCCAGGGCAGATCCATGGTATGCCAATAACCAATGTCCCTGGAGGCAAAAAGGGGAACAACTCCTCACATCCGTAAATTACTCAAATTCGGGATTCCTAGGCCTTGTCAGTCTGCCTGGAACACTCCCCCGCTGTCTGTTAAAAAGCCTAACTCAAATGAGTGCAGGCCAGTACAGGACTTGAGGGAAGCCAGCCCAGCAGGTGATGGACATTCTCCCCACTGTACCTAACCCATATACTTTGCTGAGTTCCCTACCACCTGCAAGAGACTGGTATACTGTCCTACTTTTGAAGGACGCCTTCTTCAGCCTCCCAATGGCACCCAAAAGCCAGGAATACTTTGCTTTCAAATGGCAAGACCCAGAGGCAGGCATCAATGGACAGCTGACTTGGACTCATCTACCCCGAGGATTTAAGGACTCACCCACCGTCTTTGACAAGGCCTGCATGAGGACTTGGGTGAGTATCAGACTAACAACCCAGATGTTACCCTTCTCCAGTATGTAGGTGACCTCTTGGTGGTAGCCAAGGACCAGGCAAGCTGCCTGCAAGAGAACCAGAAGCTCTTAGAAGTCCTGGGAGACCTAAGGTACAGAGCCTCAGCCAAAATGGCTCAACTCTGCAGAACTGAATTGACTTATCTTGGCTATATCCTGAAAGGGGGATAGCACTGGCTCTCCAAGGCCAGAAAAGAGACTCTTCTCAGCATTTTAGTCCCAAGCAGTCATCGCCAGATAAGAGAATTCTTAGGGTCAGCAGGATTTTGCAGACTCTGGATGCCAGGCTTTGCAGAAAGAGCTAAGCCCCTTCATGAAGTCATAAAAGAGACTAAGAACTTTAATTGGACCTTGTAACAGCAATGGGCTTTTGATAAGTTGAAGCAGGCCCTGCTGTCAGAACCAGCCTTAGGGTTGCCAGACATTAGTAAGCCCTTTCACCTGTTTGTTGATGAATGAAAAGAAATTGCCAAGGGAGTTCTGACTCAAACACTGGGACCTTGGAAATGTCTGGTATCATACCTGTCCAAAAAGTTGGACCTTGTAGGGGGCGAATGGACCCCTTGCCTGCACATCATTGAAGCCACCGCCTTATTGGTCTAGGATGTAGTGAGCTCACCCTGGGGCAAAGTCTAATTGGTACCACTCCACATACCACTGAAGGAGTGCTAAAACAACCTCCAGATAGATGGCTTAGTAATGCCAGAATGAATCAATATCAGACCCTCCCGAAAAAAACCCTAGCAGAATCACTTTCCAGCCGCCTTCTTTCTCGAATCTGTCGACTCTCTTACCAGGACCCAGACTTGGAACCCCCTGTACATGACTGCACTGAGGTATTGGCCGAAGTGCACAGCAGCAGGTCAGACCTGATGGACGTTCCCTTGACCTGCACTGATGATACTTGATACAGATAGAAGATAGAAGCAGTCTCATCCATGAGGGCCAGAGAAAAACCAGAGTAGAGCTAACTACTGAAACAGAGGTGATTTGGTCCCAGTCTCTTCCCACAGGAACCTCTGCACAGAAAGCTGAGTTGATAGCCTTGACCAAGGCTTTAACTTTAGGAAAGGATTTGGCAGTCAATGTCTACATGGATAGCAGGTACACCTTTGCCACGGCCCATGTACATGGTGCCATTTACCAAGAACGAGGCCTGCTCACTGCTGAGGGGAAAACCATCAAAAATAAAGAGGAGATTCTCTAACTGCTCCAAGCACTCTGGTTACCTAAGAGTTTGACTATCATCCACTGCCCAGGACATCAGAAAAGAACTTCCTCCATAGCCAAATGAAATAATTTGGTCACTCAGAAGGCTAGGGCAGCTATTGTATGAGAAACTGCCCTCTCTGTTCTAACCATTGTTGTACCTGAACAACCCAACACCCACCTGCTAGAAAAATCGAGGTCTTTGATCCACTTGGACTTGAGTTTTGGGCAAGGTGATAAATATGGATATATTTGCATTTTTCTGCATGTAGACATGCAGTTAGACCAGCACCATTTGTTGAAGATGCTGTCTTTTTTTCGTTTGTATGGTTTAGGCTTCTTGGTAAAAAACCAAGTATGAGTAGGAGTGTTGGTTTTTTTCTGGTTCTTCTATTGGATTTCTTTGATGCATCCTTCTGTTTCTATGCCAGTACCATGCAAATTTTATTACTATTGCTCTGTAGTACAGTTTGAGATCAGGGATGCAGATATCTCCAGATGATCTGCTGTTATACAGGATTGTTTTAGCAATTCTGGGTTTTTGTTTTTCTGTATGAAGTTGTGATGTTCTTTCAAGGTCTATAAATAATTGTGTTAATATTTGATGGGAATTGCATTGAATCTGTACATTGCTTTTGGCAGGATGGCGGGTTTCACTATGTTAATCTTACTGGTTCATGAGTACGTGAGATCTTTCCATCATCTGATATCTTCCTCAATTGTTTTCTTCAGAGACCTTAAGTGGTTTTTTTTTGTTTTGTTTTGTTTTGTTTGTATTGTTTTCAAACAGGTCTTTCACTTGCTTGGTTAGAGTCACACAAATGTATTTTCTGTTATTAGTGGCTATTGAAAATGGTTTAGTTTCCCTAATTTCTTTCTCAGTCCTTTTGTCTTTCATATACAGAGGGGCTACCGATTTTTTTTAATTAATTTTGTATCCAGCCACTTTGCTGAAGGTGTTTATCAGCTAAAGTTCTCTGGTTAAATTTTTGGGGTCACTCATATATACTATCATATCATCTGCAAATAGTGATAATTTGACTTCTTCCTTTCTGATTTGTATTCCTTAGATCTCCTTTAGTTGCCTTATTGATCTAGCTAGAACTTCAAGTACTATGTGAAGAGATACGGCAATACTGTGCAGCCTTGCTTTGTCCCTGATTTCAGTGGGATTGACTTAAGTTTCTCTCCTTTTAGTTTGATGTTGCCTATAGTCTTGTTGTATATTGTCTTTGCTATGTTTAGGTGTGTGCCTTGTATCCCTGATCTCTCCAAGACTTTAAACATGAATGGGTGTTGGATTTTGTCAGTTGTTTTTAAGCATCTAAGAAAAAGACTATGTGGTTTTTCTCCTACAGTTTATTTATATGGTGGATTACATTGATGGATTTTCATATATTGAACCACCCCTGCATGTCTGGGATGAAGCCTACTTGGTCATGGTGAATGATATCTTTTATGTATTCTTGGATTCGGTTTGCAAGTATTTTATTGAGTATTTTTGCATCAATGTTCATAAGAGAGATAGGTCTGAAGTTCTCATTTTTTGTTGGATCTTTGTATGGTTCAGGTATCAAGGTGACTGTGGCTTTATAGCATGAATTTGGCAATGCTCCTTTTGTTTATATTTTGTGGAATAGTTTCAAGAGTATTGGTGTTAGCTCTTATTTGAAAGTCTGGTAGAATTCTGCACTGAAACCATCTGGCCATGGGCTTTTTTTTTTTTTTTTTTTTTTTTTGGATGGAAGACTTTTGATGACAGCTTCTATTTCCTTAGGGCATATAGGACTATTTATTTTATTTACCCAATCCTTATTAAGCTTCAGTAAATGGAATCTATCATGAAAATTGTCCATTTCATTTAAATTTTCAAATTTTGTTGAGCTTTTGAAGTAAGACCTAATGATTTTTTGGATTTCCTCAGTGTTTATTGTCCTTTTTTTCATTTCTGATTTTGTTGATTTGCAGTGTCCATCTTTTAGTTGGTTTGACTAAGTGTTTGTTTATCTTCTTGATTTTCTCAAAGAACCAGCTCTTGTTTTCATTGATTCTTTGAAATTTTTTCTTTGTTTCTAAAGTATTGATTTCAGCCCCAAGCTTCATTATTTCCCACAATTAACTCCTCTTAGGTGTGTCTACTTCTTTTTTTTTTTTAATAGTACTTTCAGGTGTGCTGTTAAGTTGCTTGCATGAGATGCTTCAAATTTCTTTATGAAGGCAGTTAATTTTACTTTTTCCTTGTGAGATTTATCAGTTTCTGCAATTGTATCTACAGAACCTGAGATTCTTTCTTCCATCTCTTATACTCTATTGGTGATGTTTACCTTTGTGATTCCTGATCTTTTCTCTAAGTTCTCCAGCTCCAGATTTTTCTCTGTTTGTGTTTTCTTTATTGATTCTAATTTTGTTTTCATGTCTTGCAACATTTCCTTCATCTGGTTGAATGTGTATTCTTATCTTTCCATGATGATCTCTATTTTTTGTTCATTTCCTCTCTATATGCCTCTTCTTGTGTCTCTACATTTGCCTCTGTTTATTTGGCTATATTTGCCTGTATTTCTTTGAGAGCTTTATTAGTTTTCTCTTTACGTGGCTGTAATTACTGGATAAGCATAGATTTGAGATCATTTTCCTGTGTTTCTGATGAATTAAAATATCCATTGATTTTTGGTATTGCTAGTGAATCCGTGATGTTCTGATTTTGGTTGGATGTATTCTTAAACACACCTCTAGCCATCTGTTTATCCATAACCTTTGCTGTTTGTTCCTGGAGTCTGTACTTCAAACTGGGTCTACCTGTCTCTGGTGTCTGGAGTATTCTTCAGGCAGATGAGAGAAGTCCACTGGTTGGAAAGTGAATGTTGGTGTTTCAGCTGTAGCTCAAAGAAGGTATCAGGCACATGTGCACAAGAACGAGATTGTGCATGGAAGCATGCCTTTAAAGACAGGGTGCTAGAGCATGTAGATGCCTGGAAGGGTAGAGTGTAAGCCCAGGTGTGGTTGCTGGAGCCCCTCTTGGTCACTTTGGTTATGTGCAGGTGCCCTGAATGGTTCAATGGCCCATAGACCTTTTGTGCAATCCTACAGGTATTCATATCTGTCTGGGTTTGCACCATCTTGTCTCCAGGAATTGTTTGCCTGGACTCCACTGGGAGACCAGTGCCTTCTGAATTGAGAATGCTTTCTCAAGGTTAGCTATGTTGCCCACAGTGGGGATGAGGATGGGAGGAATCTGATGTCTGACTGCTCTTGTAGAGGGAGCCTGGGTCTGGCACTCTGCATGCAGTTTCTTGAAGGCACACTTACTTGCCAGCAGACCAATGTGGAAAGCACAGTGGTCTTCTTGTTCTTTACTCTCAGATTTGGGCCCATGGGGGCAAATGAAAGTGTATGGAGATTCTGTCAACTTAGTGGTATCCATTGTTTGACTGCTGGTTAGGGAGAACTATTCTTGGGGCAACTATGTCTGCCATCTTAATCTTTTGCTTCAGGCAGTGGCCTCCTGCTGCAGATGCAGACCTAGGAGGCCCACACAGCCTCTGCTGTATCCACTGAACTGGGAGGCTGCCACTGCCATCTCAGCAACCAAGGACATTGATCAAGGACACTCTTGTTTGGGGCAACCACTACCCCATCTGCTGGGCAGGGAGGCCCCTGCTTGGGGCAAGGGGAATTGCAGACTGTCCACTCTCAGGCCCTGGAGACATCCATGAGTGACTTGGATCCAAATGGTCCTAGCTCACAGGGTCTCCATTCTCACCCAGGAAATCTCAAGGTAGATGTTCTGGCTTTACATGCCCATCACTCACCACTTTTGGAGTTTTGGATCCTGTGCCCCTCAGATATAGTGTGCTATGGTCTCCACCATCTTGAACTCCCATGTCAGTTGAGCTTTTTATTTTAGCCATTCTGATGGGTCTGAAGTGAAATCTTAGGGTCATTTTGATTTGCATTTCCCTGTTAACTTAGGATGCTAAGCATTTATTTAAGTATTTATCTACCATTCACTATTCCTCTATTATCTATTTAGCTCTGTACCCCATTTAAAATTTGGATTACTTGATTTTGGTATTTAAGTACTTCATTTCTTTATATATTCTGCTTATTAGCCCTCTGTCAAGTATGGGTTGGTGAAGATCCTTTCCCAGTCTGTAGGCTTTCATTTTGTTCTGATGACAGTCTCCTTTTCTTTACAGAAACTTTTCAGTTTCATGAGGTCCCATTGATTAATTGTAGATCATAGAACCTGTCCTGCTGTTTTTCTCTTCAGAAAGTTGTCTCCTATGCGAGTGAGGTCAAGAATCTTCCCAATTTTTTATCTAACAGATAAAAACCATAAAAAGTTTTATGCTGAGGTATTTGATCCACTTGGACTTTAATTTTGTGCAGGATAATGGATATGGTTCTATTGCATTTTTCTACATGTGGACATTCAGTTAGACAAGCAACATTTGTGCAAGATGACATATTTTACCTATTGTATGGTTTTGTATTCTTTGTCAAAATCAGTTGTTGGTGGTTGTGTGGGTTTATTTTTGAGTATTCAACTCAGTTGCATGGATCCAGCAGTCTGTTTCTATGCCAGTACCATACTGTTTTTATTAATGTTGTTCTGTAGTACAGCTTGAGAGCAGGGTGGAGATATGTCCAGATGATCTGTTATTGTGCAGAATCGTTTCAACAATTCTGGGGTTTTTGTTTTTCCATATGACATTGAGAATTGTTCTTTCAAGTTCTGTAAAGCAATGTGTTGGTGTTTTGATGGGAATTGAATCTATAAATTGCTTTTGGCAGGATCTACATTTTTACTGTGTTAATCCTACTGATCCATGAGCATAGACAATCTTTCCATCTTCTGATATCTTCTTCAATTTCTTTCTTCAGAGGCTTGAAGTTTTTTCATATAGTTTTTTCACATGCTTGGTTAGAGTCACACCAACATACTTTATATCATTTGTGGCTATTGTAAATGCTGTTGTTTCAATAATTTTCTTCTAAGCCTGTGTTTCTTTTGTATAGAAGAGGGCTACTGATTTTTCGAGTTAATTTTGTATCCAGCCACTTTGCTGGAGGTGTTTTTTAGCTGTAGGTGTTCTCTGGTGGAATTTTTGGCTTCACTCATATATGCCATGATATAATCTGATAGCAATGATACTTTGTCTTCTTCCTTTCTCATTTCTATCCTTTTGATATCCTTTAATTGTCTTATTTCTCTAGCTAGGACTTCAAGTACTATGTAGTAAGGATACGGAAAGAGTGTGCAGCCTTGCCTTGTCCCTAATTTTGGAAGGATTGATTTAAGTTTCTCTCTATTCATTTTGATTTTGGCAATGGGCTTGCTGTATATTGTCTTTAATATGGTTAGGTATGCATCTTGTATCCCTGACCTCTCCAAAACTTTAAACAGGAATGAGTGTTGTATTTTTTCAAATGCTTTTTACGCATCTAAGGAGATTATCATGTTTTATTTTCTTGTTGTTGTTGTTGTTTAGTTTGTTTATATGGTGGATTTCATTCACGGATTTCCATATATTGAGCTGCCCCTGCAAGCCTGGGATGAAGCCTACTTGGCCATGGTGGATGGTATCATTTATGTGTTTTAGGATTCAGTTTGAGAATATTTTATTGAGTATTTTTGCATCAATATTCATAAGAGAGATAGGACTGAAATTTTTTGTTGTTGTTGGGTCTTTGTGTGATTTAGGTATCAAATAGAATGAGGTTGGCCATGTACCTTCTGTTTCTATTTCATGGAATAGTTTAAAGAATATTGGAATTAACTCTTCTTTGAAGACCTGGTTGAAATCATTTGTCCCTTTTTCGGGGGGTGAAGGGAGGTAGGAAGACTTTTGATGACTGCTTCTATTTCCTTGGGGGATATAGGACTGTTTATTTTACTTACATAATCTTAAATTAATATTGGCAAATGAATCTATAAACAAAATTGTCCATTTCATTTAGATTTTCAATTGTGGTATACAGGCTTTTATAGTGAGACCTAAGGATTTTTCAGATTTCCTCAATGTTGTTATTCTCAGTTTTCATTTCAGATTTTGCTGATTTGGATAGTTTTTCTCTGCCTTTTAGTTAGTTTGGCTAAGTGTTTGTCTATCCTGTTGATTTTCTCAAAGAACCAGCTGTTGGTTTCATTGAATCTTTTAATTGTTTTATTTGTTTCTAATTTATTGATTTAATCTCTATGTTTGATTATTTCCAATTATCTACTCCTCTTGGGTGGGTCTGTTTCCTTTTTTTCTGTGGCTTTTAGGTGTACCATTCAGTTGCCTGTATGAAATGTCTCAAACGTCTTTCCGAAGTGACTTGGTGCTATGAACATTCCTCCTAACACTGCTTTCATTGTGTCCCATAAGTCTGAGTAAGTTGTGCCTTCATTTTCATTGAATTTTAGGAAGTCTCTAATTTATTCTCTGACTAAGCTCTCATTGAGTAGAGAGTTATTCAGTTTCCATCTATGTGTAGGCTTTTTGTTGTTTTTATTGTTGTTGAGGTCTAGTTTTTGACTATGGTGGTCTGATACAAATGATTATTTCAATCTTCTTATATCTGTTGAGGCTTGCTTTCTGCCCAACTATATGGTCAATTTTGGAGAAGGTTCCTTGAGGTGCTGAGAAGAAGGTATACTCTTTCTGTGTTTGGGTGAAAAGTTCTGTAGACATCCATTTGATTCAGTACCTCTGTAAATGTCATTATTTCCCTATTTAGCTTTTGTCTTGATGATCTTTCATTTGTTGAGAGTGGAGTGTTGAAGTTTCCCACTATTAAGGAATTGGAATCAATGTGTGATTTAAGTTTTAATTATTTTTTGTTTTCAAATGCAGGTGTTATTGTATTTGGAACATAGAATTTCAAGATTCTTATGTCCTCCTCGTCAATTTTTCCTTCATCTTATTTGAATTATTTTGGTTGAAAGTCAATTTTATTAGATATTAGAATGGCTACTGCAGCTTGCTTCTTATGTCCGTTTGCTTGGAAAAACATTTTCCAGCCCTTTACTCTAAGGTAGTCTCTATCTTTGTGGCAGAGGTATGTTTCTTGAGCAGAATATTGTGTCCCGTTTCAGCAACCATTTTGTTAGTCTGTGTCTTTTTATTGGAGAGTTGAGACCATTGATGTTAATAAATATTATTTACCAATGATTGTTAGTTCCTTTTATTGTGGAGTTGGTGGTAATTGTGTGTTTATGTGTTTATTTTCTTTTACTTTTTTGTAATTATGGTGTCTTTATGTGGTTTTTGAGAGTAGTTGATTTCTTTGGGTTGAAGTTTCCTTCTAATACTTCTGTAAGGCTGGATTTCTGTGTATATATTGTTTAGATTTAGTTATGGAATAGTCTGTTTTCTCCATCTATGTTGATTGAAAGTTTTGCTGGATATAGTAGTCTGAGTTGGTATCTGTGATCTCCAAGTTTCTGCATGATATCCACCAAGGCCTTTCTGTGTTTCGTAGTCACTGTTGCAAAGTCTGCTGTGATTCTGATTGGTCAGCCTTTATGTGTTACTTGGCTCTTTTCCCTTGCCACTTTTAATACTTTTTTCTTTTTCGGTATATTTACTCTTTTTATTATTATGTGTCTGAGGGAGTTTCTTTTCTGGTGTAGTCTATTTCTTCTTCTGTATTCCTCTTGTATATTTATGAGCATTTTTTTCTTAAGTTTGGGGAAGTTTTCTTCTGTGATACTCTTGAAAATATTTTCTGGGTTTTGGAGGCTGGAATCTTCCTTTTCATCTAGTCCTATTATGCTTAGATTTCATCATTTAATGGTGTTCTTGATTTCTTGGAGGTTTTGTGTTTGTAACTTTTCCCATTTTATTTTTTCTTTGAGAGATATATTAATTTCTGTAATTGTATCTTTCGTGCATGAGATTCTCTCTTCCATCTCTTGTATTCTGTTGGTGATGCTTATCTTTTTTGTTCCTGGTCTCTTCTCTAACTTCTCTAAATAAAGGTGGTTTTCTGTTTGTATTTTTTTTATTGATTCTAATTCTGTTTTCATTTCTTGAATGATTTTATTAATTTCTTTCATCTGTTTGAATGGGAATTCCTTCCTTTCCATGATGGCCTGTATTTTGTTGTTCATTTCTTCTTGATTTGCCATAATTAACTGCATAACGATAGATTTAAGATCATTTTTCTATGTGACAGTTGCAATAGAATATCTGTTGATTTTTGGAGAGTTGGTGAAGCCATGATGTCTTGTTTTTTGTTGCCTGAATTCTTATGCCAGCCTCTAGCCATCTTTTGTCTCTAGCCTTGACTGATTGTACTTGGAGCCAGTACTGAAGACTAGATCCACCTGTCTCTGGAGTCTTCAGTAATCTCCCCTGGATTCACTGTCTCTGCTTGCTCACTTTTTGTGACCCTGGTGTCTGGGGAACAGGCAGACAGATCTCTGAGTCTAAAGCTGCTCCAGTGTCCCAGAGGCTTCCTTAAGATGGTGGAGGATGGGATTTCATTCCCAGGCCTGGCTCAGCTCTGCTGGGTTCCCTGGCTGTACTGGCAGTATTGTTTCTGACCCAGGTGGGCTAGCCTGCTGGAGAGCAGGCAGAAAGATATTTGAGACTATAGTTGCTCCAGTTCTCTTGGGGAGGAAGACAGTGAAATGTGGGTCAGTTTCCTAGCTCAGTTCCACTGGGTTGTCTGTGCTGGGCTTGCTGATTCTGGCCTATGTGAGCCAGGCTGCTGGGAAACTGGTGGGTAGATATCTTTACCTAGAAATGCTCCAGTGTCCCACAGGCTTCCCTTAGATGGTGGGGAAGGGAACCTTGGTCCCAAGCCTAGCTCAACTCCGCTGTGTTCACTGTCTTTGCTGTGCTGGCTGATTTTCTCCTTGGTGAGCCAGTCAGATTGGGAGTAGACAGAATAGAACTGTGTCTCCCCCACGTACCAGAAGGTATCCCTTCCACTGGGCAGTGAGAGTGAACACCACTTGCTTTGGTATGAGGTAGGTATCCACAGGATATTTAGTGTGGTTTCCAGTGTTTGGAAACAGGAGCCTCTAGTATCCAGAAAGTGTTCATCGGACTGTGAGAATGGGCACCCTGGTTTGGAGTCTCACACTTAGTACAGGAAGGTGTTTACTCTACAATCAATGAGAGTGAGTGCTCAAGGTCAGAGTTGCCAGGCTCTGATCCCAGGAAGATATCTACAGAAAGTGGACTTGGTTGCTTAAGTCTGAGGGGTCAAAACTGCACATGCCCCACCACTGCCTCTCCTGGACGGTATCCACAGATGGTTGGGTAGTTGGCCTAGGGCTACTGAGTAGGAGCCCAGTGTGCAAGCTGCAGGTCCCAAGAAAGTATCCACAGATGGATTATTTGGGCTGGTGGCCTAGAGCTGTAGTAATGCCTGGTGTGAGCCCAGGAATTTTTCCCAATATTATCTGGGTGGCGTGAAGATGGAACTTCCAGTGTCTCTATGGAATCTCCTCTCACCTGAGAAATACAGATGTTGGGGGTTTGGAGTCCACAGTATTTTCTGCTGGTCACTACTCTCACTGCTAATCTGCTGTTCAGATAACCTGTATGGTCAATGCTGCCATCTTGGATCTTCCCTGTTTTCATGTCTTGCACAATTTCCTTCATCTGTTTGTATTTGGATTCCTGTCTGTCCATGATTGCCTCTATTTTTTCAGTCGTTCATCTCTATGTGCCTATATTTACTTGGCTTTATTTGCCTGTATTTCTTTGAGACTTTGTTCATTTCCTCTTTATGTGTCTCTACTAACTGGATAAGCATAGGTTTGAGATCATTTTCCTGTGTTTCTGAATAATTTAAATATCCATTGGTTTTGGGGGTTGCTGGTGAAGCCATGATGTCCTGATTTTTGTTAGATGTGTTCTTAGGCTGGCCTCTAGCTATAGTTTTTGCTCTTTGTTCCTAAAGCCTGTACTGCAGACTGTCTCTGTCTGTCTCTGGTGTTTGGAGTATTCTTCAGGAAGATGAAAGAGGTCCACTGGTTTGAGAGTGGATGTTGTTGTTTCAGATATAGCTAAGGGAGGAAGGTTCCAGGTGCATATGATCAAGCATCAGATTGTGTGTGGAAGTGTGCCTTGAAGGACTGGGAGCTAGTGTGTGTAGATGTCTGGAAGGGTGAAATGAAAGCATAGGTGAGGGTGCTAGTGCTCTTCATTGGCATGCACAGGTGCCCTGAGTGACTCAATGTCACATAGGCCTGTATTACTGTCCTCAAGGCACTCAGATCTGTCTGGGTTACACGATCTTGTCTCCATGAATTGCTTGCCTGGACTCCAATGGGAGACTCACAGAACAGGAGCTTCAATGTTGAGAATGCTGTCCCAGGTATCCTTATGCTGCCTACAGTAAGGGTATGGTTGGGAGGGCTCTGATGTCTAGTTGCTAGTGTAGAGGGACCCTGGATCTGTGGCTCTGCATGCATTCAGGTTGAAGGCACAGTAACTCGCAGGCCTGTGAGGAAAGCGTAGGTTATCCTAGGTTCTCTACTCTCAGATTTGGGCTTGGAGAGGCAAATTGAATTTTAGGAAATCTGTCAGTGGTGTCCACTGTTTGGATGCTGGGCAGAGATGCCTGTACTTGGGGCAGCTTCAGCTGTCTCAGCAGCTGAGAAGGGTGGCTCAAGCTTGGGGCAGCCACTGCCCTTGCTACAGCTGAGCAGAGAGGCCTGTACTTATCGCCACCTCTACCATCTCAGTCACTGAGCTGTGAGGCTGGTACTTGCGGCAGCTGCCACTGCCTTTGTAGTCTCAGTCACCATGCAGGGAGGCCCATGCTTGGGGCAGCCCTGGTAGCACTCGGGGCAAGGAAAAGTGCAAGGGGTCAAAAATCCACCACTCTTAGACCCCAAAGATGTCCACATGTGACCTGGATCCAATCTGACCCAGTTCACATATTGTCCTCTCTCACCTAGAAAGCCTCAAGGTTGATATTCTGGCTTCAGCCACCCCTCCACTCACAGGTTTCAGAGTTTTGGATCCTCTGGTCCTTAGATACAGCGTGCTCTGGCCAATGCCATCTTGGAGCCCCCAGTCTTCATTTTCTTCATGGCTAAGGATCTTGAATAGTTTTTAAAGTATATCACCCATTTGCATTACTACTTTTGAGAACTTTCTGTTCAGTTCAGTACCCACTTTTAATAGATTTTTTAAGATTCCTTTGTTTTTATGTTGTAGACACTAATTTTGGCAGATATACATAGTGGGCAACTGTGTTTTTCCCCATCCTTCAGTGGATTGATATTCTTTTTGCAGTATAACTGGTTTTAATTTCATAAAATCCTACTTGTTGATTATTATTCCTGTTCCCTGGGTGAGACAGGACTTACCTGACTAAGACTTATACTTAGTGTACTCTCTACTCTTCTACAAGTTTCAGTCTCTGAAACTTTGCTGATTGTTGATTGCTGATTCATTTAGAATTGATTTGTGTGCTGAAACAGAGAAAAGGTTCAAGGTTGGTTCTTCCACATGAAGGTATCCAGTTTTCCAAGCACCTTTTGTTACTGTAGCTATCTTTTCTTAAATATATAGTTTTGGGATATTTGTGAAGAGTCAGATGTTTATAGTTGCCTGGATTTATAAATGTATTCTTAATTATCTTTCTTTCATCCATGTGCCTATTTTTTATGTCAGTACCACACTACTTTTCTTACTATACCTCTGAAATATAACTTGCAAATTTGGAATACTGATACCTCCAGCAGTGTTTTTGTTCAGGATTGTTCTTGATAGCTGAGCTATTTTGGGCTTCCATCTTTAAGATTGTTTTGCCATTTCTTTGAAGAATTGCATTGAAATTTTGATGAGGATTGCATTGAATCTTTAGATTGCTTTTAATAGGATAGTTATTTTCATAAGAATCATACCACTGTTTTTGTGTGTAGGAGGTCATTCTATCTTCTGGTACATTTTCAGTTTCTTTTTTTTGTACTTTGCCATTTCATTATATAAGTCTTTCATTTCCATGATTTGCTTTACTATAAGCCATTTTATATTTTTGAGGTTATTGTGAATGGGATTCATCCCCCAATATCTTTCTCAGTTTGCTTTTCTTTAGTTTAGAGCAAGGCTACTGTTTTGGGGGTACTTATTTTGTAACTTTCCATTGTGATGAAAGTTATTTCTTGGCAACAAGAGTTTCCTGTTGAGGTTCTATGATACATCCGATCATGCCAACCTCAAATTGGGATACAATGAAGTTTTAAAGAACAGTTTTAGCACATTGACAAGATAAAGCTTCAAATTACTAGAGTTTAGAACATGAAATTATACCACATATTAATCAGTTTCTCTAATGTGATGTTCAAAAATAAGAACAATCATTTATAGTAAGAATGAAATTTCCATACCCTCAGTGCTGGAATATAAAATGCTTTATCACAGGAATATTAAAATAATTCTACATTTTTCAAATTATTGTGTGGCATGTCAAGGATTTTCCTATTTAAAATAGTTTAAATCTTTGAGTGGATTGTTTAAAAATAAGAGACCGATGATTAAATTCCAACTTGTTTTTAAAAAACTATAGAAAGCATTGAGCTCAGGAAACAATCTCTGGCTTCAGAATTCTTTGATGTTACTTCTGTGGGCAGTACAATGGAAAATGTCTTGCAGAAGTTTCCATGTAAGCAGAAACATATTTTTTTAAGGTAAAATGCAAACATTTATCAGCAAGTTACTGTGCAGAAGACAGGAAATGAATTAGAGACTTGTATAAAAGTATCACTGGAAATAAAGAAATGTTTATTAACAACAAAAACCAAAGTAAAACTTATATTATTCAAAATAACATAATTATAAAATATCTCATAGAAGACTGATGGGTTTTAAAGTAAGAAGTCAAAAGTTTAATTTCATTGATTGTTTATCACTATCATGTATAAATTTTATTTTCTGAAGTCCTGAGAAATATTAAAATGGAAAGTGGCTATATTATAGAGTATACATGAATTAAAATTTAAAAAAAATAATGTATTTTTTAATATATACTGAAATATTATTTATCATGATAATTTAAAATACACAACAATACAATGTGAATATCATTATGACTGGTGCCTTGCTGTAAAAAGTTTAAATTCAAAATACTTAGTTTAGCGCATGAAAAATATAATAGAGAGCTATTAAATAAAGCCTCTTAAAGTTTTAAAAAAGTTATACACATATTTGTTTAACGTAGTATAGTCAAGAATTTACAAATATACTAAAAGAAATATAATGTACTTTAAAAATAATTTTTGTAAGTATTTAATCACTAAAACAACCTCGGAACCTGCCACAGAGGGCCTCTGAAAGCCTCTGCCGTGCAGACTGTCAAAGCAGATGCTGAGCCTGATGGCCAACTGACGGGCAGAGTGAATGGAATTTTATGTAAGAAGTGGGAAATAGTAAGAGCTGGAGAGGACAGGAACTCCATAAGGAGAGCAACAGAACAAGAAAATTTGAACACAGGGAACTTCCCAGAGACTCATACTCCAACCAAGGACCATCCGTGGAGATAATCTAAAACCCTGACAATGCAGCCACTTCTGATGAGAACTGATAGACTAAGATCAGAAAGAAGGAGAGGAGGACCTCGCCTATCAGTGGACTTGGAGAGGGGCATGCATGCAGAAAGGGAGGGAGGGTGGGAACAGGAGGGGAGGAGGGAGGGGCTTATGAGGAGATACAAAATGAATAAAGTGTAATTAATAAAAGTTAAAAAAAGAAAAAAAACACAAATCCATTAAGAAAGAATTATTTAAGTATCTTTGACATATGATTTACCAAAGACACTTATTATTTCTGCCACTGTTGTCCCCAAAGCACCCTTTACAGTCTTTTACAATAAAAGGGCATTTATAATGATCAGCTCATATCCCCAAAAGCTACTGAAATCTGTCGTGCTGTTGTTGTTGTCTAGGTTATATATACTTCAGATATTCCTTAAGAAAATATACATCTGTTAAAAAAAAAGAGTTTACTTTTGTTATTTTTATAGTTAATAGTACTGATAAAATATAAAATAAGGAAACATTTCTTTACTATAAAACCACACTCAAAGTACTCTTTGTGTATCTTTCCATAATTTGAGTAGTCAGGGTACATTTAGATAGCAATAAAATTACTTAGAAAGAATTAATGTTATTAATTTTCCCATCATACATAGATATAGGCACTGAAAGTACATCTTTCAGACAATAAGAAAATTTCACTGTAGATTTTTTTTGCCTCATCTCAAATAACTTATTAGTCTATTTTCAATGGACAAGTTCACTCCTTCAATTATGATATTTTAATTATTTGCATAAATGTAGTGAGTAATAAATTATATAAAAAGTAATAAGCAGCACTTATATATATCATACTGATGCAGAAAGGAATCATTTATTCATAAGGGTATATAAGAAAACTTTTGTTTACTTAATAACTGTACTCGACTACCAATGTAATATCTAGATATACACTGCAAAATGTTATAGCTTTTTTTAATTATTCAAAAGTTTAATAAGTGAAGATAAAAATGGAAACTCTAGAAAATACAAATAAGGTTTGCAATAAACAAGAGAGTCTAACAGCTATCTTGCTGTAGGTTGAATAGAATATAATCACCATTTTTAAACTTTAATTTAAAAAATTACCTTTGTTCATTGACTCAGTTGTGCAAGAAATATTCACAATTAAAAAGTGATGGTGAAAAGGCTTTAAAAGTTGTTGAGTGTTTCAAAAGAAAAACAAAACATCAATAATTCTTGCATTATCATGACAAAATTCACCACCCCTGCAGGCAAGGTACACTATTGTTTAATATTTAAAGTGACCTATAAGTTCTTTACTTTGGGCATGGCTACTTCTTATTTTCATAGCCTCTTTTGAAAGCTGAGCCTACAACCATTATTACTCTCTTTATTTTAGACAATAATAAAATATCTTAAAATTTAGATGTTGATTACAGGACATCTGGTACAATCTCATTATTGTAGCAATAATCTCTTCTACAATATCCCTAATTTTTTAGCATTGACTTGCAAACATCCTGTAGTAATGGAGGAAAGCTACCATTATATTTTATGTGACATTATTTTAATAACAGCTTATTTTTTCTGCTTTAAAATACATATACTTCAGAGACATTTCTTATTTATTTTTAGATTACATTTAATTTAAATTGCTAAGATTATAAAATAATTTATATAATAATAGACATCATAACAATTTCAATTATTATACAATATATGCACAGTATGTTTTATATCATATTTACATAATATATTATGTTATGTATTACATAATATATTATATGCTATATACAATGGAATGTAATCATATATACCCTATTGTTTTCTCCTGACTTCCTCCACATATTCCTCAACATGATGCATTCCAAATATCATGACTTTTTAAAACAATATTTTATGACTCAGTAAATCTAATTAGTGTGTCCATATGTAAATGGGTGTGTGGCCACTTACAGTATCATGGGAATCCTGCCAATATCTAAATCCTTAACAAAAGGTTAGTCATTTTTCAGACAGTTATCAATAGCCATTATCTCCTTAGTACAGAGTTGGGACTGGAGAATACCTATGCTATGTATGGCTAAATTTTGTTGGGTTGATCTTTTCAGGCATTGCACAGATAACTCTGGTTGCTATGAATTTGTAAGTGCAATGGCCATGTACTATCCAGAGGATAGCATTTCACAGTACTCATCCTAATCCTGCAACTGTCACATTCTTTCCATCGCCTGTTCCATGACATTTTCTAAGCTTTGTTAATAGTGGTGGTAGAGAGATGTTTGATATATGTTTCATTTAGAAATAAGCACACAGTCTAATTCTCTGAACTTTGATTAGTTATGCATTTCTCCACTGACTACTGCATACTACAACCTCTGCCTTGACAGAGATTGAAGCATCTCAGGTCTATTAAATAAACATAAAAATTTAGAAAGCATTATGAAAGCATGATTATTTAGAAAAATAACAATAGCAGGTTCTACACTAGAGTCTATGGTGTCCCCTGCCATGACTGTATTACAGTACTAGACAAAAAAAAAAAAAAAACCCTCCCTCCTGTGAAACAGGTTTAAATCCAGTAAGAGAGCCTTTGATTACCGTGTAATTCTTGTGCAGCTCTTACACTGGTGAGCATATCTTGCCAGGCATTTTAGTATTTCCACATGCAGGGTCCAGTACTGGGTAAGACCAATAATGTCTTCATCCCCATCAGCCTGAATATGGCATTCTGCCACTATCAAAGCTAGCCATAGGAGAGGAAGTTTCTGCCATCAAAGTATGCTGTATTTTCAGCAATTAGAGTCTTACCAAGCAGTGACATAAGATAATTAAGAGCAGTGTTAATAGTCTATGTTATTTTGGAATTCCCTGACCAATATCTTGGAATTAAACATCCCTTTGCTCTATGTTTTTCTTTCAAATTTTCACCTACACTGAGAATGACATTGTTCTCCCATGTAGGGCAAGTATTTGAATTCCTGTTTTAGGTTTAATTTTGAAAGTAGCTTAGTAACTAGTGGATATTCATAAGGTTTTCGACATATCATTAATTGTGGTAAATTCACCTTCTACTCCTTCCCATCTTTCATTACCTCACTTAATCCTTTAAACCCCAGTATTCTCCATTCTTCTTTCATTTCACATGTATTTTACTATGCATCTAATTATTTTCAATTGGATTGTAATAGAGTAGGCATTCCTATCAGTTTATATAGCTCTTTCTCTGCATTACCCTGCATTTCACCCCATGACTGTCCCCACACTCATGCACCCTGCCATGCTTATCTTTCTGTTCACCTCACTCTACTATGCCTCCTCTAATGTATCTCCACAAACCCCTTTTTCCTGACTTCCACTTAGGTTCCAAGTTAAACACATAAAACAAAATATTGCAATCTAGGGTCTACATATGGGCAAATCATATGATATTTGCTTTCTGGGCCTGAGTTGCCTTTCATAATACAGTTTTTTTTTCTTCCCAATTAGTAACTATTTATCTGCAAATTCCATGATTTTTCTTTTCAGCTAAATAATAGTTCATTATTTATGTGTAACACAGTGTTCTTATCTATACACTTTTTAATGGGTATCTACACTGATTTCATTTCCTACTTATTCTGAAGAGAACAAGTATGTGCAAGTGTATAAAGTTTCTAAAGGTGATGGAGATATTTGTTTCTGAGGGCTACAATTTCTTTTCATCCTGTGATAATCCCTTAAATTATTATGTAACTGACTCATGAATATGTGAAGGACACTTACAACCTCAGAAACAAAAAGAAGAAATGTTATTTAGTTGTGGCACAATAAGCAGAGTAATCGTCCCCCCCACCAGGATTCTACAAGAACATATAAACTTGATCCATAGAGATACACACAACATAATTTTCAAAGACAAAGCTTAGTAAATCTATTCCTTTAATGTCATATAATAGACAACCAAAGAAAATATTAACTAATAATTCAAGGTTATAATATCCATTTTTAAAATAGCTTGGGTAGGGGGGGCGGAGCCAAGATGGCGACTAGCACAGACAGTTTCTGAGCTGTGGAATTGTTAACCATCTGAGTTGGTGCATGGAAGGACCTCTAACCCAGGAAAACAACGGTGAGGCTTCCTAAACAACAGGGAACATCACAGGAAGCGAAAACTTTGGTCTCGGGTCACACGGAGACTTGTTTGGGGAAGGTGAGAAACAACCCTTTGATCTCGAGGCACTCCCCTCCCCCAGACTTCCTTCCTCCTTGGCACAGTGGAATCATCTTTCTCTGCACAGACATAACTGCCTGGGGTCTGCAGCGGCTGAGGCGGAGCTCCTAGCCCTTTAGCGGCAGGTGCCAGCAGTACCCTTCTCAGAGTCCCAGATCCCCGCTGCAGCTGCACCATTCTCCCAGGGCCCGAGTCTGCTAGACGCCATACTATCTCCACAGGATTGCAATCACTGACAGTACGGCCCGTCCAATCCCACAGTGACAGAAAATACGGTATATACTCACCAAAACCAGACAGAAACGCCACACTAGCTAGGCACACCAGGCGCTGGGAGAGCACAGAGAAGAGACCCCAGGACTTACCAGAAAATATCTAGACCACCAACCCAGTCTCCAGTTACAACGGGACTTTCTAACCTGGCGGCAGAGCAGCACTGAGCTGGCGGGGCACATCAGCCCTCCAGTTTAAGACTAACCAGGGCCAAAGCAGAAAACAGAAAGCCTGTTTACCCCGATTCCTACTGACATGACCACCCTGAAATCTCCAGCTGCAGCAAGACCTCAAAACCTGGCAGTGACAGCAGCACATAGCTGGCAGAGCACATCAAAGAAGCAGGGCCAAACCAGAGAGCAGAGAGCCCAGATACCCTGATCTCTGCCAAGTGACCTGCCTGTAAGTGAGTGCACCCTTGAGAATCTGCAGATGCCCAGATCCTGGGTCCTTCTAAAACAGAAGCCAGGCATCGAACCCCCTCCCACCCATATACCCACTTTGGGAAACAGAGGGGCACTTGGAACATTGAAGTTCCTGCTCTGTGGGTCTAATTGAGGAGTTAAGGCAGTTAATGCCAGAAATTGTACTGCGATCATCACTAGCGCGTGCGACATATACAGTGCAGAGCCTCTCCCACACACTCAAGGGTTCAACATTAGCCATTACTCTGTCCCTTGAGATACATGTCCATGCACACCTCCACACACACACACACACACACACACACACACACACACACACACACTTGCATTTGCCCCGTCTGTGCCTGCGTACTTTTCACCCACAGGTACAGCTAGTCCTCAGCACATGCCAAGGACATGGGACCTCTCTCAGCTTGCTGAAGAACTCTACAGATGCCAGAGAGAGACAGTACCAGTCTGATCTGCAGAATCCAAAAACAAACAGGGAAGGTTTCAGATAAACGAATGGCCAGGGGTAGGCAAAAGAACACTTCCAACATAAATCAGGACATCATGACTTCACCAGGAAACCCCAAAATTGATGGATACTCCAATTCATCAGAAGCACAGGAAAATGACCTTAAAGCCATGCTTGCTCAATTATTTGAGGCTCATGAGGAAATGAACAAATCTTTCAAAGAGTTGGCCAGTCAATTGGAGGTAAAGAAAGAAGAAATAGACAAAAGCTTTAAAGAAACACAGGCAAACATAGCAAAACAAAAAGAGGTACAAGTAGAGATAAAATTAGTGGCATATAAAAAGGAAATGAACAAGGAAATAGAGACCATCGTAGAGAGACAGGAATCCAAATTCAAACACATGAAAGAAATGCTGCAAGGCATGAAAACAGAATTAGAATCAATAAAGAAAACACAAAATGAGAAAACCCTTGAGCTGGAGAACTTGGAGAAAAGATCAGGAACCACAAAAGTAAGCATCACCAACAGAATACAAGAGATGGAAGAGAGAATCTCTGGAGCTGAAGACACACTTGCAGAACTTGATACTTCTCTCAAAGAAAAAATAAAATAGGAAAGGTTCCAATCACAAAATATCCAAGAAATCAAGGACGCTATGAAAAGACAAAATCTAAGAATAATAGGAATTGATGAAAAAGAAGACTCCAGGCTCCAAGGTCCAGAAAATATTTTCAAGAAAATCATAGAAGAACATTTTCCCAACTTAAAGAAAGAGATGTTTATAAATATACAAGAGGCCTACAGAACTCCAAATAGACTAGACCAGAAAAGAAACACATCACGTCACATCATAGTCAAAACACTAAATCTACAGAACAAAGAAAAGATATTAAAAGCAGCCAGGGAAAAAGGCCAAGTAACATATGAAGGTAGACCTATCAGAATCACACCAGACTTCTCATCAGAAACTATGAAAGCCAGAAGGGCCTGGGCAAGTATCATGGAGACTCTAAGAGATCACAAATGTCAACCCAGACTACTATAACCTGCAAAGCTTTCAATCAACATAGATGGAGAAAACAAAATATTCCATGACAAAACTAAATTTACGCAATACCTACACAGCAAACCAACCCTACAGAAGATGCTAGAAGGAAAACTCCAATCCAAGGAAAACAACTTCACCCAAGAAAACAGGGCATACAGATAATATCCCAACAAAAAGGAAAAGAAAACAAGCAATGAAACAGGGTAAGATCATCGACACCATTACAAAAGGAACTAACATGCATTGGTCACTACTATCTATCAATATCAATGGACTCAACTCCCCAATAAAAAGACACAGGCTAACAGAATGGTTGCAGAAACAGGATCCAACATTCTGTTGCATCCAAGAAACACACCTATGCAACAAAGATAAACACCACCTCAGAGTAAAGGGCTGGAAAAATCTTTTTCAAGCAAATGGTTCCAGAAAACAAGCTGGAGTAGCCATCCTAATTTCTAATAAAATAGACTTCCATCCAAAGTTAATCACAAAAGATAAGGAGGGCCACTATATTCTCATCAAAGGAAAAATCCACCAAGAGGACATCACAATCTTGAATATCTATGCCCCAAATACAAGAGCACCTACATACATAAATGAAACATTATTAAAGCTTAAATCATACATTGATCCTAATACCTTAATAGTGGGAGACTTCAACACCCCACTCTCATCAAGGGACAGATCAACCAGACAGACACCAAATAGGGAAATAAAAGCACTCAAAGAATCCCTAAATCAAATGAACCTAATAGACGTCTACAGATCATTTCACCCAAAGTCAAAAGAGTACACCTTCTTTTCAGCACCACATGGAACCTTCTCCAAAATAGACCACATAGTGGGTAAAAAGCAAGCCTCAAAAGATACAAAAGGATTGAAATAATCCCTTGTATACTATCTGACCACCATGGACTAAAGCTGGACATCAACAACAACAGAAACAACAAAAAGCAGACAAGCACATGGAAACTGAACAACTTACTACTCAATGACAGCTGGGTCAAGGAAGAAATAAAGAAAGAAATTAAAGACTAACTAGAATTCAATGAAAATGAAGGCACAACATACCCAAATTTATGGGACACATTGAAAGCAGTGCTCAGAGGAAAATTTATAGCACTAAATGCCTGCAAGAAGATATTCGTAACATCACATACAAACAACTTAATGGCCCAACTGAAAACCCTAGAAAAAAAAAAGAAGCAGATACACCCAAGAAGAGCAGATGGCTGGAAATAATCAAACTCAAGGCTGAAATCAATCAATTAGAAACAAATAAAAGTATCCAAAGAATCAATGAAACAAAAAGCTGGTTCTTTGAGAAAATCAACAAGATAGACAAACCCCTAGACAAACTAACTAAATAGCAGAGAAAAACTATCCAAATCAGCAAAATCAGAAATGAAAATGGGGACATAACTACAGATACTGTGGAAATCCAAACAATTATTAGGTCATACTACAAAAGCCTATATGCCACAAAATTTGAAAATCTAAATGAAATGGATAATTTTCTTGACAGATTCCATCTACCAAAATTAAGCCAAGATCAGGTAGAAAGACTGAATAGCCCTATATCTCCCAAGGAAATTGAAGCAGTCATTAACAGTCTCCCCTCCAAAAAAAGCCCTGGGCCAAATGGCTTCAGCGCAGAATTCTACCAGACCTTCAAAGAAGTGCTAACACCAATTCTCCTCAAACTCTTCCACAAAATAGAAACAGAAGGAACACTACCAAACTCATTCTATGAAGCCACAGTCACATTGATACCTAAACCACACAAAGACCCAACAAAAAAAAGAGAATTTCAGACCTATCTCTCTTATGAACATTGATGCAAAAATACTCAATAAAATACTTGCAAAACAAATCCAAGAACACATCAAAGATATCATCCACCATGACCAAGTAGGCTTCATCCCAGGCATGCAAGGGTGGTTCAATATACGGAAATCCATCAATGTAATCCACCACATAAACAAACTGAAGGAGAAAAACCACATGATCATCTCCTTAGATGCCGAAAAAGCATTTGACAAAGTCCAACACCCATTCATGTTTAAAGTCTTGGAGAGATCAGCGATACAAGGCACATTACTAAACATAGTAAAGGCAATATACAGCAAGCCTATAGCCAACATCAAACTCAATGGAGAGAAACTTAAATCAATCCCACTGAAATCAGGGACAAGACAAGGCTGCCCATTGTCTCCATATCTCCTCAACATAGTACTTGAAGTCCTAGCCAGAGCAATAAGACAACTAAAGGAGATCAAGGGGATACAAATCGGAAAGGAAGAGTTCAAAGTGTCACTATTTGCAGAAGATATGATAGTATACATGAGCGACCCCAAAAATTCAACCAGAGAACTCCTTCAGCTGATAAACAGCTTCAGCAATGTGGCAGGATACAAAATCAACTCAAAAAAATCAGAAGCCCTCCTGTACACCAAAGACAAAAAGGCTGAGAAAGAAATTAGGGAAACAACACCCTTCACAATAGCCACTAATAACATAAAGTACCTTGGTGTGACTCTAACCAAGGAAGTGAAAGACCTGTTTGAGAAAAACTTCAAGTCTCTGAAGAAAGAAAGTGAAGAAGATCTCAGAAGATGGAAAGATCTCCCATGCTCATGGATTGGTAGGATTAACATTGTGAAAATGGCCATCCTGCCAAAAGCAATCTACAGATTCAATGCAATTCCCATCAAAATACCAACTCAGTTCTTTACAGACCTTTAAAAAAAGATTCTCAGCTTCATATGGAGAAACAAAAAACCCAGAATCTCCAAAACGATCCTGTACAACAACAGATCATCTGGAGGTATCTCCATCCCCGATCTCAAGCTGTACTACAGGCCACAGTAATAAAAACTGCATGGTATTGGCATAGAAACAGAAAGGAGGATCAATGGAACTGCACAGAAGACTCAGAAATAAACCCACACACCTATGAGTACTCAGTATTTGACAACGAAGCCAAATCCATTCAATGGAAAAAAGACAGCATCTTCAACAAATGATGCTGGTCCTACTGGATGTCTACATGCAGAAAAATGAAAATAGATCCATATTTATCACCCTGCACAAAACTAAAGTCCAAGTGGATCAAGGACTTCAACATAAAACCAGATACTCTAAATCAGTTGGAAAAAAAAGTGGGGAACAGCCTAGAACTCATTGGCACAGGAGACAACTTCCTGAACAGAACACCAACAACACAGGCTCTAAGAGCAACAATCAATAAACGGGACCTCATGAAACTGAAAAGCTTCTGTAAAGCAAAAGACACAGTCATCAAAACAAAACGACAGCCTACAGATTGGGAAAGAATCTTCACCAACCCTTTATCTGACAGAGTGCTAATATCCAGTATATATAAAGAACTATAGAAGCAGAAAAGCAACAAACCAAGTAATCCCATTAAAAAATGGGGAATGGAGCTAAACAGAGAATTCTTGAAAGAGGAACATCAAATGGCAGAGAAACACTTAAAGAAATGCTCAACCTCATTAACCATTAGGGAAATGCAAATCAAAACAACCCTGAGATTTCACCTTACACCCATCAGAATGACCAAGATGAAAAACTCAAGTGACAACACATGCTGGAGAGGCTGTGGTGAAACGGGAACCCTCCTCCATTGTTGGTGGGAATGTAAACTGGTACAACCACTTTGGAAGTCAATCTGGCGCTTTCTTAGACAATTAGGATTAGTGCTACTTCAAGACCCAGCTATACCACTGCTAGGTATATACCCAAAATTTGCTCAAGTACACAACAAGGACATTTGTTCAACCATGTTTGTAGCAGCTTTATTTGTAATAGCCAGAACTTGGAAACAACCCAGATGTCCATCAACAGAGTAATGGATACAAATATTGTGGTATTTTTACACAATGGAATACTACTCAGCAATCAAAAGGGAAGAAATCATGAAATTTGCTGGCAAATGGTGGGATCTAGAAAACATCATTCTGAGTGAAGTATCCCAGAAGGAGAAAGACAAACTTGGTACATACTCGCTTATATAGACCTACAAGATATGATAAACATAATGAAATCTACACACCTAAAGAAGATAATCAAGTAAGTGGACATGGGTGAAGATGATCAATCCTCATTTAGAAAGACAAATGGGATGTGCATTGAATGTATGACAGGAGTCTACCGCAAAAGGCATCTGAAAGACTCTACCTAGCAGGATTTCAAAGTAGACACTAAGACTCATAACCAAACCATGGCAGAGTGCAGGGAATCATATGAAAGAAGGGGAGTTAGTATGATATGGAAAGGATAGAAGCTCTACAAGTACCAAATATATCCGGGCACAAGGCCTTTTCTGAGACTGACACTCAACCAAGGACCATCTATGGATATAACCTAGAACTTGTGCTCGGAAGTGGCCTGTGGTAGCTCAGTAACCAAGTAGTTTTCCAAAGTAAGGGGAACAAGGACTATTTCTAACAGGATCTCAAGAGCCGGCTCTTTGACTCCCCCCCCCAGGGGAGGAGCAGTCCTGTTAAGTCACAGAGGAGGACTTTGCAGCCAGCCTTGAAGATACCTGATAAAACAGGGTCAAATGAAAGGGGAGGAGGTCCTCCCCTATCAGTGGACTTGGAAAGGGGCAGGAAGGAGACCAGGGAGGGAGTTGGGGAGGGGGAGGGAATGAGGGAACGGGATACAGCTGGGACACAGAGTTAACAAATTGTAACTAAAAAGAAAAATAAAAAAATAAAATAGCTTGGGTAAAACATATGGTGCCTCTTGTTTCTGACACCTGGTTGGTCCATGTAGCAACACAGGAGCTCATGGATTGTTGCTTCTCGAAACCTCTATGTGCCTTCATATATATATATATATATATATATATATATATATATATATATATATATATATATATATATATATATATATATATCATATATGCTTTCCTTATACTCATAGGCTCCATGGATTTTCTATAGAAGCTAGGGTGTGATCATGTAGTTACAACAATTTTTACTTGAGTCTTTGAAAGATAAGAACATAAGAGTTTTCTTCTTACAGAAACATTATTGAGAAGAGTGTTGTTACTATGCGTATGCCTGTCAATTTTCCTGTCATATTTATTGATAGTAGTTTCTATCTCCACGTTCTTTAGGACCTGCAATCCTATACTCCTATGAGATAACTTTCTTTTTTTCTTTCTTTCTTTTTTTTTTCTTTCTTTCTTTCTTTCTTTCTTTCTTTCTTTCTTTCTTTCTTTCTTTCTTTCTTTCTTTCTTCTTTCCTTCCTTCCTTCATTTCTCTTTCTTTCTTTTTTTCTTTCTTTCTCTCCTTTCTTTCTTTCTTTTTTTCATTTTTCCTTTCTTTATTTTCTTTTGAGATTGAAATGTAATTATTACAGTCCTCCCTTCCCTTTCTTTATTTCAAACCCTCCCATTAATCCTTCCTCTCTTTAAATTAATGGCCTCTTTTCTTACTAATTGTTGTTACATACAGACATACATATACTTAACATAATCTCCTCAGTCTGTATAATGCTACTTGTAAGTATGGGATAGCCATTTGTTACTGGATTCCCAATTGTTGTCCTCTTCTGTGGAGAAGGCTATTTTTCCTGCTATCAATATTCTTTCATTGCCTATAGTACTTTGTGCAAGGTTAAGGCCTCAGGAGCTTTTCCCCATCCACTTAGGCATGTCTTTTGGTGTCAGCTCCTGTTAGGTATTTTGTTTTAATTACCACCACCATTTGACAAGTTCTTTTGAATATTTTATATATTAAAATAATTAACTCTATTACTATTAAGTTTGCATATGTATTGAATGTCTCACATATCAATGCTAATATGTCTTAAGCTCTAAAAGGTTTAATTCTATAAAGAGGATAATAACATTCTATATAACTAGTATTTTTTAAATACTATGAAAAAATGGATTAAAATTCTGGTTCATACAGTTGGTTACAGTAGCTATGCAACTAAGAATATGCACACTATTCATTTCTATAAGGATCTTTTGGCTTTTCAGTCTGACAATTGGAAAAATTGTTGCAGAGAGAGTAATATTAGGTCAGCATATAATTAAAATATACTGTGCAAATGTAAGAACAGATATGCCAATAATTTACAGCAGGGAACCACGATATTGCATAATATATAATTTTATTGTAACTACTTTATTATTAAATCATATAGAAATCATTAAACTTTCACTAAATAAAAATTATATTTAGTTCTATATTCTTTCCAGTTTAATACAGAAGAAAAATTTATATGAATACACTAATATGAATTATAATCTTAGTTTACTATACTATAATGTGTATGGTTTTACAATTCACACTTCTTATTGGATAGCACTTGAGGATATGATATAACATTATTTTTTATTGATATTAAAAAAACAATTTTATTTTTTTTAATTATGTGCACATTTTTATTTTATTTTACAAATTATTCACTTTGTATCCCTGCTGTAGCCCACTGCCTCACCTCCTCCTGGCCCCATCCTCCCTCCCTCTTCTCCCCCTATGTAACTTCCCTATTCCATTTATAGGGGAGGGCTTCCTCCCTTCCTATCTGACCCTAACCTATTAAGTCTAATCAAGATTGTCTGGACCTTCTTTCTTTATGGCCTGGCAAGGACGCCCCACTAGGGGTAAGTGATCAAAGAGCAGGCAACATAGTTCATGTCAGACTCTCTTCTACCTTTACTAGGGAACACACGTAGACACTGATCTGCCTTAATGAAACATTCTAACTTAATTTATGTTGGCATAAAATTTGTTTGTTTTCAAACAGAATAGAAGAACTATTAAAAATGGATTATATTTCTAAACCTTTGACGATAGGAAAGCATTTAAAGGGGAAGAATTATTTTTTAAATCTGAAAGTACTTTGTGTTTTCAGTCTGAAACAAAAATGTTAATTATACTATGATTGAATAAATAGAGGCAAATTTGTAGAATGATTTCTTTAGAATTGAAGAAAAGTCATTATCACATTTAACCTAGATGTCTTTCAAGTCAGGAATGGATACAGAAATTGTTGTACATTTACATAATGGAATACTCTCAGCAATTAAAAACAAGGAAATCCTGAAATGTGCAGGCAAATAGTGGGAACTACGAAACATCATCCTGAGTGAGGTGTCCCAGAAACAGAAAGACACACATGGTATATACTTACTTATAAGTGTACTTACAATGTAGGATAAACATACTAAAATATGTACACCTAAAGAAGCTAAGCAAGAAGGAGGACTTGGGTAAGATTATCAACACTCATTCAGAAGAATAAATGGGATAGACATTGGAAGAGGGAGAACGCAGGGAACAGCATAGGAGCCGATCACAGAGGGCCTCTGAAAGACTCTACTCAGCAAGGTATCAAAGCACATGCTGAGATCCACAGCCAAACTTTGGGCAGAGTGCAGGTAATCTTATGGAAGAAATGGAAGATGAGAGACTTGGAGGGGACAGGAGTTCGACAAAGAAAGAAAAGAACCAAAAAAAAAAAAAATCTGATCCCGGTTTCTTTTCTAAGACTGATACTCCAACTAAGGACCACGCATGGAGATAACCTAGACCCCCTGCTCAGATGTAGCCCATGGCAGCTACATCTCCAAATGGGTTCCCTAGTAAGGGAAAAGGGGCTGTCTCTGACATGAACTCAGTGGCTGCCTCTTTGATCACCCCTCCCTGATGGGGAAAACCTTACCAGGCCACAGTGGAAGACAATGTAGCCAGCCCTGATGAGACCTGATAGGCTAAGGTCAGATGGAAGGGGAGCAGGTCTTCCCCTATCAGTGGCCTGGAGGAGGGGTATGGGAGGAAAAGAGGGAGGGATGGCGGGACTGGGACGGGATAATGGAGGAGGCTACAGCTGGGATAGAAAGTGTATAATTTTAATAAATAAAAATAAAAAAGGAAAAATGATTTTTTCCTAAATTTTTAGGAAATTAAAAAATATCTGCTTAAATAAGTTTGTTCAATTTTATGTTTATTTTTAATATTTTTAATTATTTGTATGTTCAGGGAGTAATGTGTATGTATTCACTGAAGCCAGAGGTGAATGATCTTCCTGGAGCTGGAATTACAGTCATTTTTTGAGCCATTCAACGTGAGTGGTAAAAACTGACCTTGAATCTCCTGGCAGTCCAATACCAGCTCTTAACTACAGAGCCATCTGTCTAGATCCTTAAAAAAGTTTATACTAATAACTATATTTCTTGTAATGAAATGTTTTAAAAGTATTCAGTGTATACTCATTTATTAAATATCAATAATCACTAAAGACTAAGAGAACCAATAGAAGTTCACAATTACTAAAAACTTTTCAAAATAAGAGAGTATAAGAATTTAAGGGCAGATCCAAGCTGGTGGCGACCGGTGCACAAAGTGCACTGTGTCTGAGAGGCAGGATCTGAAACTCTGAAACTGGTGAGTGGAGGGGCAGCTAAAGCCAGAACATCGACATTGAGGCTTCCTGGGCAAGAAGGAATAACCCATAAGCTGAGACCATTTAGATCCAGGTCATCTGCAGTCCTCTCGGGGACTGAGAGTGGTGAACATTTTTCCCCTTTGTCGGGCCTCCCTCCTCACTGGTGGAGGTGACCCACGGTGCCCACAGCTCATAGCAAAGGACTTTCTGCTCAGTGACTGAGACAGCAGAAGTGGCAGGCCTCCTAGTTCCTCAGAAACAGCTACCAGCTGTAACAGCCTTCTGGGCCCCGGGTCTGCAAGCAACTGTACAGGCCCTGCACGGCCTCCCAGCCACCGACTATACAGGCTTTCCAGTTCTTCTGTGGCTGGCAGCTAGCATTCCAGGACACCCAGATCCTCCAGGCCACCCAGGTCTGCTGGGCACACTGGTCCACGGACCACTGTAGAGGCTCCCCAGCTGGCATCTATACCTGCCTCCGAGTTCTGGTGTGGCTGCACACCCAGTGGACCACTATAGCAGCCTCCAAGTTTGGAAGCTGTAGCACCCTGAGCTGACAGAGCTCCTATACCCACATTTGCCCCCACAGGCCCAAATCTGAGAGTAGAGAACAGGGGGAACACCTGTGCTTTCCCATTAGACCTACTAGTGAGTGCGCAGTCAAGTGAGTAAATGCAGAGCCCCAGATGCAGGGTCCCTCCACACTAGCAGCCAGACATCAGATCCCTCCCACCCACACACCCACTGTGGACAACATAGGAATTTCTTTGGACAGTGTATTCAACGTTGAAGCTCCTGTTCTGTGGGTCTACCAGTGGAGTCCAGGCAAACAACTCCTAGAGCCCAGACAGAGCTTAATACCAGAGGGATGGTAAGAGAGGACTGTAGGTCACTGAGGTAATCAAAGGAATCAGCGTATTCTCATTGCTCCTGCAGACAGTGACAGTGCCTGCACCCCCTCCTGCACAAGCACCACTCCCTACCCCATATTCCAGGCATCTACATTCTCTGGCACTCTGTCTTTCAAGGTGCACTTCCACACACATGCACATGCTTGCTCGCCGGCACTTAGGCCCATGTGCTTGCCAGCCTTCCTCCCTTAGGTACAGCTGAAACACCAACACATAACACTCAAACCAGTGGACCTCTCTCAACTTCCTGAAAAGTACACCAGATACCGGAGAAAGATGGACCCAGTCTGAACTACAGACTCCATGAACAAACAATGAAGTTTCCGGATAAGCAGATGGCCAGAGCTTGGCATAAGAACACATCCAACAAAAATCAGGACAACATGCTTTCACCAGCAACCCCCAAATTCAATGGATAGTCCAATTCATTGGAAACACAGGAAAATGATTATAAAACTACTCTTATCCTGTTATTAGAGGCACACAAAGAGGAATCAAACAAATCTCACTAAGAAATAGCTATAAAAATGAAGGCAAATAAAGGGGAAATGAACAAAGCTCACAAAGAACTAGCCACAAAAAATGGAGGGAAATAAAGTAAAAATGAACAGTGCTCTCAGAGAGAGAGAGAGAGGGGCAAATATGGCCAAAAATATAATAGAGGCACAAGGAGAGGCACAATTAGTGGTACAAAGAGAGGAAACAAACAAAAAATACAGGCTGTCACAGAAAGGCAGGAATCCACATTCAAACAGATAAAGGAAATGGTACAAGACATGAAGAAAGAATTAGAATCAATAAAGAAAACACAAACAGAAAACCCAGTAGCTGGAGAACTTAAAGATCAGGAACCACAAAAGTAAACATCACCAATAGAATATGAGAGATGGAAGAGAAAATCTCAGGTGGTGATGATACAATTGCAGAAACTGATATTTTTCTCAAAGAAAAAGAAAAATTGGAAAAAATCCAAACACAAAATATCCAAGAAATCGAGGACAACATGAAAAGATGAAATCTAAGTATAATAGGAATTGATGAAAAAGAAGATTCCAGGTTCCAAGGTCCAGAAAATAGTTTCAAGAAAATCATAGAAGAAAAAATTTCCCAACTTAAGACAGAGATGTCCGTGAACATACAGAGAGGCCTACAGAACACCAAATAGACTAGACCAGAAAAGAAACCCCTCACATCACATTGTATTCAAAATATTAAATCTACAGAAATATATATATATAATATATATATTATATATATAATATATATATATTAAAAGCAGCAAAGGAAAAAGGCCAAGTAACATATAAAGGTAGACCTACAAGAATCACACCAGACTTTTCAACAGAAAATATGAAAGCCAGAAGGACCTGGGCAGATGTCACATGACTTTAAGGGACCACAGATGCCAACCCAGACTACTACACCAAGCAGAGCTATCGATCAACATAGATGGAGAAAACAAAATATTCCATGACAAAACTAAATTTAAACAATATTTCTACAGCAAACCACCCCCACAGAAGATATTAGAAGGAAAACTCCAATTCAATGAAAACAAATACACCCATGAATATATAGGATACAGATAACTTCACAGCAAAAAAATTAAAAGAAAACAAGCAATAAATCACAATAACACTACCAACTTCACAATAAAAGAAAGTAACATTCACTGTTCACTATTATCTACCAACATCAAGGGAATCAACTCTCCAATAAAAAGACACAGACTAATAGAATGGAGGCAGAAACATAAGCCAAAATTCTGCTGTATCCAAGAAACATACCTCTGAAACAAAGATAAATACTACATCAGAATAAAAGGCTGGAAAATTTTTTTTCAAGCAAATGGACCCAGAAAACAAACTGGGATAACTATCCTAATATCTAATAAAATAGACTTTCCACCAAAATGAATCAAAAAAGAATAAGAAGAGCACTTCATTCTCACCAAAGAAAAAATCCACCAAGAGGACATCACAATTCTGAACATCTATACCCCAAATACAAGAGCACCTACAATTATAAATGAAACATTCTTAAAGCTGAAATCACATAGATCCAAACACCTTAGTAGTGGGAGACTTCAACATCTGTTCTCAGCAAGTGATAGATCATCTAGACAGAAGATAAATAATGAAATAATGGCACTTACCAAGGTACTAAATCAAATGGCTTTAATAGATGTCTACAGAACTTTTTACCCAAATACACCTCATGAAACCTTCTCCAAAACAGAGCATAAAGTAGGTCACAAAGTAAGTCTCAGCATATGCGAGAAGATTGAAATAATCCCTTGTATCATATCTGACCAACATGGACTAATTCTGAACCTCAACAACAAAATAGAAAAAAGCCTAAACACACATGGAAAATGAACAACTCGCCTCTCTTCTCTAACAGCTGAGCTAGGGAAGCAATAAAGAAAGAAATTAAAGTCTTCCTAGAATTCAATGAAAATGAAAGTACAACATACCCAAAGTTATGGGACACAATGAAAGCAGTGCTAACAGGAAAATTCATAGCACTAAGTGCTTTCAAGACGAAATCTGAAACATCCCATACAAGCAAATCAATGGCTCACGTGAAACCCCTGGGGTGGGGGGGGAAGAACCAGACACACCCAACAGGAGTAGATGGCTGGAAATAATCAAACTCAAGGCTGAACTCAATAAGTAAGAAAGAAATAAAACAATTTAAAGAATCAATTATACCAAGAGCTGGTTCTTTGAGAAAATCAACAAGATAGACAAACCCTTAGCCAAAATAACTAAAAGGCAAAAAAAAAAACTATTGAAATCAGCAAAATCAGAAACAAAAAGGGTGACATAACTACAAACACTGATGAAATCCAAACAGCCATTAGTTCTTACTACAAAAGACTATATGCCACAAAATTTGAAATTCTGAATGAAGTAGGAAATTTTCTTGAGAGATTACATTTACCAAAATTAAATCAAGATCAGATAAATAGATTATATAGTCCTATATCAAGGAAATTTGCTCCACCGTGTTTGTAGCACCTTTATTTTTAATAGCCAGAACCTGGAAACAACCCAGATGTCCATCAGTGGAGGAATGGATACAGAAATTGTGGTATTTTTACACAATGGACTACTACTCAGCAATCAAAAACAAGGAAATCATGAAATTTGCAGGCAAATGGTGAGATCTAGAAAAGATCATCCTGAGTGAGATATCCCAGAAGGGAAAAGACACACGTGATATATACTCACTTATATAAACCTATAAGATAGGATAAATATACTAAAATATGTGCATCTAAAGAAGATAAACAAGAAAGAGTACCCGGGGTAAGATGATCAATCCTCACTTAGAAAGATAAATGGGATGGGCATTGGACATAGGAAAAAACAAGTAACAGGACAGGAGCCTACCACAGAAGGCCTCTGAAAGACTCTACCTAGGAGTATATCAAAGCAGATACTAAGACTCATAACCAAACCTTCAGGAGAGTACAGGGAATCATACGAAAGAAGGAGGAGTTAGTATGAGATGGAAAGGACAGGAGCTCCACAAGGACCAAATATATCTGGACACAGTAGTCTTATATAAGACTGTTTATCCAACCAAGGACCGTTTATGGATATAACCTAGAACCTCTGCTCAGATGTAGCCCGTGGTAGCTCAGTAACCAAATGGGTTACCCTAGTAAGGGGAGCAGGGACTATTCCTGACATGAACTCAATGGCAGGCACTTTGAACTCCCCACCCCCGAAGGGAGGAGCAGCCTTGCTAGGCCACAGAGGAGGACTTTGCAGCCAGTCCTGAAGATACCTGATAAAACAGGGTCAGATGAAAGGGGAGGAAATTCTCCCCTATCAGTGGACTTGGAATGAGCAGGGAGGAGATGAGGCAGGCAGGGTGGGATTGGAAGTGAATGAGGGAGCAGGATACAGCTAGGCTACCAAGTTAATAAAATATAACTAATAATAAAAAATAAAAAAAAGTTTAAAAAGGATGTATTATTTAAATAGTTTCAAGTAATTTGTAAACATATATTTGGAGAAGTAAATAAAATTTGGGATCATGAAAGAAATAGAAGAAGATATCAGAAAATGGAAAGATCTCCCATGCTCATGAATTGGTAGGATTAACAGTAAAAATGGCAATCCTTCCAAAAGCAATCTACAGAATCAATACAAATCCCAACAAAATAACACCACAATTATTACAGACCTTGAAAGAAAAATTCTCAACTGAATTTTGAAAAAGAAAAAAAAAATTCTAGAATTGCCAAAATAGTCCTGTATAACAACAAATTGTCTGGAGTTATCTCCATCCCTCATCTCTATCTTTATTAGATAGCAATATTAATGAAAGCTACATGTTATTGGCATTGGAAAAGAATAGTGGATAAATGGAACCGAATAGAAGACCCAGAAATAAATTCACACACCTATGGATACTTGATTTTTGACAAAGAAGCCAAAACCATATAATGGGAAAAAAATCACCTTCAACAAATGGTACTGGCCTAACTGGATGTCTACATATTGAAAAATACAAATAGATCCGTATTTATAACCCAGTACAAAACTAAAGTCCAAGTGCATTAAAGACCTCAACATAAAATTAGACACTGATTTCTTCTAAATCAGTTATAAGAACAAGTGTGGAAATGCCTAGAACTCATTGGCATAAGAGACAACGTCTTGAACAGAACACCAACAGCATAGGCTCTAAGATCAACAATCAATAAATGGGACCTCATTAAACTGAAAAGATTCTGTAAAGCAAAAGTTAGTGTTGTCAGAACAAAACGACAGCCTACAGACTGGGGAAGTATCTTCACCAAACCTAATACCCAACATACATAAAAAAAAAAACAAAACTAAAGAAGTTAAAAAGCAAAAAATCAAGTAATCCAATTAAAAAATGGAGTACAGAGCTAACATAGAATTCTGTCTAGGAATACAGAATGGCAGAGAAACACTCAAACAAATGCTCAACGCCCTTATCCATCAGGGATATGCGAATCAAAATGACCCAGAGTTTCACCTTGCACCCATCAGAATGTTGCTTAAGTATACAGCAAGGACATTTGTTCAGCCATGTTCATAACAACTTTATTCATAATAGCCAGAACCTGGAAACAACCCAGATGTCCCTCAAGAGAGGTGTGGACATAGAAATTATGGTACATTTACAAGGGAATACTAGTCAGGAATTCAAGAGAAGCAAATCATAGAATTTACAGTAAAATGGTGGAAACTAGAAAAGATCATCCTGAGTGAGGTATCCCAGAAACCGAAAGACATACATGGTATATACTCACTTATAAGTGGATACTAGACCTATAATATAGGAGAAACATACTAAAACCTGTACACTTAATGGAGCTAAACAAGAAGGAGGTCCCTGGGTAAGATGATCAATCCTCACTCAGAAAGCTGATCAGGATGGACATTGGAAGAAGGAGAAAATAGGAAGCAGGACAGGAGTCTACCAAAGAGACCTCTGAAAGACTACCTAGCAGTGCATCAAAGCAGATGCAAAGACTCTTTTTTTCACCTTTTTACTTTTATTAATTATTATTTATGCACTTATTATCCCACCTGTAGCTCCCTTCCAATCTTACCCTCCCTCTTCTCCACCCATGCCCCTACCCCAGTCCACTGATAGGGGAGGACCTCCTCTATCAGGTGATCAAAGAGCAGGCCAATCAGTTCATGTCAGAGACAGTCCCTGTTCCCATTACTACAGAACCTACTTGGATACTTAACTTGGCTATATCTGTGCACAGGTTCTAAGTTTTCTACATAAATGGCCCTTGGTTGGAGTATTAGTCTCAGAAAAATCCTATGTGCCTAGATTTTTTGGTTTTGTTGCTCTTCTTGTTGAGCTCCTGTCCCATCCAGGTCTTACTATTTCCTACTTCTTCCATAAGATTCCCTGCACTCTGCTGAAAGTTTGGCTAAAAGTCTCAGCATCTGCTTCGATACCCTGCAGGGCAGGGTCTTTCAGAGGCCCTCTGTGATAGGCTCCTGTCCTGCCCCCTGTTTCCTCCCTCTTCTTATGTCCATCCTCTATGCCTTTCTGAATATCTTGCTCAGTTCTCTTGAGCATTTTAGCCAGAGTCCTCCTTCTTGTTTAGTTTCTTTAGGTGTACAGATTTTGTTATGTTTATCCTATATCATATATCTAATATCCACTTAAGAGTGAGGATATACCATGTGTGTCTTTCTGCTTCCAGGATACCTCACTCAGGAGATCTTTTCTATTTCCCACCATTTATCTTCAAATTTCTTGTTTTTAATTGTTGAATATTATTCCATTGTGTAAATGTACCACCATTTCTGTATCCATTCCTCAATAGAAGGGCATCTGGGTTGTTTCCAGCTTCTGGATATTACAAATAAAGCTGCTAGAAACATGGTTGAGCAAGTGTCCTTGTTATATACTTGAGCATCTTTTGGATATATGCCTAGGAGTGGTATAGCTGGATATTGAGGAAGCACTATTCCTAATTGTCTGACCAAACATTGGGCAGAGTGCTGGGAATCCTATGAAAGAAGTGTTAGATAGTGGGACCTGGAGAGGACAGGAGATCCACAAGGAGAGCAACAGAACCAAAATATCTGGGCTCAGGGGTATTTTCTGAGACTGATACTCCAACCAAGGTTCTCTTATGGATGTAACCAAAACATCTGCTCAGATGTAGTCCATGGTTTCTCAGTATCCAAGTGAGTTCCCTAGTAAGGGGTACAGGGACTGTCTCTTACATGAACTCAGTGTTGGGTTCTATGACTACCACCACCCCTGAGTGGGAAGCAGCATTGACAGGCCAGAGAGGTGGACATTGCAGTCAGTCCTGATGAGACCTTATAAGCTAGGGTCATATGAAAGGGATGGAGTACCTCCCCTACCAGTAGACTTGGAGAGTGGTATATGAGGAGATGTGGGACAGAGGGTATGATTGGGATGGAATGAAGCATGGTGCTACAGCTGAGATACAAATTGAATAAAGTGTAATTAATATAAATAATAAAAATTTAATTAAAAATATATTTAAAACAGGTGACTTGAATATGATCTAATGGACCATATAGTAAAATTTGTAGTTATTTTTTTAACAGTAGAATAAGAAATAAGGAGTTCCTAAATTTCTCTCATGGTAAAATGATGCTGTATCATTTTTAAAAATAAACATTTAAAGATTATTGATATAAGAAAAATAATCTCTGATAATAAATCTTGGAATTAAAACATAACACTGTGTTCAACAAATATCTAAAATTAGCCCTAATGTTCCAAAATAGCTATACTTTTGTAAAATTATGTAATGTACTATATTTTTGTAACCACTTCTATTTGCCATTCTTTTACTGAAATTTTATTTTGTTTTAATCCAAAGGTAATGTGTAACTCTAAAAGAAAGTACTGTATGACAGTAGAGGGTGGGGTATATAATCTACCTAATTCTCATTCCCCCAAGTGTCTAAATTTCTACTTTTTTCAGATTCTGAAGGTACTGTTTATAAGCTGATATATAAAATATTTTAAATTTATTGCTCCACAAAATACATCTGCAATAATGCAGTATTAAATAATGTAGGCGAGTAAGATAAAATACCATGTAGTAAATAAACATAATTTTTAGCAGAGGTTTTGTTTACATTGAGTTTGACCAAGTAAAAAAAAAATATGGAGAATCCAAGAAAATTCTTTTTTTTTTACCTTACTGAACTTTGTATCTGTTATGATACTGAACTATGGTAAAGATTATTTTATGTAATAATAGAGATCTGAATATATAAAAATCTAATGACTTGAAATTTTATATGACATCCTAGAAAACTCACATAATATAGTTGTCAGTCAAATTTTTAAGATGGCAGTAATGATTATATTTTCCCCATGATTAACTTACTAATTTTATTTATAATTGAATTTTCTAAGTATTTTTGTTTTCACAAACCAAGTTCTGAAAGTTTATACAGTTCATATAAACCCTCAATGCTTTCTGGGACTTCATTTATGAAATCCAATGAATTTAAAGTTAGTAAAGGAAATAAGACATCTTTTTAAAATTAAAAAAGTCATTACTTTCTGATATAATCATGGATAAAATTCCCTGGTGAAAATTCATTGAAAACATTAATAATTGGCTAATATCCTTAATGTGTTTTTGAGGGGATAGTTTTAAATTCCTGAATGACTGTTTAGACAAAGATTTACTGCATAGGATACATGTTTGGGAACTAGCCTTTGATTGCCTGTCTCCTGAAATAACAAAGCTGGTTACCAAAGAACAATGGGAGCACAGACTATTGTTGACAGTGGAAACAAAACAGTATCATTAAATTTTCCACAGTATGGTGTAATGTTATCTGAGGATGGCATGTCACACAATTCCTTCCTTTAACAAACACAACTATAAGAAGGCTTAGAATACTGAATGCATGTGCTAGAATTGTAAGGATAAGTTTTATTTGGGCATATCATCTTTAGATGAGCTCATTTTTGCAAGCTTTTTAGATAAATTCTATAATTTTAGACCTAAAACAAATGTACATTAACTATATTGACTATTAATTATGTTTATTAATCCATGCATTAAATAATTTATTGTTTATTTACTGTACACACACACATATATATATATAATATATATATATATATATAATATATATATATAATATATATATATATATAATCTGATATATATATATCAGATTCTTTAGTGTAAAGGTGTACACCAAAATAATTTTTTTAAATATAAAAACTGTAATGACTGATTCTTTTCATAAGTACACTGAAATTTCAAAATACTTGTGTGAGAGAAAGAGAGAGAGGTAAGGAGAGACAGAGACAGACAGAGTCAATGTATGACTCTGACAGGAAACATGCTATGTTGACCAGGTTACTTTCAATCTTATTGCTATCCTTTTACCCCAGCAACCTTATACTGGGATGACAGTTATGCAACATTGTGTCTAGCTAATTTACATTCAACTCATGAAATATGTTTTCATATGGAGCATATGAAAGACAGATATGTTCAGCTTCCATACACTGTGTGTTTGTGTGTAAGAGAAAGAGGGGGGGGGCAGGAGACCTACTTGGACATAACATGATGTGAGTGGGTTGGTTCTCCTTAGAGTCTTCCTCTTCTTTGGGAAGGAGAAGGAGAGAAAGGAGAAGGAGTAATGAGGGAGGGACTGAGAGAGAGAAGTGTGGGGACTGGGATCAGGTTGTAAAATAATTAAATGATAAGATTTAAAACAAAAAAACTGTTCAACATCCTTAGCCATCATTGAACTGTTTCTTTGTACATGTTATCAATTCTTTCTCCTTTGTATACTTTTTTTATTTTATGAGGGTCCAAATAAACACTGTTCTACATTTTAATTAAGTAAGATGAAGTTCAGCCTCAAGACAAAAGTGAGAACACACATTACACTTTCTACACTTATTTTACTTTGTATCTACGATATTACAAGTAACAATATTTTATGACTAAATAATATTTATTTATTTATTTATTTATTTATTTTTAATGTGATGGCCATTTATTAAAGGTTTTTTTAATTTTATTTTTTTCTTATCAGTTACATTTTATTAACTCTGTATCCCAAAAGTGTCCCGATCCTTCATTCCCTCCCAGTCCCTCATCTCCACCGTGCACCTTTCCAAGTCCACTGATGGGGGGGACCTCCTCCCCATTCATCCGATCCTGTTTTATCAGGTATCTTCAGGACTGCTTGCAAAGCTCTCCTCTGTGGCCTAAAAGGACTGCTCCACCCTTGGGGGGTTGGGAGGCCAAAGAGCCAGTCATTGAGTTCCTGTTAGAAATAGTCCTTGTTCCCCTCACTATGGGAAACCAATTGGTTACTGAGCTACCACAGGCTACATCTGAGCAGAGGTTCTAGGTTACATTCATACATGGTCCTTGGTTGCATGTCAGTCTCAGAAAAGACCCTGTGCCCAGATATATTTGGTCCTTGTGGAGCTCCTCTCCTTTCCTCATCAGACTAACTCCCCTTCTTTCTTATGATTCCCTGTACTCTGCCAAAGGTTTGGTCATGAGTCTTTGCTTTGAAAACACTGCTAGTTAGAGTCTTTCAAATGCGCTCAGTAGACTACTGTCATATGTGCAATGCACATCCCATCTGTCTTTCTAAACGAGGATTGATAATCTTACCCCATGTCCGCTCTCTTGATTATCTTTTTTAGGTGTATAGATTTCATTATGTTTATCATATCTTATAGGTCTATATAAGTGAGTATATACCATGTTTGTCTTTCTCCTTCGGGGATACTTCACTCAGAATGATCTTTTCTAGATCCCACCATTTGCAAGCAAATTTCATGATTTCATCCCTTTTGATTACTGAGTAGTATTCCATTGTGTAAAAATACCACAATATCTGTATCCATTCCTCTGTTGATGGACATCTGGGTTGTTTCCAAGTTCTGGCTATTACAAATAATGCTGCTATAAACATGGTTGAGCAAATATCCGTTTGTGTACTTGAGCAAACTTTGGGTATATACCTAGCAGTGGTATAGCTGGGTCTTGAGGAAGCATTATTCCTAATTGTCTTAGAAAGTGCCAGATAGATTTCAGAGTGGTTGTATCAGTTTACATTCCCACCAGCAGTGGAGGAGGGTTCCCCTTTCTCCACAACCTCTCCAGCATGTGTTGTCCCTTGAGTTTTTCATCTTGGCCATTCTGATGGGTGTAAGGTAATATCTCAGGGTCGTTTTGATTTGCATTTCCCTGATGGCTAATGAGGATGAGCATTTCTTTAAGTGTTTCTCTGCCATTCGATATTCCTCTGTCGAGAATTCTCTGTTTAGCTCTGTTCCCCATTTTTTAATGGGATTACTTGGTTTGCTGCTTTTCATCTTCTTTAGTTCTTTGTATATACTCGATATTAGTCCTGTGTCAGATAAAGCCTTAGTGAAGATTCTTTCCCAATCTGTAGGCAGGCGTTTTGTTTTGATGACAGTGTCCTTTGCTTTACAGAAGCTTTTCAGTTTCATGAGGTCCCATGTATTGATTGTTGCTCTTAGAGCCTGTGCTGTTGGTGTTCTGTTCAGGAAGTTGTCTCCTGTGCCAATGAGTTCTAGGCTGTTCCCCACTTTTTCTTCTAACAGATTTAGAGTATCTGGTTTTATGTTGAGGTCTTTGATCCACTTGGACTTTAGTTTTGTGCAGGGTGATAAATATAGATCTATTTTCATTTTTCTGCATGTGGACTTCCAGTTGGACCAGCACCATTTGTTGAAGATGCTGTCTTTTTTCCATTGAATGGTTTTGGCTTCTTTGTCAAATATTTAGTATTCATAGGTGTGTGGGTTTATTTCTGGGTCTTCTATGCGGTTCCATTGATCCTCCTTTCTGTTTAAGTGCCAATACCATGCAGTTTTTATTACTATTGCTCTGTAGTACAACTTGAGATCGGGGATAGAGATACCTCCAGATGATCTGTTGTTGTACAGGATTGTTTTGGAGATTTTGGGTTTTTTGTTTCTCCATATGAAGCTGAAAATCTTTTTTTCAAAGTCTGTAAAGAATTGAGCTGGTATTTTGCTGGGAATTGCATTGAATCTGTAGATTACTTTTGGCAGGATGGCCATTTTCACAATGTTAATCCTACCAATCCATGAGCACGGGAGATCTTCCCATCTTCTGAGATCTTCTTCGATTTCTTTCTTCAGAGACTTGAAGTTTTTCTCAAACAGGTCTTTCACTTGCTTGGTTAGAGTCACCCCAAGGTACTTTATGTTATTAGTGGCTATTGTGAAGGGTGTTGTTTCCCTAATTTCTTTCTCGGCCCTTTTGTCTTTGGTATAAAGGAGGGCTTCTGATTTTTTTGAGTTGATTTTGTATCCTGCCACTTTGCTGAAGGTATTTATCAGCTGGAGGAGTTCTCTGGTTGAATTTTTGGGTACGCTCATATATACTATCATATCATCTGCGAATAGTGACACTTTGACCTCTTCCTTTCTGATTTTTATCCCCTTGATCTCCTTTAGTTGTCTTATTGCTCTGGCTAGGACTTCAAGTACTATGTTGAGGAGATATGGAGACAATGGGCAGCCTTGTCTTGTCCCTGAATTCAGTGGGATTGATTTAAGTTTCTCTCCATTGAGTTTGATGTTGGCTATAGGCTTGCTGTATATTGCCTTTACTATGTTTAGATATGTGCCTTGTATTCCTGATCTCTCCAAGACTTTAAACATGAATGGGTGTTGGACTTTGTCAAATGCTTTTTCAGCATCTAAGGAGATGATCATGTGGTTTTTCTCCTTCAGTTTGTTTATGTAGTGGATTACATTGATGGATTTCCGTATGTTGAACCACCCTTGCATGCCTGGGATGAAGCCTACTTGGTCGTGGTGGATGATATCTTTGATATGTTCTTGGATTCAGTTTGCAAGTATTTTATTGAGTATTTTTGCGTCAATGTTCATAAGAGAGATAGGTCTGAAGTTCTCTTTTTTTGTTTGGTCCTTGTGTGGTTTAGGTATCAGGGTGACTGTTGCTTCATAGAATGAGTTTGGTAATGTACCTTCTGTTTCTATTTTGTGGAATAGTTTGAGGAGAATTGGTGTGAGCACTTCTTTGAAGGTCTGGTAGAATTCCGCGCTGAAAGCATCTGGCCCAGGGCTTTTTTTGGAGGGGAGACTGTGAATGACTGCTTCAATTTCCTTGGGGGATATAGGGCTGTTCCGTCTTTCTACCTGATCTTGACTTAATGTTGGAAGATGGAATCTATCAAGAAAATTGTCCATTTCATTTAGGTTTTCAAATTTTGTGGCATATAGGCTTTTGTAGTATGACCTAATGATTGTTTGAATTTCCTCTGTGTCTGTAGTTATGTCACCCTTTTCATCTCTGATTTTGTTGATTTGGATAGATTCTCTCTGCTTTTTAGTTAGTTTGGCTAAGGGTTTGTCTATCTTGTTGATTTTCTCAAAGAACCAGCTTTTTGTTTCATTGATTCTTTGGATAGTTTTATTTGTTTCTAATTGATTGATTTCAGCCCTGAGTTTGATTATTTCCAGACTTCTGCTCCTCTTGGGTGTATCTGCTTCTTTTTTTTCTAGGGTTTTCAGTTGGTCCATTAAGTTGTTTGTATGTGATGTTACGAATTTCTTCTTGCAGGCACTTAGTGCTATAAATTTTCCCCTGAGCACTGCTTTCAATGTGTCCCATAAATTTGGGTATGTTGTGCCTTCATTTTCATGGAATTCTAGTTAGTCTTTAATTTCTTTCTTTATTTCTTCCTTAACCCAGCTGTCGTTGAGTAACAAGTTGTTCAGTTTCCATGTGCATGTAGGCTGTTTTTTATTTCTGTTGTTGTTGATGTCCAGCTTTAGTCCATGGTGGTCAGATAGAATACAAGGGATTATTTCAATCTTTTTGTATCTGTTGATGCTTGCTTTATGACCAAGTATATGGTCTATTTTGGAGAAGGTTCTATGCGTTGCTGAAAAGAAGGTATACTCTTTTGAGTTTGAATGAAAAAATCTGTAGATGTATATTAGGTCCATTTGATTTAGGGTCTCTGTAAGTGTTTTTATTTCCCTATTTGTTTTCTCTCTAGTTGATCTATCCCTTGGTGAGAGTGGAGTGTTGAAGTCTCCCGCTATTAGGGTTTTAGGATCAATGTGTGATTTAAGCTTTAATATTGTTTCATTTACGAATGTAGGTGCTCTTGTATTTGGGGCATAGATATTAAAAATTGTGATGTCCTCTTGGTGGATTTTTCCTTTGATGAGAATATAGTGGCCGTCCTTATCTTTTTTGATTATCTTGGGTTGAAAGTCTATTTTAGTAGATATTAGGATGGCTACTCCCTCTTGTTTTCTGGAACCATTTGCTTGAAAGACATTTTTTGAGCCCTTTACTCTGAGGTAGTGTTTATCTTTGTTGCATAGGTGTGTTTCTTGGATGCAACAGAATGATGGATCCTGTTTCCGCAACAATTCTGTTAGTCTGTGTCTTTTAATTAGGGAGTTGAGTCCGTTGATGTTGATAGAAACTAGTGACCAGCAATTGTTACTTACTTTAGATGTGGTGTTGGTGGTGTCATTGAGTTTCATTGCTTCTTTTGGTTTTTTTTGTTGTGTAGTTATCTATTTCCTCTGTTTCCTTCGATGTAGTTGTTTTCTTTGGTTTGGAGTTTCCCTTCTAGTAACTTCTGTAGAGCTGGGTTACTATGTAGATATCGTTTAAATTTGGTTTTGTCTTGGAATATCTTGAATTCTCCGTCTATGTTGATTGAAAGTTTTGCTGGGTATAGTAGTCTGGTTTGGAATCTGTGGTCCCTTAAGGACTGTATGATTTCTGTCCAGGCCCTTCTGGCTTTCATAATTTCTGTTGAGAAATCTGGTGTGATTCTGATAGGTCTTCCTTCATATGTTACTTGGCCTTTTTCCCTTGCTGCTTTTAGAATTTTTTCTTTGTTTTGTAGGTTCAGTGTTTTGACTATGATGTGATGTGAAGAATTTCTTTTCTGGTCTAGTCTACTTGGTGTTCTGTAGACCTCTCGTATGTTTATGGCCATCTCCTTCTTTAAGTTGGGAAAGTTTTCTTCTATAATTTTCTTGAAAATATTTTCCGGACCTTTGAGCCTCATGTCTTCTTTTTCTTCTACTCCTATTATTCTTAGATTTTGTCTTTTCATGGTGTACTTGATTTCTTGTATGTTTTGGGTTTGGAACTTTTTTGATTTTATTTTTTCTTTGAGAGACATGTCAATTTCCGCAAGTGTATCTTCGGCTCCTGAGATTCTTTCTTCCATCTCTTGTATTCTGTTGGTGATGCTTACCTTTGTAGTTCCTGATCTTTTCTCTATGTTCTCCAGCTCCTGGTTTTTCTCTATTTGTGTTTTCGTTATTGATTCTAATTCTGTTTTCATGTCTTGCACCATTTCCTTCATCTGTTTTAAATGTGGACTCCTGCTTTTCAATGAGAGCTTCTATTTTTTTGTCCATTTCCTCTCTATGTATCACTAATTGTGCCTCTACTTCTTTGGGTATAATTGCCTGTACTTCTATGAGAGCTTTGTTTATTTCTTCTTTATTTGCCTTCATTTGTGTGGACATTTCTTTGAGAGCTTTGTGCATTTCTTCTCTGTTTGCCTCAATTTTCGTGGTCACTTCTCTGAGAGCACATTTTGTTTCCTCTTGGTTAGTCTCAATTTCTTTGGTTATTTCTCTGAGGGCTTTGTTCATTTCATCTTTATGGGCCTCTAATAACTGGAGAAACATAGATTTGATGTCGTTTTCTTGTATATCTAGTGAATCGAAGTGTCCATTGTTTTGTGGGGTTGCTGGTGAGGTCATTATGTCCTGATTTTTGTTGGGAGTGTTCTTAGGTCTGCCTCTAGCCATCTGGTTATTTATAATCCTCACTGGTTGTTCCTTGAGATTGTAGTTTGGGCTATGATCCTCTCTTTCTGTTTTCTGGACTGTTTTTTTCAGGAAGATGAGAGAGGTTCACTGCTTTGGGAGTGTGCACTGTGTTTTCAGTTTTGCCTAAGTAAGGAATGTGACGCTGGTGCTATTTGCGTGAGCTTTTAGCGGGCACAGTGTGCATGCGTGGATTCTCTGACTATTGCAGTGGCCTGCAAGCCACTATTATGCAGTTCTGACTGAGATCCATGGATTGTTTGCCTGGATTACACTGGTGGATCCGCAGGGCAGAGGCTTCAATGTTGGGGGCACTATCCCAAGAATCCCTATGATGCCCACACTATGGGTGTGGATGGCAGAGATCTTGTCTGGTTGCTTCTGTGGAGAGGCCCTGGGTCTGGGGCAATCTCTCCCTAGAAGGCTCACTCACTCTCTTGCAGGACCAGTTGGAATGCACAGGGGTTCCCCTTGCTCACTACTCTCTGTTTTGGTCCTGCTGTGGAAGTGCACGGGTAGGCTAACAGTCAGCTCTGTGACACTGTGGCTGCAGGACTCGGTGTCCACCTTTCCTGTGTGCTGCCTCTTTGTCCTTTCCCTCTGCCAGGAGGGGTTATGTTGACTGGTCCCTGGGTGGCGTGGGAAAGTTAGGATGAGTGTACTCAATCCCAGATCCTGGGCCCAGATCTCTCTACCAGAAGCAGCCTAGCGGTAGAATCTATGTTTGCTGATCCCAAGAGAGTACCGGGTAGGGTTGAGTGTCCTCAGATCCAGAGCTTGAGTTTCTCTGCTAGGGGCCGCTGGGTAAGCTGGAGAGAGGGTGCTGTGTTCTTAGCAGGCTGCCTCTCTGTCCTTCCCCTCTGACCTTCTCCTCTGCTAGGGCAAGCTTATGGAGGTGTTCTCAGGGGAGTGCAAGCAGGGGTTGGGGCTTCTCAGTCGGATCCTGAGCCCTGAGCTGGCGTTTCTCCACCAGGGGTCGGGGCGGGGGGGGGCGCCGGTGATAGAACTTGCTGCTAGACCTTATTGTGCTGGACCCAGGATAATCTCAGGACGTGTAGAATGACCACAGTCCCGTATCCCGAGCTGTAGTTTGTTTGCTATACCGTCTGGCAGCACTGGAGTTCAGGCACTGTGAAGCTGCTGTGCGCCTCTTTATCCTTCTGCTCCGCTGCGGCAGATTTATTGAGGCGTTTGGGGGAATGCCCGAAAGGATTGGGTTTTCTCAGCCCCGATCTCGGGTTGGGGTACAGACAATGTGGTCTGTGGCAGATTCTGCAGGCCGCCTCCTGCCTCCTTCGAAGAGGGAGTAGGGATTTTGAGCTGGGCGTGCAGCTGAAATCCGTGCAAGGCAGGAGCGCAATTGTGATGGCGGCAGGTACCCGTGGTCGGAGAGACCTTCCAGGGAAAGACTGGGTGACCCGTGACCAGTCTGGCAACTTTCCCTCCCTGTGTTGTTTTTTTGTGACTGGGACTCTCAGCCTCAGGCACCCTTGTGCCCACCAATCATCCTGGGAAAGTGATCGGGACAAGCAGGCTTGCGGCACCAGCCCAGAGACCCAAAGCCCGCATTAGCTGGGTTCTCTTCCGGGTTCTGGCTGAGCAGCCGAGAGTGGACCCGACCGATTCCCACGTCGTGGGAGCCTCCCCTCACCTGGGAAACGTGATCGATTGCTGTTGTTTTAGGGCCCAGAGTTCAGCCTCCTGGTCGCTGCATGGAGTGTGTTGTCCCGCTTCTCAAACACGGTGTTCTACCGGTGCCGCCATCTTGGCCCCTCCATCCTAAATAACATTTAACTTTGTATATCTACTATGTATGTTTGCCTTCCCATCTACTGAAACTCTTTTTGTGAAATGTTATATCACACACTTCTCCAATGTCCTAAATTGTTTATATATACCCTTTTTAACATTAAAAGAAGACATCTTTATTACTAGGTCATATGCAGAATATTTATGCTTAATATCTTTATTTGGTCATTTGTCTGTCTCATGTGAATTGTTATGATGATTAAAAACCTGATTAGATTCTTTATTGATCTTCAGTCAGTTAGGTTTTCTTTAGTACTGCGTAATTGTAAGTGTCTTAGGTTACCAATACAAAATTCACCCCACTGGTCATCAAATAGCTATCACTTAAAGAGTTTAAGGGAAATCTCACCTATTTCTTTTAATATGAGAAGTCCTGGAAGATTGAAGAGTTTGTTGCTGTTGTTTGTTTTGTTTTGTTTTCTAGGCATCATTGCCAGTAATTTCTTAGTTTCCTGATATATCATTTTTTTATTGTTTATATATGTTATTTTATTTATTTATTCTTCTCTCATAAAATACATCCCAACCAAAGCCTACCCTCTCAATTCTTCCACTCTCCTCTAGATCCACTGTTCCTATTATCCTTCAGAAAAGCGCAGGCATCCCCATGATATTTATGGAAATCAGTGTGACAAAATGCAATAAGAGTAGGCATAAAGTCTGTATCAAGGCTGAAAAAGTTAACTCCATAGGAAGTAAAAGATCCCAAGAGCAGGCAAAAAGCTGGAGACATCTAACTCCCAGTTAGAATTCCAACAAAAACTCCAAACTGGAGAACCCTATATATGTATGCAGAAAGTCTGGTGCAGACCCACAGTCTATGAGGTTGCTGCTTCAGTGTCTGTGACTCCCCTATGAAGCTCTGCTTAGTTGAATCTGTGGGCTGTATTTTCTTGGTGTCTTTGACCTCTTGGGCTCCTACAGTCCTTCCTCTTCTCCCCTCTTCTGTAGAGTTTATGAACTCCATCTAATGTTTGTTTGACTGTGGGTCTCTATATCTGCTTCCATCAGCAGCTGGAGGAAATATCTCTAAGGATGATTGGGCTAGGTACCAATGTATGAGTATAGAAGAATATCATTAGAAATCATTTCTTTATTTCATTTTGGTCAGTGGTGTTTGGTTCTATCCTAGGTCTCAGAGTCATACTTTTTACTGAGCCCATTTAGTTTTGTTCATATGTACACATGACCAAGGCTTATTACTTGGGATGGATAATTTCAATAGTAGCCTGTCCCCGGAATAGTCAAATTCTTACACTCTCTGTAGCTATGGGCTACCTATAGATCTTCATCTAGTTGTATATCTTAATTGAATTTTCTTCATCCATGTTGGCATATTAGTTGGTCTCATTAGGCCAGTATTGTTCAACCATCTACACTTTGGTGCTGTGATGAGTTCATCACATGTTCATGACTCTGTCATTATGTAAGGGACTATTCAGCAGCAGGCTTTCTGGTTTTCTGACTCTCATAACCATTTTACCCAAGCCTTTGTTTCAAGGATTGCATTACAAATGTACCAGTTAAAGTAGAATATTCCATTCACTTATTTTACACATGTTGACCAGTTGTGGATTTCTTAAATGTTTTCCATGTATTGCAAGAAACTTCTTGATGAAGAGTAAAATCTACACATATTTGTGAGTAAAAATAAGTATTTTTTTTTTTTAGAATACACTTAGAAATTGCATTAACTTAGGAAAATGGCAATAGTAGTTTCTCCTTAAGGGTCTGCAACCTCTCTAGTTCTGAGTAGATAGGTTTCCAGCACTAGGTAGGCATGGGTTCCCTCACACTAAGTTTTCCTTTCTTTGTTTTTTTAAAATAATTCATACGGTTGTTTAGTAGATACAAAAACATCATGGACATCCAACTGGACATCCAACCCCAGTGCAGCAATGACCATAATACAGAATAATGGCTAACCTTTTCAAGTTATCTTTTTTAATTATTTTTATATTAATTACAATTTATTTACTTTGTATCCCAGCTGTAGCCCCCTCCCTCATTAGCTCCCAATCCCATCTTCCCTTCCTCATCTCCTTTCTTCCCCTCTCTAAGTCCACCGATGGGAGGAGTCCTCCTCCCCTTCCATCTGATCCTAGCTTACCAGATCTCTTCAGGGCTGGCTACAATGTCCTCTTCTGTAGCCAAGACTGCTCCTCCCTCTGGAGGGGGGGAAGGAAAGGTCAAAGAGCCAGCCATTGAGTTCATGTCTGAGATAGTCCCCTGTTCCCCTAACTAGGGGACCCACTTGGATTCTGAGCTGTGATGGACTATATCTGGGCAGGGTTTCTAAGGTCTATCTCTTCATGGTCCTTGGTTGGAGAAACAGTCTCAGAAAAGACCCCTGTGCCCAGATATATTTGGTCCTTGTGGAGTTCCTGTACTCTCCAGGTCACACTAACTCCCCCTTGTTAATATGATTCTCTGCACTCTACCTAAGGTTTGGTTATGAGTCACATAATCTGTTTTGATACACTGCTAGAAAGAGTCTTTCAGGGGACCTCTGTGGTAGGTTCCTGTTCTGTTTCCTGTTTTCTCATTCCAATGTCAATCCCATTTGTCTTTCTAAATGAGGAATGATCATCTTACCCCAGGTCCTCTTTCTTGTTTAGCTTCTTTAGGTGTACAGATTTTAGTATGTTTATCCTATCTTATAGGTCTAGTACCCACTTATAAGTGAGTATATACCGTGTGTGTCCTTCTGCTTCTGGGATACCTTACTCAGGATGATCTTTTCTAGGTCCCACCATTTGCCTACAAATTTCATGATTTCCTTGTTTTTAATTGCTGAGTAGTATTCCATTGTGTAAAAGCACCACAATTTCTGTATCCATTCCTCTGTTGAGGGACTTCTGTGTTGTTTCCAGGTTCTGGCTGTTACCAATAAAGCTGATATGAACATGATTGAGGAAATGTCCTTGTTGTATACTTGAGCAACTTTTGGATATATGCCTAGGAGGGGTATAGCTGGATTTTAAGGAAGCAATATTTCTAATTGTCTAAGAAAGCACCAGATTGATTTCCAAAGTGGTTGTACAAATTTACATTCCCATCAGCAGCGGAGGAGGGTTCCACTTTCTCCACAACCTCTCCTGCATGTATTGGCACTTGAGTTTTTTATCTTAGCCATTCTGATGGTTGTCAGGTGAAATCTCAGGTTTGTTTTGATTTGCATCTCTCTGATGGCTAAGGACGTTGAGCATTTCTTTAAGTGTTTCTCTGCCATTCTGTATTCCTCTACAGAGAATTCTCTGTTTAGCTCTGTACTCCATTTTTTAATTGGATTACTTAATTTGTTGCTTTTTTACTTCTTTAGTTCTTTATATATTCTTGATATCAGCCCTCTGTCAGATATAGGGTTGGTGAAGAGCCTTTTCCAATCTGTAGGCTGTTGTTTTCTTCTGACAATAGTATCTTTTGCTTTACAGAATCTTTTCAGTTTCATGAGGTCTCATTTATTGATTGTTGATCTTAGAGCCTTTGCTGTTGGTGTTGACACTGAGTTTTAAGTCCTATTACACAGTCTAATTACTACTGATGAATGGATTGCTGTGATAATAGAAACTTGACACATGCTGCTTGTATGCCATACAGTAAACAGCTTTCCTTTATAATGTTCTTTTTCCATCACATATATAATCATCATATATCACTGTTTTTATTTTATTTAGAGCTTTGAACGTATCTATGTTTAATTTCTCTCATTCAGCTTTTGTTTGTGGATTGCTATGTTACAATTCTTTCTTACTTTTTCACTTCATTCTTCAAGTGGGATTTATACTTGTACAAGCTATCATGAGGGCAGTTATCTTTTATCTACTTCTAATAATATTGTAATGCCCAGATTCTTCCCCCAAAGACTACCAGAGGTCTGACCACGTATGCAAGAGCAACGAGCTTTATTCCAGCTTATGCTCTGTCTCTCACACCAGCCTCAATGTTAAGATTGTGTAATATGATTACACAGCAGGTTCACAAATCATGCCGCATGACTGGTTCCTGTGGATGTTCATTAAGGGAAGGGGAAGGGGTCACAGAGACCTTCTTTGGACAGGGTAGGTGAGAGAAAGAGAGAGAGAGAAGAGGGCCTTTGAGTTCTCTTATAAGGCGATCCAGAACATGTGCAGGTAGTTTCAGGTGGTTTGCAGGTGATCTGTAGGTGTCCTCACAGATGTCTGATAACCAGTTTGTTGGGTCCCTTAGGACTGGCCGTAGAGATGCCTGATTATGGATCCAAATATACCTCCTTTTTTGTTTTGTTAAAATGTGAAGAGATAGGAAGGAGTGATGGTGGGGAGGGCACAGGGGCACAGGGGTGACCTTTGCTCTTCAAGCTACTTCCTACTGATTAGGGGCATAGTCATTTTCAGAGTATAGCTGATCCCCATCATCAGGGTCAATTGGAGGGTCATTGTGGGCAGAGGTTGATAATCCTGTAAGAGTAGCTGATTAATGGTTTGTTTAGAGATTTTTTGCATTTGTTGTTGGAGGAATGTAGAGAGGAAGTTAATTAAGCAGGGTATAAAAAACAAAAGCAGAAAAATGAGCAGAAGAGGTGTGAGGAAGAGCAGAATTCACTTCCATATGTGGTTCTCGAAGGCCCAAGAGCTAGAGGCCTCGAGCTGTTCCCTTTGCTTTTGTAAATCTGTCTGGAGTTGTTGGATTTTGTCTTCTACTATACCCGACTGGTAGACATAAAAACAGCATTCCTTCTGGAGGAAGATGCAAAGGCCACCTTCTTTAGCTGTGAGGAGATCCAATTCACATTGGCTTTGAAGTACTACTGCTGCCAGTGAGTCGATCTGTCTTTGGAAGGTTACTATTGTCTGAGCCACTTGCTGAATGTCCTGGGTTGTGGCAGTCAGAGTGAATTTGATTAGACAAAATGCAGTGTTTATTTGCTGTTTGGAACTTAGCTTGAGTAGTGGTCTCTGGTAAATAAAGTTTTGCCTTCTGACTTTGGCAGTCGGTCACCTTCTGAAAGACTGACCTTGGCAAGCTTTGCATTAGGGAGCTCTGTTCCTGGGAACATGATAGACAAGCTCCACACAGTTTCTGGGAACAAGATAAGCAAGCTCTGCCATACGCTGGGAGCCAGATAGCTGGTTCCGTGCAACCTTGAGTGAATCCTTGAACAAGCTGCCAGCTGATGCAGATGGATGTTACAGTAAAGAAAGTTCCTAGTTCTCTCCTGCTTTTATATAGCTGGCTCTCCCTTCAATAAACTGACATCTTGATCAGCATGTAGACTTGATGTCCTTCTCTGTGTTGCCTTGTTCTCTCTCCCAGCCCTCCCTGCAGGTGATATCTAAGCGCAGCCACGCTGGATGAACTAGGAAGAAAGCTACTAATACAAAGTTAGTGAAGTGGCTAGTCCTGTTCTCCCAGTCCCTACAGCTGCCGTGATTCCTGCAACAGCCAAGTGCAACAGCCATGATTCCTGCAACAGCCAATTGCACTCTAATCCTGCTGGGCAGCTATTGAGTCCATGACCACTACTGGTATGGCTCCTTTTCATATATCACCTCCAACTCAGGGAAGAGGAGCACGAGCCTGCAAACTCCTGACCAACCAGCAGGCAGATGATGGGATGGTAGACCTGAGTGCCACAAAGAATTGAGTTATTATTAGCAGTAGGGCATTGGGGTTAAGATGAGGTATCAGGAATTATAGTTTTATTACACTCTAAGGAACTTAGCATTCCTACAGAGTGTGTCCCGGATGCCTTGAAACAGCTTGCCACACCAAAGAGGGTGATATGAAAAAGGTAAAGGGTTGTGGCAACATCAGAGTCGGAGCAATTAGTAAATGGTGAATTAAGGTTACTTGACAGAGTCACCGGAGAAGCATTCAGCAGTAGTTCTGAGTTGGTCCCAGGTGGTACACACAGCCAGAAAACTTTAAAATGGCCCAGTTGAGTCACATTAAGGAGCTTGTAGGCCAAGGTCAGAGTCCGAATTAGGAGACAAAATGACAGCTTTGTATTATTTAGGAGAAAGGATGTCAGAGAGACCTTAGAGGAGTGTTTAATTACCTTCTTTACTTCTCCCATCCCCAGGGATTGGGTAATTGGGACATATTTTCTCTGGATATGGATGGTACTTATTGGTAAATTGGGTGTGTAGTGGTGGTAGTGTTTTCCAATGACACCTGCTTCCCATCTGGTATCCCAAGGGTCTTGGATGTGTAAGTAGAGAGTCTTTTTACTGTTGAAGGAGCTTCTTCTGTGCTGGTCGGTGGGTTTGGAAGACCAATGTGTGCAGCCTGCATATCTTTCTGGTCATTTTTTTGCAATAATCCTTTGTTTGATTCAAGAGGAAGCAAACAAAATTCTATCAAATAAGAGAGGAGGGACAAATGTGGGGATGATGGCTATTTCAATCAGGTCATGGCAGCCTCCCATAGAGTAATTTCCCAACCCTATTTGGAGAGACTGTTTATTATTAATGATGGTTTTTTGAACCTCAATTCTCCATACATAAGGATTACCTTGGAAAGAAATAGGCAAGAGGGAGAGGAGAAAATATACATATCTAATCCAGTAGGGTCATACACAACTCCTGTAGTAAGGCCTCATTTCTCTGGAACTGGAGAAAAGGTGGTTGATATTGGCATCTTCTGGAGCTTGAAGGAGCAGTAATAATCTGTTGGAGTTGATATGTAATAGGGGGCATTATCATGAGGAGAGGGGGTAAAAGGGTTGAGATGGGATAAATGAATCCAGTGAGGGAAGCCCTCAAGATTGGCGGCTGTGGAGGTCACAAGAATCACCTTGAAAGGGCCTGCCATTTAGGAGAAAGAGATGGGGGAATTTAGTTTTGAGGGGAGAGAAAGACCTAGTCCTCGATAGATGGACAGGGGTTAATGTGTGGTCATGGTAAACAGTGGTCAGTAAAGATTCATAGAAGAGAACTGAGATGACAGTAAGGGGGTAGTTAGTTTCCGTGTGTACATAGGCTTTTAGTTATTTCTGTTGTTGTTGAGGTCTAGTTTTGGTCTGATATCATACAGGGGATTATTTCAATCTTCTTGCATCTGTTGACGTTTGCTTTGTGTCTGACTATATGGTCAATTTTTGAGAAGGTTCCATGAGGTGCTGAAAAGAAGGTGTACTGTTTTCAGTATGGGTGCAAAGTTCTGTTGACATCTATTAGGTCCATTTGATTTAGGACCTCTTTAACTGTCATTATTTCCTTATTTAGCTTCTGTCTGGATGATCTGTCCCTTGGTGAGAGTGAAGTGTTGGTGTCTACTCTCTTAAGGTGTTGGTATCAATGTGTGATTTCAGCTCTAATATTTCATTTACAAATGCAGGAACTCTTGTATTTGGGACACAGATGTTCAGGATGGTGATGTCCTCCTGATCAATTTTTCATTTGATGGTTATGAAATGCCCTTCTCATCTTTTTTTTATTAAATTTGCTTGGAAGTCTACTTTATTAGATATTAGGATAGCTACCCCATCTTGTTTGTCAGGTCCTTTTGATGGAAAAAGCTTTTTCCATCCCTGTACTCTGAGGTAGTGTTTATCTTTGTTGCAGAGGTGTGTTTCTTGGATGCAGCAGAATGTTGGATCCTGTTTCCGCACCCATTCTGTTATTCTGTTTATGCAACCATTCTTAGTCTGTGTCTTTTTATTGGAGATTCAAGATCATTGATACTGATAGATAATAGTGACCAATGAACGGTAGTACATTTTTTTTGGGGGGGGTTGTTGATATTACTGTGTTTCTATACTTGTTTTCTTTTCAATTTTAGTTGTGAAGTTATTTATATCCTGTGCTTTCTTGGGTGTATTTGACTTAATTAGATTGGATTTTTCTTTCTTGTATCTTCTGTAGGTCTGGGTTGCTGTGTAGATAATGTTTAAGTTTAGTTTTGTCATTGAATATTTTGTTTTCTCCATCTATGTTGCCTGAAAGCTTTCCTGGGTATAGTATTTTATGTTGACATCTGTAGTCTCTCAGAATTGCATGACATCTGCCTAGGCTCTTCTCGCTTTCATAGTTTCTGTTGAGAAGTCTGGTGTGATTCTGAAAGATCTACCTTTATATGTTATTTGGCTATTTTCCCTTGCTGCTTTTAATCTTTTTTTCTTCTGTAGATTTCGTGTTTTGACTATTATCTGATATTTGGAGTTTCTTTTCTTGTGTAGTCTAATTTATGTTCTGAAAGCCTGTTGTATGTTAATGGGCATTTCTTTCTTTAAGTTGGGAAATTTTTCTGCTATGTTTTTCTTGAAAACATTTTATGGACCTTGGAGCCTGGAATCTTCTATTTTGTCTTTTCCTATTATTTTTAGATTTTATCGTTTTATTGTGTCCTTGATTTCGTGGATGTTTTGTGTTTGGAACTTTTTAGATTATACCTTTTTCTTTGGGAGATGAAACAATTTCTGCAATTGTATCTTCAATGGCTGAGATTCTCTATTCCAACTCTTGTATTCTCTTAGTGATGCTTACCTTTGTGGTTCCTGATCTTTTCTCTAAGTTCTCCAGCTCCAGGGTTTTAGCTGTTTGTGTTTTCTTTATTGATTGTAATTCTGTTTTCATGTATTGCACCATTTCCTTCATCTGTTTAAATGTGGATTCCTGTCTTTCTATGATGGCCTCTATTTTTTTTATTAGTTTCCTCTTTATGAGCCTCTATTTGTGTGGCTATATTTTCCTGTATTTCTTTGAGAGCTTTTTTCATTTCCTCTTTATTTTCCTCTACTTGTGTGGCTCTTTCTTTTAGAATTTTGTTAGTTTCCTCTTTATGTGTCTCTAATTAATCAATTAGCATAAAATTGAAATAATTTTCCTGTGTTTCTGATCAATAAAATATCCATTGATTTTTTTGGTTTGCTGGTGAAGCCATGATGTCCTGAATTTTGTTGGATGTGTTCTTATGCCAACCTCTAGCAAACTGCTTATCTGTAACCTTCACTTTTTGTTCCTGAAGTCTGTACTTCAGACTGGGTCCATCAGTCTCTGGTGTATGGAATAATCTTCAGGAAGGTGAGAGAATTCTTACACTTCTAGAGTGTTTGTTGGTGTTTCAGCTGCAGCTAAGGGAGAAGGTCATAGTCACATGTGCATGAGCGCTGGTGTGTTCTGTGTGTTTGCCTTGAAGGATATGTTGCTAGAGAGTGTACATGCCTGGAAGGATAGAGCTTAAGTGTAGGAGGGAGTGCTTGCGCTGTTTACAGGTAGAATGGACATGTGCAGGTGCCCTGAATTCCTAAGTGGCTACAGGCATGTTGTACTCTCCTCCAGGTATTCAGATCTGCCTGGAATCCAGGAATTGTTTGCCTTGACTCCACTGGTAGACCCCAGAACAGAGCCTTCATTGTTGAGAATGCTGTCCCAAAGATCCCTGTGTTGCCCACAGTGGGGTTTTGGGTGGGAGGGATCTGATGTCTGGTTCCTAGTGTAAAGGGACCCTGGATCTGGGGCTCTGCAAGCACTTACTTGAAGGCACCCTCCCTCACTTTCAAACCTAATTGGAAAGAACAGGTTTTCCCCATGTTCTCTGCTCTCAGGTTTGGGCCCACAGCCATGAAAAAAAGACTTGTGAAAGAAGAAAGAAGAGGAAAAAGATGATCAGGATTAGGAGGGCAACAAGAGAGTGAATGTGATCCAAATGTTTTATGTATAGTATTGAAAGTCACGATGAAACTCATTATTATGGATAATTAAAATATATTAATAAAACACTTATAAGGTAAATATGCTTATGAGAAAGTAGTTAACATATACAGTAATAAAACCATTAAACATAAAAAAAAAGAAAATGTAGGAGATCCCTCATCTAAATGGTGTCCACTGTTTGACTGCAAGGCAGGGAAATCCATAATTGGGTTAGCTACCTCTGCAGTCTCAAACACCTAGCATGAAGGCTCCTGTTTGGGTTAACAAAAGTCACAGACCTAATAAGCCCTTACAGCTGCCCAGTGCTCCAGCTCATGACCTGGGAGGCCCTTACTGCTACAGCTTTTGCTGTCTCAGTCACCAAGCACAAAGCCTCCTGCTTGGGGCAATCACTGTTGCCTCTGCTGAGCAGGAAGCCCAGTGCTTGAAGCAGTGGCCATTGCCTGCACCCTCTGCAGAGCATGGAGGCCTGTGCTAGGAGTAAAGGGAAGTGCACTGAATATTTGCCACTCTCAATCCTTGGAGATGGCCATGGGAGACCTGGATCCAATCTGTCCCAGCTCATGGGTTGTTCCCTCTTGCCCAGGAAGCATCAATATCAATGTTCTGGCTTCATCTGCCCCTCAACTCACCAATTCCAGAGTTTTGGATACTGTACCACTCAGATACTGTGCACACTGGTCTCTGACATCTTAAGATTCTTTCTGGATATATTTCTAAATAAGTAAAATAGCTGTTTCCAAAAGGATACCTGATTCATCAGGGAACAACTTTTTTCAGATGCTACTTAAGCTGTGCTCTGGCCTTGGAGTTGTCAAGAAAATAAAAATATGCGCTACAAAAAAAATAATCTCACCTTATAATAGCTATTGTAGAAAAATGTAAAAGCTTAAATATATACTGATGAAAGCAGTATATATTTAAAAACAAACTCAATGACATTATTGGAAGTTCTTTGCCTCCTAATGTTCTTTCAGAGCATTTTGAAAATTATAGGTTATGTATATACACACATTAATATATACATACATACAGGCTTCTGGTTTGTGCTTTTTATACGATCCCTGTGTGTGAGAAGATACTGGAATCATGAATTCAGTGAAATATTAGCCACAATAACTAAGACATTCAAGTAATCTAGGTATTCAATGATAGCTGAATTACTGAACTGTAATAGTTAAAACAATTTTATTATAATGTCTTATAATGTAGTCAAATACCTGTAGCTCTAATAAACTATGATTATATTATTTTGTAGAAAAAATATTTATCTAGCTCGTTGTTTGGGAACCTTAAAGTTCAAAACCAGTGGCATCATATCTTTCACTTCTTTATATATACTGGTTAATAGCTTTCTGTCAGATATAAGGTAGGTGAAAAATTTTTCCCAGTGTGTAGGCTGTCGTTTTGTTCTGTTGACAGTGACCTTTGCTTTACAGAAGCTTTTCAGTTTCATGAGGTCCCATTTATTGATTGTTGCTCTCAGAGCCTATACTGTTGGTGTTCTGTTCAGGAAGTTTTCTGCTGTGCCAAAGAATTCAAGGCTCTTCCCCACCTTTTCTTCTAACTGATTTAGTGTGTCTAGTTTTATGATGAGTATTTGATCCAGTTGGACTTTAGATTCATGCTGGGTGCCAATTATGGATTTATTTTTATTTTTCTACATGTACACATCCAGATGCTTTTCTCCGTAGTTTGATTTTTTTTGGCTTCTTAGTCAAAATTCAAGTATCCTTAGGTGTGTGGGTGTATTTCTGGGACTTCTATTTGATTCCATTGATCCTCCAGTCTGTTTCTATGCGAATACAATACTGTTTATATTTTTTTGTTTGTTTGTTTATATTATTTCTTTATAGTACAGCTTGAAATCAGGTATGGAGATGCCCCTAAAAGATCTGTTATTTTACAGGATTATTTTAGCTATTCTTGTTTGTTTTTTTTTTTCAACATAAAGTTGAAAATTATTCTTTCAAGGTTTTAAAGATTTGTGTTAGTATTTAAATGGAATCGCACTGAATCTGTAAATTGCCCCTCTTAGGATGGTCATTTTCACTATATTAATCCTACCTATCCATGAACATGGAAGATCTTTCCATCTTCTGGTGTTTTCTTTACTTTCTTTCTTCAGAGACTTGAAGTTTTTGTTTGTTTGTTTGTTTGTTTCATACAAGTCTTTAACTTGCTTGATTAGAGTCAAATCAAGGTACTTTATATTATTTTTGGCAATTATGAAGGGCGTTTTCCCCTAATTTCTTTCTCAGCCTATTTGTATTTTGTATGCAGGGGGGGTTCTGATTTTATTTTATTTTTTTGAATTAATTTTTTATGCAGCCACTTTCCTGAAGACATTTATCAGCTGCAGAAGTTCTCTGGTAGAATTTCTGGGTTCACTCATGTATATGATCATATCATCCGCTAGCAGTCATAGTGTGACTTCTTCCTTTCTGATTTGTATCCCCTTCATCTTCTTTAGTTGTCTTATTGTTCTAGCCAGGACTTCAGGTACTATGTTGAAGAGATTAGGAGAGAATGTGAAGTTTTGCCCTGTCCCTGATTTCAGTGGGATTGTTTTAAGTTTATCTCTATTTACTTTGATGTTGACTATGGGCTTGCTGCATATTTCTTTATTATGTTTAGGTATGTGCCCTGTATCCCTGATCACTCTAAAACTTTAAATATAAATGGGTGTTGAATTTTATCAAGTGTATTTTTTTTTGGCATCTAAGGACATGATCATGTGGTTTTTCTCTTTCAGTTCGTTGATATGGCTGATTACACTGATGGATTTCCAAGTACTGAACCACCCCTGCACGCCTCAGATGAATCTTACTTGCTCATGGTGGTTGATATTTATAATTGATTTTTTTTTGTCAATGTTTATATGTGACATTGATCTGAAGTTCTCTTTCTTTGTTGGGTCTTTGTGTGGTTTAGGTATCAAAGTGACTGTGACCTCAGAATGAGGTTCCTAATGTTTCTTCTGTTTCTGTTTTGTGGAATAGTTTAAAGAGTATTGATATTAGTTCTTCTTTGAAGATCTGCACTGAAACCATTTGGCCCTGAGCTTTTTTTTTTTTTTTTTTTTTTTTTTTAGGAGATTTTCATAATAGCTTTTATTTCCTTAGGGGACACAGGACTATTTAATTTATTTACCTGTTCTTGATTCAGCTTTAGTAAATGGGATCTATCAAGAAAATTGTCCATTCCATTTATATTTTCAAATTTTCTTGCATATAGGCTTTTGAAATAGAACTGAATAATTACTTGGATTTCTGAGGTATCTGTCTTTAAGTCCCCATTTTCATTTCTGATTTTGTTGATTTGGACAGTGTCCCTCTGCCTTTTAGTTAGTTTGGCTAAGGGTTTGTCTATCTTGTGGATTTTATCAAAGAACCAGTCAGTTCTTGGTTTTGTTGTTGATTCTTTGAATTGTTTTATTTGTTCCTAATTTATTGGTTTCAGCCCTGAGTTTGAATATTTCCAGCCATCTAATCTTCTTGGGTGTATCTGCTACTTTTTTGTTCTGGTGTTGTCAAGTGAGCCATTAAGTAGCTTGTAGAGATGTCTCAGATTCCTTTATGAAGACTCTTAGTGCTATGAACTTTCCTGTTAGCACTGCTTTCATCGTGTACCATAAGTTAGAGTATGTTGTACTTTCATTTCCATTGAATTGGAGTAAGTCTGTAATTTCTTTTTTTTTGTACTATAAATTTTTATTTACTTTTTTTCAGATATACTTTTTATTTATTACAGTTTAGTCACTTTGTATTCCAGCTGTAGTCTCCTCCCTCTTCTCCCATGTTCTCCCCCACTGATAAGGGTGTTCCTCCATCCCTTCCATCTGACCCTAGCCTATCAGGTCACATCAGGACTGGCTGCATTTGCTTTCTCTGTGGCCTGGTAAGGCAGCTCATTACTCCCCTGCTCCTCAAGGGGCAGGTCAATCTAAGAGACAGCCACTGAGTTCATGTAGAGACAGCCCCTGCTCCCTATACTAGAGAACCTACTTGGCTGAGCTGCCATGGGTTATTATCTGTGCAGGGGTTCTAGATTATCTCCTTGCATGGTTACTGCTTGGAGTCTTTGTCTCAGCAAAATCCCCTGGGACTAGATTTTTTGGTTCTGTTGGCCTTGCTCTTCTTTCGTAAGATTCCCTGCACTCTACCCAAAGTTTGGCTATTAGTCTCAGCATCTGCTTCAATACCCTCCTAGGTAGATTCTTTCAGAGGCCCTCTGTGTTAGGATCCTGTCCTGCTCCATGTTTTCTCCTTTTCTGATGTCTACTTCACTTGCCTTTCTGAATGAAGATTGAGCATCTTCCCTAGGATTATTCTTCTTGTCTACCTTCTTTAGGTATGCAGATTTTAGTATGTTTATCTTATATAGTAAATCTAATATGCACTTATAAGTGAGTATATACTATGTGTGTCTTTCTGCTTCTGGGATACCTCACTCAGGATGAACTTTTTTAGTTTCACCCATTTGTCTGAAAATTTTATGATTTTCTTGCCTGATATTCTCTCTTTCATCTCTCTTGTATTTTGTTGGTGATACTTACCTTTGTAGTTCCTGATATCTTCTTTGTGATTAATCCTCATTTAGAAAGACAAATGGGATGTGCATTGAACTTATGACAGGAGTCTATCACAAAAGGCATCTGAAAGACTCTACCTAGCAGTGTTTCAAAGCAGACACTAAGACTCATAACCAAACCCTCGGCAGAGTGCAGGGAATCATATGAAAGAAGGGAAGTTAGTATGATATGGAAAGGATAGGAGCTCCACAAGGACCAAATATATCTGGGCACAGGGTCTTTTCTGAGACTGACACTCAACCAAGGACCATCTATGGATATAACCTAGAACTTCTGCTCGGATGTGGCCTGTGGTAGCTCAGTAACCAAGTAGTTTTCCAAAGTAAGGGGAACACGGACTATTTCTAATAGGATCTCAAGGGCAGGCTATTTGACCCCCACCCCAGGGGAGGAGCAGTCTGTTAGGCCACAGAGGAGGACTTTGCAGCCAGCCCTGAAGATACCTGATAAAACAGGGTCAGATGAAAGGGGAGGAGGTCCTCCCCTATCAGTGGACTTGGAAAGGGGCAGGGAGGAGACCAGGGAGGGAGTGTGGGGTTGGGGAGGGAATGAGGGAAGCGGGATACAGCTGGGACACAGAGTTAACAAAATGTAACTAAAAAGAAAAATAAAATAAAAATAAAAAAATTAAAAAAAAAAACAAAGTGAATAAACTAATTAATATAAAAAAATGAAAAAAAAAAAAAAAGTTCCCCAACTCCTGGGTTTTTAATGTTTGTGTTTTCTTTATTGATTCTAATTCTGTTTTTACATCTTGCAAATTTCCTTTATCTGTTTGAATATGGATTCCTTTCTGTCCATGAAGGGTTCTTTTTTGTTTGTTTTTTTTGTATCCTCTTTATGTGCCTCGAATAAATTCATAATTATACATTTAGAAACATTTTCCTGTATTTCAGCTGTAATAAAATATCAGTTGATTTTTAGGGATTCTGGTGATGCTATGATGTCCTAATTTTTGTTTCCTTCATTCTTAAACCATCCTCTTGCACTGTGGTTGTCTGTAGTCTTGACTGATTGTTCCTGGAACCTGTACTGAAAACTGGGTCCACCTGTCTTTTGAGTTAGTAGTCTCTGCTGGATTCACTGTTTCTTCTGGCTCACTGTGTGTGACCCATGTATCAAGGTTGCTGGTGCTCAGCCAGAAAGTTCTCTGAGACTAGAAGCTGCTCCAGTGTCCCACTGTCTTCCTCGAGATGGTGGACAATGAGATTTGAATACTGCACCTAGGTCAGTTCTGCTGTGTTCACTGTCTGTGCTGTGCTGGCTGATTCTGACCCAGTTGAGCTAGGGAGCTGAGGAGCAGACAGAATATAGCCATGCCTCCCCCACAGTGTTGGGAGGATATACCCTCTACGGGATGTTGAGAATGAGCTCCAGTAGCTGCTATGACCAGGAAGGAGTCCACATGATGCTGAGTGTGGTCTCCCGGATTTAGAACCAGGAGTTGCTGGTGCCCAGAAGGTGTTGAAGGATTATAAGAGTTGTTTGAAATCTTACCCTCAGTATTGTAAAGTACATCACAGGCAATGAGAGTGAGCATCCAAGATGCCAGAATATATCCTCAGATGTTGAGTTTGGGAAGGTGGCCTAAGGCTGTGATGTTGGAGCCAAGAACCACTGGTCCCAAGAAGGTATCTCCAAATGGTGGAATTGTGCTGGGGGCCTAGTGCTGTAGCTGTGCCAGGCAGGGGCCTGAGAAAAATTTCCCAGGATTAGAACTGTGTCTTGAAAATGGACCTTCACTTATTCCGGTGGATTCTCCTTTCACCTGAGAAACACAATGTTGAGGTTTTGTGGTCCATAGTATGGCCTGTAGTCACCCTGTTGTGACTGCTGATACTTTGTGTGGCTGGTCCAGCCATCCTGGATCTCTTGTCTCATTTTTTTTTATAACTGAAGTTTCTTCTCTGACAAGTCACATATGCATACAATACGTTCTTATAATTCTCTTCTTGGTACTTTTTAAAAAAATATTCTTGATATTTCTATTAACTTCCCATAGCCTGCTAATCTTTTTCCAAGATTTAGGACTTTCTGTTTCATTGTGTGACCTACCTATTTTATCCAGGACAATCTGTATGACTATTATATTAGAAATATCTAATGGAACCTTATGGCATTATCATTGAGTACACAAGGGAATGTGTGTGTTTTGCTCTTCCTGAATAATTCGGTAATACAAACGTCAGCAGTGAACAGTGGGCTCTATAAGTCTCTCCTTTCTTTCCTGTACATTCATATGATTGCTGCCCAGAAAGTGCAGGAATCTGCTGCTGCTATGAGGTCTTGATTGGAATGTCCATGTCTTGCCCTGAAGCTACAATTTCACAACTCTTCTCTATTTTTTGGCTCCTTGTTTCTTTCTAACCTGACTTTCATAATGATTCCTGAAAATGAAAAAGAATGTGTATTTATATTGCTTAAGGCTGAACAATCAACTATCTCTTATTTTCAGTACCTTGTGCAGCCATGAGTGTTTGCATTCATCTCAAGTGTTTTAGAAAATTCATTCTTTATGTTGAAAACATAAGTGAGATCATGAAATGTTTGTCTGTGTCCAGTGTTTTATATGCATATCATACTATTCTCCAATTCTGTCCATGTTATAATAAATTTAATAATTCCCTTTTGTAGACCGAATGATATTTTAATGTGATCATATACACCTTGTCGATATAAATATAAGTATGAAATATACATGAGGTATGTATCACATTTTTAATATTTTCTTCTGCAATAGGCATTTAAGTTTTTTCTACACCTTTATTGTTATTAATAATGCTGCAAAGAACTTTGGAGTACAGATGCCATATATTTTTAGTGTGCACATAGTTATTTTCAGCATCATAGCATGATTGCATTTTAGTGTCTGACTTAATTACTTTACTATTGTTTTGACAAAACACCATAACCATGGCAACTCATAACTTATGAAAGAGTTTAATTTGGTTCATGGTTTCAGAAGTTTAAATCCATGATATTGGTGCAAAGGAACAGATGAGAGCTTACATCTTGAACCACAGACATAAGGCAGAGATACATACTAGGAATTGTAAAAGTCTTTTGAAACCTGAAAGCCAGTCACCAGTGACCTACCTCATTTAACAAGGCCACACCTCCTAATCTTTCTCAAACTCTTCTACAAATTAGAAGCCCAGTATTCAAGTATACGAATCTAAAGAAGACATTCTAACTTAAACTACCATAATGTCTGTAGGCTAGTATTTTTTTGTATTGCTTTATGGTCCACCCTAATACCTTTTAAACTTAATGACCTCATTAAATGTCTTGCCCTCAAATATGCAGATATATGAACGTTGCTAGACACTGTTCTAAGACCTTAACAGAAAGAATGAGATCTGTTCAAACCATGGGAAATAATCTGTATTATAAAAAATATATTAACTCAAATGTTAGCATAAATAAACAAATAAATAACCAAAGGCACTGGAGTTAGTTCAGCAGGAAAAGTATTTGTTGTGTGATGCCCTGAGAATGGATACCCAGCACTCTTGTAAAAAGCTTGACCTGGCAACATATGCTTGTTATCTCAGAGATGGATATGGGTATCAGAGACAGACTGTCAGATACTTATAACTCTAGTCTAGCCAAGCAATGATGTTTAGATCTTATTTCAAAAGCAATGTATAAGTCAACTGTTGTAGGTGACGATTAATATTTATTATTGATTTATCTTCTGGTAATGCTGCTGTTAATCCTCAGCAGCTGTATAACCAAATCACCACACGGAGACTACGTGTATTTAGTTAACCTTGAACACAATGCTGGGCAATAATTATTCCCTCCTAAACCTCCATGTCCTCATAGTTTCCTAACCTTTAGGTTTCCCACATTATACTTGCTTTTAGTGTTATCTTAGGTCCAATCCATCTCTCCACACAGTTCCAAGATCTCTCCTCCAGCTCTCTCCAAGCTCTCCTTGTGCCATTTCTCCTCTCACTCATTTCCTGCTCTCTAGCTCCTCCCACTTATTTCCTGTCCTCTGGCTCCTCCCAGCTCAACACTGTGTCTAGTTGCTTTATTTGGAAGTTTACACCAAGTTGAGACAGGATGCTTAGAATGAGTATCACAATGCAATGTCCGGATTGAAACCAGAGAGTGGGGGAGAGAAATCAGCATTTGAATGAACAAGGGTAAGGTATACATATTTTAAAAGAACATTATACCAACATTTCCCCCTTTAAGTCCAATAAAAGGCTCCTTTTCTTTCAATATAATAATAATTATGAAATTATGAAAACTGTTAGGTAAAATCTACATGTGCAATGTCCAGTCCATGTGTATTTAGCACATGGAGACGGTATCTTAGGAGAAAGTATCTGATTATCCTATCTATCTTGACAAGTTAAAACTTCTATATCTCAATTAACTTTTATTTTTATTGGTATTAGCTATATTAAAAGATTTTTTAACATCTAAACCACTCAAGCTTAATTTTGGCACAATAACTATTTTGTTTTCAACCCCATCAGAGACTTGAGAAGGAAGAAAATTAGTTATTAAAGTAAATAGGAAGAACATGTTAGCAGCTTCCAAAAAATAAAAATTTGACAGAGACAGTTTGCTGCCTGAACAGTCACCCATAACTTTCTGTAACATTGGAGCATCATCTTCAGACTTCTGGCTCAGAATATTTGACAGACATATAAGTGAAGCGAAGCAGGACCTATTTAGGACTTGCTTAGCCTGTCTTGGCAGAGTTCGGCAGTCGACTTGTCCTGCATTTAAGTTTGCCCATTTTTGGCAGAAGTTGTCTGTCGTGAAGCAAGGGTATTTTCTTTACCTGAGTGGCTTGTTTGCCACATTTGAAGCCATCTCCATATGGAGGTTCTTTGATGCTCATTATCTTCTTTCAGGTAGTCGGGGTGTTGCCGGTAAATGACTTGTCTCATTGTCAAAGAATCTATAAAATAATAAAAATATTTTTAAATGCAATATTCTGTAGGTCTCTGAAGTTTTTGAAGACTACCTATCTTTATATTATCGATCTGTCTACAAAATCATATCTATCTGTTAAACCTAAGATGTATACTCCTGTGATAAATTAGACTAGTGTCTGACATGACTATGAGTTGAATAACTAGCAATTAACTTGCATCCCTAATATCCTAACCACTTTTTATTAGTAGTTTAAAAGTACTGGAAATAACCTTGACTTTCTATCAAAATACTAAAGCTTATACCAATGTATCAAAAATACTTATTTCTTGTGAATGAAAGGTTAGAGTTAATTCCTGGGGCTGGGGCAGAATCACAAGACCACATTCCTTTCAGAGCAGAGGGCTAGCTCAGAGTCTAGGGCAGAGTCCCACATTCCTTTCAGAGCAGAGGGCTAGCCCAGAGGCTGGGGCAGAATCACAAGACCACATTCCTTTCAGATAATGGGGCCAGCAGCAGTCCCCACCCAGATAAACCTCAGGGTATGACTGAAGTCACATGGCCCCTAAGAACTAGAGATTAGATGTCTCCCAGGTAGCTAGGCTCAACCGTTAGCAGTCTTGGCCCCTAAAAATAGACCAATGATTTTAAAGGTCAGCTTCCCTAGAGACCACCCCGCTTGCGTTTTGTTCCTCCTACCCAATCCTGTAATGCCAAGGCTTGTACTACCCCACTGGCGTTTCTGTTCCTTTAAAAACCTTGATCTCGTGAGCTGGGGGTCACTTGCCAGTATGTCTTCATAAAGGGTAGCCACCCAGCTCGAGCTTGTAATAAAATCACCCTCGTGTGTTTTGCAACAGAGTCGATTCCTGTAGATCTTTTGGGAGCTCGGCGAACTGGGTGTAACAGCATCAATATGCAAATTCCTATACCAGAGTTAAAATTAACCTTATTTGGGGATAACAAATAAAACCTTAAGTTGAGTAGATTCAATAATCTACCTTTTTTTCTATTCCTATAAGATATCCCTGCATATTCTTTGTTTTACTTTAATAAGACCATTAATAATAAACATCTCCCAATGACAATAAAAGCTCGTAGTCATAGCAAACAACAAAAAACATACCCACCCCCCTTTAAGGAAAATTGGGACGCTGTTCTCATAGATTTCTTCTAGGTGACATTTTGGATATGTAGAAATCCTGTAGGGGGCCCAAATAAAGTTGGGAAAAATGGTTAATTAAGCAAGCAATAACATTTGTGGTCCAATAACATTTGAATGTTGAGAAATTTCAGGCTTAATAAAAGTCCTCTTTGGAACAGTCTAAAATGCTGCACCAGTTAAAATTAGTAGCTTTCTTCAAAGTTCTTTTGGGATCAGGCTTTGATGAGAAAACAGCAATTGAAGCAGTTGAGGCAGGAACAGGCAGAATGCTGGAACATGCAAGATGCTGGAACAGATGTGTGAATGTCTCAGCATGCTGAAAAATGAATCCTTCAGATCTGATCCAGCATCTCTGGTGTCCAGTTCTTTTGTTCTGCAAACATAATTTCTCACAAGCATTATAGAGTTCTAAAATTATAAATGTGTGAGATGTGCAAGATGAAACTAAACTGTAAGCCAATTTTATCTATACAAATTAAAAGGTTAGCATAATACATTTTGAGGATATTATAGCCAAGGATTTATTGGCCAAGTATTGTTTAAGTTTTTGGCTCAAAACATATATATTTTTTTTTATCTCTCAGTCAGTTTCAGAGTTGTTCTCATGTAAAGGGATCAGCAATATAAGGTACCATTATTATTGAACATACAATCATTATCATGTTAAAATCAAAACAAGGTTGGATAAATTAAAAAACCTTTTTGCGCTCTTGCGTGCCTGTTGTATTAGGCCAAGTTGCTACCTATTTCCCTAGAGAAGCCTCCCATTGAGAGAAACAAGCTGGTTGCCTTGAGCAACAAAAAACACAATGTTAAACCCAGTTCGCAAGCCCCCAAAAGATCTACAGGAATCGACTCCGTTGCAAAACACACGAGGGTCTTTTTATTGTAAATTACAAGCTGCAGCTTGGGCCCACAACACCCACCGCTTCAGCGGTGGGAGCTGAGCACACCGTGCCCAGGTTAGTTGGGTGATTTAAAGATTCTGGTCCATCCCAGCATGCCCGAGGCAGGGGCGATTCCTGCCTGGCAAGCATCTATTGGTCAAGATGCTACATTTTGAATTGATTGGCTATAGGAAGGTCCCCAGACCATAATGACCTGGTGTCCCTCCCTAGGGGGATGGGCCAGTTTCCTAGCAACTGTTATCTCTAGTGGGTGGGGAAAAATGCAGTAAGGTGGTCCTCCCCCTCAGGGCATTACTGGACTTCTCCACCCACCTACTTCAGGTCTTAATAATAGCTGCTAATTTATCTTTTGGTCTCTCAACATGTTTTAAGTAAACTTCATATAAACTCTTTTTTAAATTAGAATATAAGCATACCGTAGGTATCTTGTACCTGTTTTGAGGTTTAGCTCTAGATTTTTATATATGTTGTAGCTATTTGTCCTATCCCCTTGTTTATATAGAATGGGTAGTTATGCCTTTATAGCCAAACTTTATTTAAGCACCCTCTTACCTTTAGCATTTAAGCATACTCTAGGCATATTGTACCTCGGTTTTACATTGGTTGTGGTTATTTTTTGGCTTGCCCCTTTTTTATACAGGATGGGCAGTTATGCCTTTGTAGCGAAACTTTATATAAACTCCCTCTTATCTTTAGCATTTAAGCATACCCTAGGCATCTTGTACCTGGGCTTTACATTGATAGTGGCTATTTTTTGGCCTGCCCCTTATTTATACAGGATGGGCAGTTATGCCTTTAGAGCTGAACTTTATATAAACACTCTTAGCATTAGCATATAAACTCTCTTGCCCTTAGCGTTTAAGTATATCCCAAGCATCTTGTGCCTGGGTTTTTACATTGGTTTTGGCTATTCTTTGGCTTGCCCTCATTTTGATATGGGATGGATAGTTTTTTTTTAAACATATGAATATAATTTTTGAGTTTTCAGGACTAAACTAGGTTGGCATGTACTTTGCCATTTTAAGCCTCTTGTGTCTTTTTTACATTAAGCATGACCAACATTTTTCCCCTGTGAAAATGTCTGGTGTTTAAAAGGATAAGGCAGTTTTCAGAGCAGTGTGATATTATCTCTCTTTATATAAACCTAAAATATATGTGAATCCAACCTTTAGAACAGTAAGGACATAACATCTATTACTTTTTTTTCTTTTTTTATTATTATTAATTACACTTTATTCATTTTGTATCCCCCCATAATCCCCTCCGTCCTCCCCTCCCGATCCCACCCTTTCTCCCCTTTCTGCATGCATACCCCTCTCCAAGTCCACTGATAGGGGAGGTCTTCCTCTCCTTCTTTCTGATCTTAGACTATCAGTTCTCATCAGAAGTGGCTGCATTGTCATCTTCTATGGCCTGGTAAGGCTCCTCCCTCTTCAGGGGGAGGTGATCAAAGAGCAGGCCAATCAGATTATGTCAGAGGCAGTCCCTCTTCCCATTACTATGTAACCCACTTAGACACTGAACTGCCATGGGCTACATCTGTGCAGGGATTCTAGGTTATCTCCATGAATAGTCCTTGGTTGGAGTATGAGCCTCTGGGAAGTTCCCTGTGTTCAAATTTTCTTGTTCTGTTGCTCTCTTTGTGGAGAGCCTGTCCTCTCCAGCTCTTGCTATTTCCCACTTCTTACATAAAATTCCATTCCCTCTGTGACAGTTGGCCATCAGGCTCAGCATCTGCTTTGACAGTCTGCCCTGCAGAGGCTTTCAGAGGCCCTCTCTGGCAGGTTCCTAGGTTGTTTCCTGTTTCCTTCTTCTTCTGATGTCCATCCACTTTGCCTTTCAGGATGGGGATTGAGCATTTTAGTTAGGACCCACAACTTTAAAGCATGCTCTCCTAGTTCCAAATGCTACTCTGTGAGTGTATCTCAAGTTGAGGATCAGTTCACAGTCACAGTATAAACACACTCTTGTTAAAATTTGCATTTTTTTTCTTTTTAGTTACATTTTGTTAACTCTGTGTCCCAGCTGTATCCCGCTCCCTCATTCCCTCCAAATGAAAGGGGAGGAGGTCCTCCCCTATCAGTGAACATCTATTATTAAGAAAAAAGAATTTACATGATAACCTTAACGAAAATTTTGTCATTTAGAATCTTAGACTATCTCTGTAAGTGGCTAAGCAGCAGGAGTTGCCATCCTGGCTTTTATTATGTAAATAAGCTTGATCCAGAACTCAGAGATCTACCTGTTTCTTTTTACTTTGTGTTGGGAAGAAAGGCATGTGCCTTCACCAACTTGTTCATATATATATATATATATATATATATTTTCTTTTTCTCAAATCAGTATATTTGTAACTCAAAGCCTTTAAATGAATATCAAACAAAGAGACAAGAAATTTTTAACTTTGGAACCAGTTGTGCCAATTTACGATGTAACAAACAAAGCCCAGTTGGTTATTTTAGTTGATGTTTCAGTAAATTGGCGGACCCTTATCAGAAAGAGCTGACAAATACCTTGTAGCCAGAGAGCTTTGAATTTTAGCCATTATTAACCTAATTATTTGCATGAGTACTATTGTCTGTAACTTAGTACCCCAATCCTTGGCTTTTTCCCCATTTTCTCCTTGAACTTTCTTGGAGAAGGCATGGAGAAGAATCAACACCATTAAACATATTGCAACCAGATCCATGAATATGACAGCCAAAATGAAGCCAAAAGGGATTCAAACACCCTCTTGCCATGGCAATTTTTTTTTTATTTTACATGCAGTTTAGGCCAAACTCTGTCTAGAGGTTTGTCTGCCTCCAGTTCCTTTCTTTCCTTCCGTGGCCGTGGAGCTGAGTAAGTTGAGCCAGCCACAGTATAAAAGAGCTACATTTGTTTATCCCTTAGTTAAACTGCAGCAGAGGCCAGTTTTGTTATGGAAATCTCAGGTCTGCCCACAAGAGGCTATATTTTGCTCCTGGGCTGGTTTAAGAGCCTCTCTTAAAGAGACAGTAACTGACCTTGGAGTTTTTAGATTTTAAGTTTGGTTTGCATCACGGGGAGCTTATTCCTCCCACCAAATTATGATAAAATATAATTTAAAGTGTGTGGATACTTAGACTAGTTGGGTGCCATTTGTTGTAGGTTATGATTAAAATTTATTATTGATTTATCTTCTGGTAATGCTGCTGTTAATCCTCAGCAGCTCAGCTGTATAACCAAATCACCACACAAAGACTGGGTTTATTTACTTAACCTTGAACACAATGCTGGGCAATAATTACTCCCTCCTAAACCTCCATGCCCTCAGAGTTTCCTAACATTTAGATTTCTCACATTATACTTGCTTTTAATGTTATCTTAGGTCCAGTCCATCTCTCCACATAGTTCTAAGATCTCTCCTCCAGCTCTCTCCAAGCTCTCCTTGTGCCCTTTCTCTTCTCACTCATTTCCTGCTCTCTAGCTCCTCCCACTTATTTCCTGTCCTCTGGCTCCTCCCAGCTCAACATTGTGTCTAGTTGCTTTATTTGGAAGTTTACACCAAGTTGAGACAGGATGCTTAGAATGAGTATCACAATGCAATGTCTGGATTGAAACCAGAGAGTGGGGAGAGAAATCAGCATTTGAATGAACAAGGGTAAGGTGTACACATTTTAAAAACATTATACCAACAATCAACTGATGGAAACATCCAAAGTGTTTGCACACACACTTATACATCACAGGCACATGTGCATGTACACACACACTAAAGATGCTTGTAAAACGCAGCTAAATTAGTTTTCAGTAAATATCTTGGCAATGGATCTCATCTTTGTGCACAAAAATATTTTATCACAACAATGATCATTATGTTGTCCCCATAATGTTTTTATTTTTACCATCTCAAGATGTGACTTGGAATACTAAACTATGATGCCTTTTTAATTGAATTTTTACACATAAAACTATGTGTGACAGTTTTATTCATGTCTTTAGTCCATTAATTGATCATTTAATTGAAAGGACTCAGTTATTCAATCAACCAATTTGTCATTTAATTGAAAGAAAGACAGAGGAAGAAAGAAACAAAGAAAGAACAATAGGCAGGCATGAATGGAAGAATGAAGGAAAGAAAAAAGAAAGGAATGAAAAAAGGAATAAAAGAAGGAAAGAAGAAAGAACGAGGAAAGGGAAATAATTAAAACTTTAAAAAATTATTTAATATTCTTGTAATTTGGTGGACATTCTCTTTCAACCACCACCATATTCAAACACTTATAAGCATTATCATTTCCCTTGCTTACCCTATAGGCTTGAAGGTAAGAATATATTGATGAAAACTATTTTGATTGTAGGGCATGGAGAAATTGTGCTAGTAATGATGTTGAGGTTTAACTTCTATTGAACAGTTTTCTTAGTGCTACAAGAGTCTATGAATGTTGCCAAGAGAGAAAAGTAATCAACAGTCTTATCCATGATGGAATCCTTCATGGTGTACTAGGATCAGCCTGTCAAAATATTCCCACTGGTTCAATATTGACATGAAAGTTACTCAGTAACTAAATACTTCCAATTGGATTTAAGGACTGTTCCATGACATGGAATCCATGTCTGGCACCATTGTTGGGGCCAAAAAGACTGTGATTAAAGCAGTCATAGGTCTCAGGTGAGAGCTTTCTGCTGTTATTCTGCTAATAAAGATTTTATTAAGCTGACTGCTAATGACATATTGTTATACCCATAAGTCAGTCCATGTCACAACCCTCATCAAACATTATTTTTTGGAGTAAAGGTAATTAACATAGAGACCTTAGATAATATTTTTTTATCAATTTGAGCAATACTTTTTCATTTTTATAAATGATTATCAAATTATGGCATGTATAAGAATAGGAGCAGAAGGTATCACCAATGTATAAACTTATGTCTAAACCACAGTAGTTGATCATTCATAAAGCCAGGAAGGCACAATGTAAACAGTCAGACTTTAAATGATTTTGCTTATCACTCAGTATGTGGAACTTTTATAGACATTCCTCTAAAGCAGAACCGCCAATTACTTCCTTCACAGTCAACAGTTTAATATTAGTTTCTTTTTTATTTTTTTCATTTTCATTCAACTTCAAAATGTGTTCTCCATATAACTTTCTTAAGGCTAATTGTTTCTTCTTTCATTTTCATGTTTTTCTCTCAAAGTTAACTTTCCAAAAATGTGTTCTCACAATAAGTAAACTATTACCTAGCTACAATCACTTAGAGATAAAGAATCATGTCTTTTGAATTGATAAATTACTATAAGGCTTCAAAAGCCTTTTCAGATAAAAAATTGTGTCTGTAATTAATTAAATAAATACAAATCAGTTTAGAAAGACAAAGTATAAAAGGATAAAAGCATCACTTAAAAGCCACAGAAATGGCAACTAACTGGCCATATATAATCGCAAATTTGAAGTAAGCAAGGAATTCTCTATGTGAAATCGCCCAAGTTTTTAGAAAATTGTTCACATTAATATAATTAGATATTTCCACCAAGAGTAATTAGACAATAGAACTTTGGGCTGTGAAGCCTTGTTGTAAGAAGTAGATCACTGATGGGATATTTGAATGTATACAGTCTTTCACACTTCTTCTTTACTTTCTACTCATGCAGGAGAGTAGACATGTGTTCTCTTAGCCCCCTGCTCCTGCAGCTATGCCTGCTACTTTCTACTGTGCATTTCCCTCTTAACCCTCTGGAAACATAAGCTAAAATAAACCCTTTCTTTCATTAGTTGCTCTTGGCCATGATTTTTATCATAGTAACAGGAAAAAATATTACAAATATAAAAGTTGCAACAAGGATGTGTGCTGTTGCTCTAAGTTCTGGTTCCTTTACGCCTCAACAGGCATTATAATATGAACAATACAGCCATGTTCTACTGCCAGCTTTCAGTGGATACTGTCTTCTATGAGTTAGCAGTGCCTTTTTATTGTTGTTCAGCAAAAAAAAAAAAATGCCTTAAGCTCTCTTTTCCAACTTGGCAGCTTAGAGGGGCAGTCTTGCTTTGGGGATACCCTCTGTTACACTACAGTGCAAGCCAACCTCTCCTTAACTGCACTTGTCAACTTAACAATTACAACTTCTCTTCTAAATCTTGCCTCAGCTGTAATATTAAGATTCCTGTTGGCTCCTTTTCTCTTCCACAGAGTACAATTTGTACTTCTTTCTGTCCCACTTGCTTTTGTAAATGTGAATAAGCCTTATCAATAGTAACTAAGCCACATATACAGCCTCGTGAAGTGCTTGAAAATGCCTCTATAAGAGATGAGTTCATTACTTTTTAATTTAGCCTGAAGCAACTTCTCAGAGTATGAGCAGAATACAGCCACATTCTTTACCAAAATATCACAGGCCTGGCCTGTAGCCCAATTAATTTTAAAGTACTTATTTCCTTCTGAAACTTCTAGAGCTGGTGCGCTATGGTCCACATTATTCTCAGTACTGTTGTATTCTGAGCTTCTATTAGAATGAAAAACTATGATTATAGTGTTCAACTGCAGTTATTGGTCAAAATTCTAAAGCCTTTTGCATTACTCAGTAAGTAGAATATGGTACAGTCTGTTCCAACAGCTCTTCAGTGTTGGCTAGAGACAAAGGGCACAGTTGCCTGCAGCAGATATCGTTTACCTAGCTAGGATTTTGTAGACTTTTGAGACGGCGAGGGAACAAAACCATAATGGTAGAGAGTAAATCTTACCCAAGGGAAAAGAAGGTCCTAGAATAAGATTTGGATGTAGGTTGTTGAGAGCAGTAGGAAGTGTTTGCCCCAACCAGAAGTGAAGACTCATGGATCAGCCAGTGTTGGATGTAGAAATGTAAGGGAAGACTCACCAATCAGCTATTGTTGGATGTAGGAATGTAGCAATCAAAGAGCCAGGAAAGAGAAGTCCCCAAACCAGGAAAAGGTGAGTAATACCACCTCTGAGATAGGTGAGCAACATAAGCTGTTGCTTGGTGGTATTTATCTGGATTTCATTTGACCTGAGAGGTGGATTCAGGTAGATTTCCTGAAGTTCACAATAATTTCTTTTAAGTTTAACAAAGGAGATAAAACTTTAGACATGTTATCTTCACAATGGTAATTTGCAGTAAAATATACATTATGGAAAAAGGCAATAGACATATACATTTTTGTTAATGGCCTAGATTTTTTTTTTTAGGTGAGCTCTGAAAAGACAGAAGCCTTTCATGAAATAGAAGGAGCAAAAGCTCACATGATCTTAACTTTTAGTATGATTACACATTATGGAATGGAGGCTTATTTTTCTATCCAGAAGACTGGATGTATGTAAGTCTAGTACAATGAGAACAATTTTTAAGTCTATGCCTAAAATAAAAAAAAAAAAATAAAAAAAGGAGATTTAAAATCTTGAGCTTAGAACCATGATAGTGGGTGGTATAATGGAATGTTTTTTGTTAGAGTTAAATTAATAAATCAGAGCTCTAGTGATAAATGTCAAATCACTGGACAATCAATATAACAGTAGCATAGCAACAGGAGGAAATATGAAGCTTTTTTATTTATTTAGGATACCTTAAATCACTGTAGACTTTGTGGTCTTCATAACTTGCATTTGAAAACATTGAAGCATCTTATTAGAACTTCAAACATTTACAACTCCCATTTATTAACATTAAAAAACATTTTTAGATCCTCAAATATTTTTATTATTTTAATTTTATTTTTATATTAATTACAGTTCATTCACTTTGTATCCCAGATGTAGCCTCCTCCCTAATCCCCTCCCATTCACACCCTCCCTCTTCCCATGCCCCTCTCCAAGTCCACTGATACGGGAGGTGCTCCTCAACTTCCATCTGACTCTAGCCTATCAGGTCTCATCAGGACTGGCTGCATTGTCTTCCTCTGGAGCAAGGTAAGGCTGCTCTCCCCTCAGGAGTAGGTGATTAAGTAAACAGCCACTGTCATGACAGAGACAGTCCCTGTTCCTATTATTAGTGAACTAACATGGAGACTGAGGTGCCATGGGCAACATCTGAGCAGCTGTTCTAGGTTATCCCCATTAATGGTCCTTGGTTGGAGTATCAGTCTCAAAAAAGACCACTGTGCCAAGATTTTTTGGTTCTCTTGTTATCCTTGTGGCGCTCCTGTCCCTGCCAAGGCTTTCTATCTCCCCCTACTTTCATAAGATTCCCTGCACTCTGCCCAAAGTTTGGTTATGAGCCTCACCATCTGCTTTGATATTCTGCTGGGTAGAGACTTTCAGAAGCCCTCGATGGTAGGCTCCTGTCCTTTTTCTTGTTTTCTCCCTCTTCCCATGTCCATTCTTTTTGCATTTCTGAGTAAGGACTGATCATATTACCCAGGGTCCTCCTTATTGCTTAGCTTCTTTTAGTGTACTTATTTCAGTATGTTTTTTATAATATATATCTAATATCTACTTATAAGTGAGTATTCACAATGGCTGTTTTTCTGCCTCTGGAACACCTCACACATGATGAACTTTTCTAGATCCCACCATTTGCTAAAAATTTCATTATTTTCTTCTTGTGTAAATGTACCACAATTTTGGTATCCATTTCTCAATGGAGGGATACCTGGGTTGTTTCCAGGTTCTGACTATCATGAATAAAGCTGCTAAAAACATGGTTGAGCAAATATCCTTGTTGTGTACTTGAGCATCTTTTGGCTATATGCCCAGGAGTGCTATATCTGGATCTTGAGGAAGCACTCTTAATTCTTAAAGAAAGAAGCAGGTTGATTTCCAAAGTGGTTGTACAAGTTTACATTCTTACTAGCAATGGAGAATCGCTCCCTTTCTCCACATCTTCTCCAGCTTGTACTGTCACTTGAATTTTTTATCTTAGCCATTCTGATGAGTGTAAGGAGTAATCTCAGGGTCAGTTGATTAGCATCTTCCTGATGACTAAGGATGCTGAACATTTCTATAAGTGTTTCTCTGCCATTCGATGTTCCTCTATTGAAAATTCTCTGTTTAGCTCTGTAATCCATTTTTCAATTGGATTAATTCATTTGTTGCTATATGACTCTTGAGTCCTTTATATATTCTTGTTAGCTCCATGTCTGAAATAGGGTGAAGATCCTTTTCCAGTCTGTAGGCTGTAATTTTGTTTTTATGGCAGTGTCCTTTGCTTTACAAAAGCATTTTAGTTTCATGAGGTACCATTTGTTGATTGTTTATCTTAGGGCCTGTGCTGTTGGTATTCTGTTCAGGAAGTTGTCTCTTGTGCAACACTCTGCCCAAATGTTACTTCTAAAAGATTTAGTGTGTCTGGTTTTATTTTGAAATCGTTGATCCACCTGGACTTTAGTTTTGTGCAGGGTGATAAATATGGTTCTACTTGCATTTTTTCGACATGTAGACATCCAGTTAGACCACCACCATTTGTTAAAGATGCTGTCTTTGTTGGACTGTGTGGTTTTGAGTTATTTGTCAAAAATTAAGTATTAGTAGGTGTGTATATTTCTGAGTTTTCTATTTAATTCAATTGATTAACCATTTCATTTTTACACCAGTACAGTGCAGTTTTTATTACTTTTTCTATGTAGTACAACTTGAGATCTGGGATAGAGATACCTCCAGACAATCTGTTGTAGTACAGGATCTTTTGGAAATTCTGTTTTTGGTTTTTTTTTTGTTTTGTTTTGTTTTTTTTTTCTATACAAAGTTCAGATTTGTTCTTTGAAGATCTGAAAAGAATTGTGTTGGACATGCTGGAGGATGTGGAGAAACTACATTGCTGGTGGGAATGTAAACTTGCAGAACCACTTGGGAAATCAATATGGCACGTTCTCAGAAAATTAGCAACAGTGCTACCCCTAAAGATCCAGCTATACCTCTCCTAGACATATATCCAAAAGTTGCTCAAGTATATAACAACGACATTTGCTCAACCATGTTTTTATCAGCTTTATTTGTAATAGCAAGAAGCTGAAAACAACCCACATGCCCCTCAACTGAGGAATGGATACAAAAATTGTGGTACATTCACACAATGGAATACTACTCAGCATTTAAAAACAAAGAAATCATGAAATTTGGGGGCAAATGGTGGGATCTAGAAAAGATCATCTTGAGTGAGGTATCCAAGAAGCAGAAAGACAGACATGGTATATACTCACTTATTAGTGGATATTAGACATACACTATAGGATAATCATACTAAAATCTGTACACCTAAGGAAGCTCAGCAAGAAGGAAGACCCTGGGTAAGATGTTCAATCTGCATTCAGAAAGGCAAATGAGATAGAAATTGGAAAAGGGAGAAAACAGTGAACAGGACAGGAGCCTATCATTGGTGGCCTCTGAAAGAGTTCATCCACAAGGACCAAAGATATCTGGGCACAGGGTCTTTTCTGAGACTGACATGCAACCAAGGACCATGTATGAATGTAACCTAGAACCCCTGCTCAGATGTAGCCTGTGGTAGCTCAGTAACCAATTGGTTTCCCATAGTGAGGGGAACAAGGACTATTTCTAACAGGAACTCAACGGCTGGCTCTTTGGCCTCCCCACCCCCCAAGGGAGGAGCAGTCCTGTTAGGCCACAGAGGAGAGCTTTGCAGCCAGTCCTGAAGATACCTGATAAAACAGAATCAGATGAATGGGGAGGAGGTCCCCCCTATCAGTGGACTTGGCAATGGGCACGGTGGAGATGAGGGAGGGAGGGAGGGACTGGGAGGGAACGAGGGATCGGGATACGGCTGGGGTACAGAGTTAATAAAATGTAACTGATAAGAAAAAAAATAAAATCCCCCCAAAAAAAGAGTTCATACAGCAAGGTATCAAAACTTATTCTGAGATGCATAGTCAAACTTTGGGCAGAGTGCAGGGAATCTTATAAGAAGGGGTGATAGAAATATAGAAATACATGGGGGGAATTGGAGTTCTACAAAGGGAGCAACAGAACCAAAAACATCTGGGCACAGGATTCTTTTCTGAGACACATACACCAAAAAAGGATCATGCATGGAGATCCTTGTATCTCAGTGATGCTGAGATACAATGCATGGCATCTCAGTATCCAACAGAGTTCCCCAATAATAGGACAAGGGACCATCTCTGACATGAACTCATAGGATGGCTCTTTGATTACCTCCACATGAGCAGGGAGTAGCCTTGCCAGGCCACAAAAGAAGACAAAGAAGCCAGTCCTGGTGAGACCTGATAGACTCTGGTCAGATGGAAGAAGAGGAGGACCTCCCCTATCATTGGACTCTGGAAAGAAGAGGAGAAGGATAAGAGAAGAAGAGGGAGAAAGAGTGGGATTGAGGGGGGATGGAAGATGGGGCTACAGCTAAGATACAAAGGGAATAAACTAATTTATAAAAAAAAGTTAAAAAGAACACAAAAAATATGAAAGAACAAGAAAAAGAAGCTATGATTTTAAAAGGAATAAAATGGGATAGATGGGAGAGTTTGAGAGGAAAGAAAAGGTGAGAAATGATGTAAATATATTTAAATTTTAAAATAAAAACTGAACCTTGTTTTGCTTTAAAAAAAGATTGTGTTGGTTTTTGAATGGGAATTGCATGGAATCGTCCAATTGCTATTGACATAATAGCCATTTTCACTAAGTTAATCCTACCCATCTCTGAGCATGGGAGAGCTTTCCACCTTCTGATGTCTTCTTGAATTTCTTTCTTCAGAGACTCGAAGTTTTTTTGAACAGGTCTTTCTCTTGTTTGGTTAGAGTCACACCAAAGACTTTATGTTAGTGGCTATTGTGAAGTATGTTGTTTCACTAATTTCTTTCTTGGCCCTTTTGCCTTTCTTATGCAGGAGAGCTACTGATGTTTTGGACTTAATTTTATTTCCAGCCACTTCGCTGAAGGTGTTTATTAGCTAAAGAAGTTCTCTGGTTGAAATTTTGAGGTCACTCATGTATAGTATCGTATCAAATGCAAACAGTGAAACTTCTTCCTGTATGTTTTATATCCCCTTGATAACATTAATTTGCCTGTGGCTCTAGCTAGGACTTCAAGTGCTATGTTGATGAGATTGGGAGAGAGTGGGCTGCATGCCTTGTCCCTGATATCAGTGGGAAAGATTTAAGTTTCTCTCCATTTAGTTTGATATTGGCTATAGGTTTGCTGTTAACAGGCTTTAGTACATTGAAGGTATGTACATTATATCCCTGATTTCTAAAAGCCTTTAAAAACTAACAAGTGTTGAATGTTGTCAAATGCTCTATTGGCATCTAAGGAGGGGATCATGTGTTTTTTTTTTCTCCTTCAGATTGTTTATATGTTGAATTACATTGATGGACTTCTATATATTGAACCACCCTTATATGACTGGGATGGAAACAAATAAAATGCGTAAAGAATTAGAGGAAGCTGAAGTCAAATAGATTATGGCCACCGGTAAAGAAATGGAGGAAGATAAAGACAAACAGATTATGGCCATCCATAAAAAAAAAAAAAAAAAAAAAAAAAAAAATAGGAAGACGCAGCCAAACAGTTTGTGGCCGTTAGAGAGGAAATACTTAAATCACTAAAAGAAATAAAAGAAACAGAGGGATGCTCAAACAAACAGCTGAGGGAATTGAAGAAAAAACAGGAAATTTCAAAGGAAATCAACAAAACAGCTCAAGATCCGAAGAAAGAATTGGAAAAATTAAAGAAAACACAAACAGAGGAAATCATGAAGAGAAAGAACTTAGGGAAGAAAACACGAACTACGGAGGTAAGCATAACCACCAGACTATAAGAGATGGAAGAAAGAATCTCAGGTATGGAAGATACAATGGAAGAAATCAATGTATCTGTAAAACAAAATGTTAAATATAAAAAACTCTTGACACAGACCATCCAAGAAATCCAAGAAAACATGAAAAAACAAAATCTAAGAATAATAAGAATAGAGGAAAAATTAGACCAGAAAAGAAAATCCTCCAGCCACATAATAATAAAAACAGTAAGTATACAGAACAAAGAAAAAATACTAAAAGCTGCAAGGGAAAAAGGCCCAGTAACATATAATGGCAAACCCATCAGAATCACACCTGACCTGTCAACAGAAACTATGAAAGCCAGAAGGGCCTAAATGGATATCATGCAGATTCTAAGAGAACACAGATGTCAGCCCAGGCTATTATACCCAGCAAAACTCTCAGTCATCATAGATGGAGAAAACAAGATACTCAACTACAAAAACAAATTTCAACAATACCTACACACAAATCCAGTATTATAGAAGATACTAGAAGGAAAAATACAACCCAAGAAACCTAACTACATCCAGGATAACAGAGGAAACAAATAACAAAACTACAGCAAAATTAAAAGTAGCCAAGCACACAAACACACTACCACAGACAATATCAATATCAAAGGATCTAACAGTCACTGGTCATTAATCTCCCTCAACATCATTGTACTGAACTCTCCAATAAAAAGACACAGACTAACAGAATGGATACATAAACAAGATCCAAAAATCTGTTGCATACAAGAAACACACCTAAATCACAAAGATGGACATTAACTGAGAGTAAAGGGGTAGAAGAAGGTTTTCCAAGAAAATGGACCCAAGAAGCAATCAGGAGTAGTCATTCTAATATCTAATAAAATACATTTTCAATCAAAATTAATAAAAAAGGGATGGGGAAGGTCATTTCAAACTCATCAAAGGAAAATTCCACGAAGAAGGCATCACAATTCTGAACATCTACTCACCAAATACAAGAGCACACATGTTGATAAAAGAAACATTAATAAAACTAAAACCATACATAGATCCCCACACATTAGTAGTGGGAGACTCCAACACCCCATTCTCAACAAAGGACAGTTAAAAAAAATTTTAATCAAAAAAAAAAAAAAAAAACAATTGCTCTTACAGAGGTCATGAATCAACTGGACCTAAAAGACATCTATAAAACCTGACACCCAAACAAGCAAGAATTTACCTTCTAAGCGACGCAATGAACCTTCCCCAAAATAGACCATATAGTTGGTCACAAAGCAAGCCTCAACAGATACAAGAAGATTGAAATAATCCCTTGTATCCTATCTGACCAAAACAGACTAAAGCTAGACCTCAACAACAACAGAAATAGCAAAAAGACTACACACACATGGAACTGAACAACTCGTATCTCAATAACAACTCGGTCAGGGGAGGAATAAAGAAAGAAATAAAAAGACTTCCTAGAATTCAATGAAAATGAAGGCAGAGGGGGACGGAGCCAAGATGGCGACTAGCACACACAGTTTCCAAGCTGTGGAAGAGATAAAGTTCTGAGTTGATGAGTGGAAGAACTTCTGAAGCCAGGGAAACAACGGAGAGACATTCTAAACAACAGGGAACATCGCAAGAGGTGAAAACCTTGGTCTCAGGTCACCCAGGGACTTGTTTGGGGAAGGTGAGAAACGATTCTTTGATCTCTCGGCACTCCCCTCCCCCAGACCTCCCTCCTCCTCGGCACAGCAGACTCGCCTTTCTCAGTGCAGACCTAACTGCCTGGGGCCTGCAGCCACTGAGGCAGAGCCCCAAGCCCTTTATCGGCAAAGGCCAGCATCTCAGAGCCCCAGATTCGAGCAGCGGCTGCACCATCCTCCCAGGGCGTGAGTATGCTAGACGCCATACTAGCTCCGCAGGAGCGCCATCACTGACGGTACGGCCCGCCCAATCCCACAGTGACAGAGAATACGCTATATACTCACCAAAACCAGACAGAAACGCCATACAAGCTAGACAAACCAGGCGCTGGGCCTCCGAAGCTTGGAGAACACAGTGAAGAGACCCCAGGGCTTCCCAGAAAGCATCTGGACTAGCAACCCAGTCTCCAGTTACAGCAGGACTTTCTAACCTGGCGGCGGAGCAGCACTGAGCTGGCGGGGCACATCAGCCCTCCAGTTTAAGACTAACCAGGGCCAAACCAGAGAACAGAAAGGCTGGTTACCCCGATTCCTACTGACGTGACCACCCTGAAATCTCCAGCTGCAGCAAGACCTCATAACCTGGCAGTGACAGCAGCATGGAACTGGCGGAACACATCAAAGAAGCAGGGCCAAACCAGAGAGCAGAGAGCCCAGATACCCTGATCTCTGCCAAGTGACCTGCCTGTAAGTGAGTGCACCCTTGAGAATCTGCAGCTCCCCTGATCCTGGGTCCTTCTAAAACAGAAGCCAGGCATCGAACCCCCTCCCACCCATATACCCACTTTGGGAAACAGAGGGTCACTTGTGACATTGAAGTTCCTGCTCTGTGGGTCTAATTGAGGAGTTAAGGCAGTTAATGCCAGAAATTGCGCTGCGATCATCACTAGTGCCTGGGACATATGCATTGCAGAGCCCCTCCCACACACTCAAGGGTTCAACATTAGCCATCACTCTGTCCCTCGAGACACACGCCCACGCCCACTTACACACACACACACACACACACACACACACACACACACACGCTTGCATTTGCCTCTGTTTGCGCCTGCGTACTTTCTTCCCACAGGTACAGCTAATCCTGAGCACATGCTAAGGACACGGGACCTCTCTCAACATCCTGAAGAATTCTCCAGACTCGAGAGAGAGACAGTACCAGTCTGATTGGCAGAATCCAAAAACAAACAGGGAAGGTCTCAGATAAGCCAATGGCCAGGGGTAGGCAAAAGAACACTTCCAACATAAATCAGGACATCATGACTTCACCAGCAAACCCCAAAATTGATGGATACTCCAATTCATCAGAGGCACAGGAAAATGACCTTAAAGCCATGCTTGCTCAATTATTTGAGGCTCATAAGGAGGAAATGAACAAATCTTTCAAAGAGTTGGCCAGTCAATTGGAGGTAAAGAAAGAAGAAATAGAAAAAAACCCTTAAAGAAACACAGGCAAACATAGCCAAACAAATAGAGGCACAAGTAGAGAAAAAATTAGTGGCATACAAAAAGGAAATGAACAAAGAAATAGAGTCCATCGTAGAGAGACAGGAATCCAAATTCAAACACATAAAAGAAATGGTGCAAGGCATGAAAACATAATTAAAATCAATACAGAAAACACAAAATGAGAAAACTCTTGAGCTGAAGAACTTGGAGAAAAGATCAGGAACCACAAAAGTAAGCATCACCAACAGAATACAAGAGATGGAAGAGAGAATCTCTGGAGCTGAAGACACACTTGCAGAAATTGATACTTCTCTCAAAGAAAAAGTAAAATCAGAAAAGTTCCAATCACAAAATATCCAAGAAATCAAGGATGCTATGAAAAGACAAAATCTAAGAATAATAGGAATTGATGAAAAAGAAGACTCCAGGCTCCAAGGTCCAGAAAATATTTTCAAGAAAATAGTAGAAGAAAATTTTCCCAACTTAAAAAAGAGATGTCCATAAATATACAAGAGGCCTACAGAACACCAAATAGACTAGACCAGAAAAGAAACACATCATGTCACATCATAGTCAAAACACTAAATCTACAGAACAAAGAAAAGATATTAAAAGCAGCCAGGGAAAAAGGCCAGTAACATATGAAGGTAGACCTATCTGAATCACACCAGACTTCTCATCAAAAACTATGAAAGCCAGAAGGGCCTGGGCAAGCATCATGGAGACTCTAAAAGATCAGAAATGTCAACCCAGACTACTATACCCTGCAAAGCTTTCAATCAACATAGGTAGAGAAAACAAAATATTCCATGACAAAACTAAATTTATGCAATATCTATAGAGCAAACCAACCTACAGAAGATACTAGAAGGAAAACTCCAACCCAACGAAAATGAATTCTCCCAAGAAAACAGGGCATATAGATAATATCCCAACAAAAATGAAAAGAAAACAAGCAATGAAACAGGGTAAGATCATCGACTCCATTACAAAAGGAACTAACATGCATTGGTCAATATTATCTATCAATATTAATGGACTCAAATCACCAATAAAAAGACACAGGCTAACAGAATGGTTACGGAAACAGGACCCAACATTCTGTTGCATCCAAGAAACACACCTATGCAACAAAGATGAACACTACCTCAGAGTAAAGGGCTGGAAAAATGTTTTTCAAGCAAATGGTTCCAGAAAAAAAGCTGGAGTAGCCATCCTAATATCTAATAAAATAGACTTTCAACCCAAGTTAATCAAAAAAGATAAGGAGGGCCACTATATTCTCATCAAAGGAAAAATCCACCAAGAGGACATCACAATTTTGAATATATATGCCCCAAATACAAGAGCACCTACATTCGTAAATGAAACAATATTAAAGCTTAAATCATACATTGATCCTAATCCCTTAATAGTGGGAGACTTCAATACCCCACTCTCATTAAGGGACAGATCAACCAGACAGACATCAAATAGGGAAATAAAAGCACTCACAGAATCCCTAAATCAAATGGACCTAATAGACGTCTACAGATCTTTTCACCCAAACTCAAAAGAGTACACCTTCTTTTCAGCACCACATGGAACCTTCTCCAAAATAGACCATATAGTTGGTCACAAAGCAAGCCTCAACAAATACAGAAGGATTGAAATAATCCCTTGTATACTATCTGACCACCATGGACTAAAGCTGGACATCAACAACAACAGAAACAACAAAAAGCCGACACGCACATGGAAACTGAACAACTTACTACTCAATGACAAGAAAGAAATAAAGAAAGAAATTAAAGACTTTCTAGAATTCAATGAAAATGAAGGCACAACATACCCAAATTTATGGGACACATTGAAAGCAGTGCTCAGAGGAAAATTTATAGCACTAAGTGCCTACAAGAAGAAATCCGTAACATCACATACAAACAACTTAATGGCCCAACTGAAAAACCTAGAAAAAAAAAGAAGCAGATACACCCAACAGGAGCAGAAGGCTGGAAATAATCAAACTAAGGGCAGAAATCAATCAATTAGAAACAAATAAAATTATCCAAAGAATCAATGAAACAAAAAGCTGGTTCTTTGAGAAAATCAACAAGATAGACAAACCCTTAGCCAAACTAACTAAAAAGCAGAGAGAAACTATCCAAATCAGCAAAATCAGAAAGGAAAATGGGGACGTAACTACAGTCACTGCGGAAATCCAAACGATTATTAGGTCATACTAAAAAAGCCTATATGGCACAAAATTTGAAAATCTAAATGAAATGGATAACTTTCTTGACAGATTCCATCTACCAAAATTAAGTCAAGATCAGGTAGAAAGACTGAATAGCCCTATATCTCCCAAGGAAATTGAAGCAGTCATTAACAGTCTCCCCTCCAAAAAAAGCCCTGGACCAGATGGCTTCAGCACAGAATTCTACAAGACCTTCAAAGAAGTACTAACACCAATTCTCCTCAAACTATTCCACAAAATAGAAATAGAAGGAACACTACCAAACTCATTCTATGAAGCCATAGTCATCTTGATACCTAAACCACACAAAGATCCAACAAAAAAAAGAGAACTTCAGAACTATCTCTCTTATGAACATTGATGCAAAAATACTCAATAAAATACTTGCAAACCGAATCCAAGAACACATCAAAGATATCATCCACCATGACCAAGTAGGCTTCATCCCAGGAATGCAAGGGTGGTTCAACATACGGAAATCCATCAATGTAATCCACCACATAAACAAACTGAAGGAGAAAAACCACATGATCATCTCCTTAGATGCCGAAAAAGCATTTGACAAAGTCCAACACCCATTCATGTTTAAAGTCTTGGAGAGATCAGCGATACAAGGCACATACCTAAACATAGTAAAGGCAATATACAGCAAGCCTATAGCCAACATCAATCTCAATGGAGAGAAACTTAAATCAATCCCACTGAATTCAGGGACAAGACAAGGCTGCCCACTCTCTCCATATCTCTTCAACATTGTACTTGAAGTCCTAGCCAGAGCCATAAGAAAACTAAAGGAGATCAAGGGGATACAAATCGGAAAGGAAGAGGTCAAAGTGTCACTATTTGCAGATGATATGATAGTATACATGAGCGACCCCAAAGATTCAACCAGAGAACTTCTTCAGCTGATAAACACCTTCAGCAAAGTGGCAGGATACAAAATCAACTCAAAAAAATCAGAAGCCCTCTTGTATACCAAAGACAAAAAGGCTGAGAAAGAAATTAGGGAAACAACACCCTTCACAATAGCCACTAATAACATAAAGTACCTTGGTGTGACTCTAACCAAGCAAGTGAAAGACCTGTTTGAGAAAAACTTCAAGTCTTTGAAGAAAGAAATTGAAGAAGATCTCAGAAGATGGAAAGATCTCCCGTGCTCATGGATTGGTAGGATTAACATTGTGAAAATGCCATCCTACCAAAAGCAATCTACAGATTCAATGCAATTCCCATCAAAATACCAACTCAATTCTTTAAAGAACTTGAAAAAAAGATTCTCAGCTTCATATGGAGAAACAAAAAACCCAGAATCTCCAAAACAATCCTGTACAACAACAGATCATCTGGAGGTATCTCCATTCCCGATCTCAAGCTGTACTGCAGGGCAACAGTAATAAAAACTGCATGGTATTGGCACTTAAACAGAAAGGAGGATCAATGGAACCGCATAGAAGACCCAGAAATAAACCCACACACCTATGAATACTCAATATTTGACAAAGAAGCCAAATCCATTCAATGGAAAAAAAGACAGCATCTTCAACAAATGGTGCTGGACCAACTGGATGTCTACATGCAGAAAAATGAAAATAGATCCATATTTATCACCCTGCACAAAACTAAAGTCCAAGTGGATCAAGACCTCAACATAAAACCAGATACTCTAAATCAGTTGGAAAAAAAAGTGGGGAACAGCCTAGAACTCATTGGCACTGGAGACAACTTCCTGAACAGAACACCAACAGCACAGGCTCTAAGAGCAACAATCAATAAATGGGACCTCATGAAACTGAAAAGCTTCTGTAAAGCAAAAGACACTGTAATCAAAACAAATAGACAGCCTACAGATTGGGAAAGAATCTTCACCAACCCTTTATCTGACAGAAGGCTAATATCCAGTATATATAAAGAACTAAAGAAGCAGAAAAGCAACAAACCAAGTAATCCAATTAAAAAATGGGGAACAGAGCTAAACAGAGAATTCTCAAAAGAGGAACATCGAATGGCAGAGAAACACTTAAAGAAATGCTCAACCTCATTAGCCATTAGGGAAATGCAAATCAAAACAACCCTGAGATTTCACCTTACACCTATCAGAATGACCAAGATGAAAAACTCAAGTGATAGTACATGCTGGAGAGGTTGTGGAGAAAAGGGAACCCTCCTCCATTGCTGGTGGGAATGTAAACTGGTTCAACCACTTTGAAAGTCAATCTGGCGCTTTCTCAGACAACTAGGAGTAGTGCTACCTCAAGACCCAGCTATACCACTGCTAGGTATATACCCAAAATTTGCTCAAGTACACAACAAGGACATTTGTTCAACCATGTTCGTAGCAGCTTTATTTGTAATAGCCAGAAGCTGGAAACAACCCAGATGTCCATCAACGGAGGAATGGATACAGAAATTGTGGTATTTTTACACAATGGAATACTACTCAGCAATCAAAAGGGAGGAAACAATGAAATTTGCAGGCAAGTGGTGGGATTTAGAAAAGATCATTCTGAGTGAAGTATCCCAGAAGGAGAAAGACAAACTTGGTATATACTCGCTTATATAGACCTACAAGATATGATAAACATAATGGAATCTACACACCTAAAGAAGATAATCGAGAAAGTGGACACAGGCGAAGGTGATTAATCCTCATTCAGAAAGACAAATGGGATGTGCATTGAATGTATGACAGGAGTCTACCACAAAAGGCATCTGAAAGACTCTACCTAGCAGTGTTTCAAAGCAGACACTAAGTCTCATAACCAAACCCTCAGCAGAGTGCGGGGAATCATATGAAAGAAGGGAAGTTAGTATGATATGGAAAGGATAGGAGCTCTACAAAGACCAAATATATCTGGGCACAGGGTCTTTTCTGAGACTGACACTCAACCAAGGACCATCTATGGATATAACCTAGAACTTCTGCTCGGATGTGGCCCGTGGTAGCTCAGTAACCAAGTAGTTTTCCAAAGTAAGGAGAACAAGGACTATTTCTAACAGGATCTCAAGGGCAGGCTGTTTGACCCCCCCCCAGGGGAGGAGCAGTCTGTTAGGCCACAGAGGAGGACTTTGCTGCCAGCCCTGAAGATACCTGATAAAACAGGGTCAAATGAAAGGGCAGGAGGTCCTCCCCTATCAGTGGACTTGGAAAGGGGCAGGGAGGAGACCAGGGAGGGAGTGTGTGGTTGGGGAGGGAATGAGGGAGCAGGATACAGCTGGGACACAGAGTTAACAAAATGTAACTAAAAAGAAAAATAAAATTAAAAAAAAAACATTTAAGCTAAAAAAAAAAAAACGTAAATGAAGGCAGATCATACTCAAACTTATGGGATACAATGAAAGCAGTGCTAAGAGGAAAATTCATAGCACAAAATGCTTTCAAGAAGAAATGTGAAACATCTCATACAAGCAACTAAAAGGATCACCTGAAAGCCCTAGGGGGAAAAAAAAAGGAGTAATCATACCCAAGAAGAGTAGACAGCTGGAAATAATCAAACTCAGGGCTGAAATCAGTAAATGAGAAACAAATAAAACAATTCAAAAATCAGTGTATCCAAGAACTGGTTCTTTGAGAAAACCAACAAGGCATACAAAGCCTTAGTCAAACCAATTAAAAGGCAGAGAGGCATGAAACAAATCAACAAAATAAAAAATGTACAGGGGGGCATAAAAGCAGACACTGAGAAAATCCAAACAATCATTAAGTCTTACTTCAAAAGCCTATATGCTACAAAATCGAAAATCTAAATGAAATGGACAATTTTCTTGATTGATTTCACTTGCCAAAGCTGAACCAAGAACAGGTTAACCAAATAAATAGTCCTCTATCCCCTTAGGAAATAGAAGCTGTCATTAAAAGTGTACCATGCAAAAAAAGCCCAGGGCCAGATGATTTTAGTGCAGAATTCTACCATTCTTTCAAAGAAGAGATAACACCAATACTCTTCAAATTATTCCACAAAATAGAAACAAAAGGAACATTACCAAACCCATTCTGTGAAACCACAGTCACCTTGATACCTAAACCTCACAGAGAACCAACAAAGAAAGAGAATTTCAGACTAATCTCTCATGAATATTGATGCAAAAAAAATCTCAATAAAATGGTCACAAACTGAATGCAACACATCAAAGATATCATTCAACATGACCAAGTAGGCTTCATCCCAGGCATGCACGGGTGGTTCAATATATGGAAATCCTTCAATGTAATTTACCGTACAAACAAACTGAAAGAAAATGACCACATAATAATCTCCTTAGATGCTGAAAAAGCATTTGATAAAATCCAACATTCATTTATGTTTAAAGTCCTGGAGAGATCAGGAATACAAGTTGCTTACCTAAACATAGTAAAGGCAATATACAGCAAGCCTATAGACAACATCAAACTAAACCGAGAGAAACTTAAAGCAATCCCACTGAGGTCAGGGACACGGCGAGGCTGCCCACTCTCTCCATACCTTTTTGCCATAGTACTTGAAGTCCTTGCTAGAGCATACAGACTGAGAAAGGATCTTTATCAACCCTATATCTGACTGAGTGCTAATATCCAGAATATATAAAGAACTAAAGAAGTTAAAAAGCAACAAATAAAGTAATCCAATTAAAAAATGGGGTACAGAACTAAACAGAAAATTCTCAGTAGAGCAATATAGAATGACAGAGAAACACTTAAAGAAATGCTCAAAGCCCTTAGCCGTCAGGGAGATACAAATCAAAACAAACCTGAGATTTCACCTTATACCCATCAGAATGGCTAAGATCAAAAACTGAAGTGACAACACACACGAGAGAGGATGTGGAGAAAGGGGAAACCTCGTTATTGCTGGTGGAAATGTAAACTCGTACAACCACTTTGGAAATCAATATGGCACTTTCTCAGAAAATTAGCAATAGTGCTACCTGAAGACCCAGCTATACCCTTCGTAGGCAATTATCCAAAATATTCTCATCTATAGAACAAGGACGTTTGCTCAACCATGCTTAGAGCAGCTTTATTCGTAATTGGAAGAATCTGAAAACAACATTGATGTCCCTCAATGGAGGAATAGATACAGTAATTATGGTACATTTATACAATGGAATACTTCTCAACTATTAACAAAAAGGAAATCATGAAATTTGCAGGCAATTGGTGGGAACTAGCAAATAGCAAAGATCAACTTGAGTGAGGTAACTGAGAATCAGAAAGACACACATAATATAGGACAAAACATACTAAAGTCTGTACTCCTAAAGAAGCTAAGCAACAAGGAATACCCTGGGGAAGATGCTCAGTCTCATTCAGAAGGACAAATGCTATAGGCATTGGAAACAGAAGTCAGGGAACCAGACTGGAGCCTACCACAGATGGTCCCTGAAAGACTACTTATTTAGGTATTGAAGCAGAGACTGAGAGTAGTAGCCAAACTTTGGGCAGAGTGCAGGAAATCATATGAAAGAAAGGAGAAAGACCTGGATTGTATAGGAGCTCTAAAAGGAGACCAACAGAACCAAAAAACAAAACAGAACAAAACAAAACAAAAACAAAACCTGAGCCTTGCAGGTTTTGTTTTGGCCCTGCAGGACCTATTGGCCCTGCAGTCACTGATACTCCATCCAAGGACAATGCATGGAGAGAACCTAAAACCCCAGCTTAGATGAAACCCATAGACTTATTACCCAAATGGGTCCCTAGTAAGTGGAGTAGGGTCTTTCTCTGGCATGAACTCAGTGACAGGCTCTCTGATAATCTCTTTCTGGTGATGCAACCTTTCCAGGTCACAGAGGCAGACACTGCAGCCAGTCCTGATGAAATCTGATAATCTAGGGTCAAATAGAAGTGTAGGAATGCCTTCCCTCTCAGTGGCCTCTGGGAGTGGCATAGGGGAAGAAGAGTGAGAGAAGTTGGGATTGGTGGAGATGAGGGAGGGCCCACACCCATAACACAAACTGAATAAATTAGAATAAATATAACTAAACATTCAAACAGTAAAAAAATGTTTTTAGGAAACCTTGTGGAAACAATTATGTCTTTTTCTGTGTCCTGCTACAGCTGTACTCCCCCCAGGGGGAGGTGATCAAAGAGTCAGTTACTGAGTTCATGTAAGAGAAGTGTGTTTTAATTTGAGAATGAAGTATAATAACTTATATCTATTCTGTTAATGCTGTGGTCCCTTACTAGACTTAGCTAAGTAAGGTATTTTCTTCATGTACAAATACAAATATCTACATAAAAATAAATCTCAAAAATTAAAGACCATATAATCAGTTACTATTTAAGAAATAAAAAACATGAATATTAAGTTCAACCAGAGAAGTCCACTCTATGTCTTACCATCAGTATTACTTATTGATGAAAAAATTTGTTTAACTTTCTAAAACAGAAATTATTGGCTCCATTGAGTAAACAATACAACTTTGTTTTATAATTTTGAAGACTTTTCTGACATATTATACTCCTGCTCATCATCAATTAATATTAAAATAATTCAGTGAGTTATGCACAATTATTACTATTGTTTTAAATTTTAAAATTGAAGAAAAACAACATTAAAAAGATGAACAACATCATGAACAAACTGTGTTAAGAGAGAAATTTGCTGTTTGGAGGCTTTATCCTTCCTTATTTAAATTAATTTAAAAACTTAATATAAGCCTTAGTATTTTAACCTTTGCAGACCAATAATTAAAAATTAACAGTAGAACTGTATATGCAGCTGATGATTCAACTGTGCAGAGAACTAAATTCAACAAATCTGAGCTTGAGATATTGTAAAATGTTTTGTAAAAGCTCTGTTTGTAATAAGCAGTGTTCAGCTTCTGTCAAATCACTATATACGAAGAACAGACCAAGTAATCACATCAAAAACAGCTATTTTCAGTTTTGCCAGGGATACTAATGTGGGTTCAACTTAAGAAGTTGTTGACCTTCTGCCTTCATGTAATTCTCTTTAAATTCCATATTTGCTATACATCATTTTATGATTTCCAGAAACTCCCAGATTAGTATTTATTCTTTGTATTTTCATATTTTTATTTTCCTCTTTCTTCACCTTCCTTTCAAGTTTAGTTGAACTATCCATTAAACGAAAATGAAGGTTGCAAATATTTGCCTGTATAAGTTTACTATACAGTACTATTTTTCTATCTGTAGGTTGCTAAAATCACCATCCTTTACAAACCTTTCATAAATTCTTAAATATTGTTAAAAGATAATATCTGTTCATCCTTGAATTACCAAGAACCTGGACTCATATATTTTCAGGAACTTTTTTCATGTTGTTTGTATTATGAATGTTCTTGATCTTGTCTTTTATTTGTCAGTAGAAAAATAGTCTTGATGGAATATTAAATTTTCTGTATGCAGTTGTATAGATAAAACTATTCAATATTAAATTATGTATACAAGGAATAAAATATAAAGTGCTTACTTGAACAGACCATAAAATGACTTACAGTGTATTCAAATAGAGAATATAGACATGTTTTAAGGAAAATAAATACGAACAGGACAACTGAAGATAATTTAATATGTTTAATTTTTCTAATGCTCTTGATCTTTCAATTATCTTACAGGAGTTCTAGCTTTGAACCCAGATTAATCAGTAAGATGTTTCCTAACACCTTTTATGCAGTGTTAAAGGTCAAACAAAAAAGAGAGGGAGGAAGGGAAGAAACAAAAAAAGAAAAGGGATGTGAAAAAAGTGTGATTTAATATCTTTCAGTATAGAAGTAAGCCCTGACTCTTTCAAGTAATGTCCTGTTAGGACCTTTGAGTAAAAAGAAGGTGAAGCTTTTACCAAAGGCAATCATAGAAGCACAGACATGGTACTTAACAAATCTCCATGGCAACATGGATACAAAATCCTCTTAAATTTTTGAGGTCTAACCTTGATTCCCTGGGAGTATGTGAATCTATTTTTCCATTTATGAAGGAAAAATGTGTCAAGGCTCAGTAAATTCATTTCATATAATCACACAAACATCAATTTATGATTAATTGCAGTTCACAGAGCTATTCAATTGTGAATAGCTCAGTCTACTTTAATAATTAGGTTCTAATTTTTCCTTTGATGGAGTTGCAAAACTCTGCAGGTAATAGATGAGAAAGAAATAATTCAATTACTGTTTTAACTACATTTAAATGCTTTTTCCAGAAAATTACACTTGCTTTTAAACAAAAGGTTAGGTATTTTATGAGAAGAAATGAGTATCAAAAAGCTTACAAAAATGTGCATTCTATTCTGTGAGATACTATAACTATCATTATTTTACTTCAACATTGTTTATTGTTTTTTTAAAATTTTTGTTAAAGATAAAATAACAACATGCAAAAACTGGTTGCTTTAAGCAAAGTATAAAATTAAAACCTAAAATATAATATTTTTTCAGTAAGAGAACCATTTCCATTTACAGAAAATATTTTTATAATTTTTCTTTTATCTCAGTCTAACAAGTCCTATTTATATCAATAATTCTTGCATTTTGAATCATAAAGGCAGTAATATTGCAAAAATATATAATTAACACAAAATTCATATTTAATCAACACAAAATATATATTTTATATATATATACATATAATAAATATGTATATATTGTATATGTATATAAAGAACAAAAATACATGTATATTATAAAATATATCAGAAATTGAATAAAATTGGCTTTACTTTATTATGTAAGACTGGTTGATACTCTAAGAATTATCTATTAAATTTAAATATCATTTAAGTTTAAAATACTGTCAAGGTTATTTAGTACATTCTTATAAAACAAAATTCGAAGGGGCAGAGCCAAGATGGCGACTGGCACGCACAGTTTCTGAGCTGTGGAAGAGCTGAATGCCTGAGTGGGTGAGTGAAAGGACTTCTGAAGACAGGGAAACGACGGAGAGGCTTTCTAAATGACAGGGAACATCACACCAGGTGAAAAATTTGGTCTTGGTGCACCCATTGACTTGTTTGGGGAAGGAGAGAAACTATCCTTTGATCTCCCAGCACTCCCCTTTCTTGGACCTACCTCCTCCTAAGCACAGCTGGCTTCCCTAGATTCTTAGCTCAGAGTTCACGGCCAGGGGTCTGTAGCTGCTTAGATGGAGCTCCTAGCCCCTTAGCAGCAACTGCCAGCTGTGGTCTTGGAGTCCCAGACCCGTGGCACCATCCACCCAGGGTCCCAGGTCTGCTAGCCACTATAGTGGCTCCTCAGAGTCTCTCAGCCACTGACAGAACTGTCCACCCTAACCCTCAGTGACAGATAATATGCTATATACACAACAAAGCCCAGCAGACCCAACATACAAGCTAAGCATACCAGGCACTGGGCCTCCGAGGCTTGGAGAGCACAGTGGAGGGTCCCCAGGACTTCCCAAAAAGGATCTGGACTGGCTGAGTGCTTCAGTCCCCCTGCAGACCAAGCAGGGCCAAACCAGAGAGCAGAGAGATTGGATACTCTGATCCCTGCCGATGTGACCTGCTTGAGAGTGAATGCGCACTTGAGTGTCTATTTGAGAAGGATCCAGGGTCCTTCTAAAATAGAAGGGATTCAAATGAGGAGTAAAGGCATTTAATGCCAGAAATTGCCTAGAGACCATCACCAGCGCCTGCTAAATACACAGTGCATGCACAAATAACCACCTAGAAGCCTGCAAGGCAGAGCTCCTCCCACATACTCAAGGGTTCAACATTCTTTATCACTCGCTCAAGACACACTTCCACGCACACTTACACACACACACACACACACACACACACACACACACACACACACACATGCGTGCGCCTGTATTTGCCCTTCTACGCTCACGTGCTTTCCTCCCACAGGTACAGACAGTGCACCAACGCACATGCTGAGGCCATGGGACCTCACTCAGCTTCCTGAAAAACTCTCCACGTGCCAGAGAGACACAGTATCAGTCTGAACTGCAGAATCCAGAAACAAACAGGGAAGGTTTCAGATAAGCCAATGGCCAGGGGTAGGTGAAAGAACACATCCAACATAAATCAGGACATCATGACTTTACCAGCAAACCCCCAAATTGATGGATACTCCAATTCATCAGAAGCACAGGGAAATGACTTTAAAGCTTAGCTTACCGAATTATTTGAGGCTCATAAAGAGGAAACAAGCAATTCTCTCAGAGCAATAGCCATGCAAATTCAGACAGTTAAAGATGAAATAAACAAATCTATCAAAGATTTGGCCAGTCAGTTGGAGGCAAAGAAAGAGGAAATAGACAAAATTCTTAAAGAAACATAGGCAAATATGGCCAAACAAATAGAGGCACAAGGAGAGATACAATTAGTGGCATATTGAGAGGAAATGAACAAAAAATAGAGACCATCATAGAGAGACAGGAATTCATATTCAAACAGATGAAGGAAATGGTGCAAGGCATGAAAACAGAATTAGAATAAATAAAGAAAACAAAAACTAAGAAAGCCCTGGAGCTGGAGAACTTGGAGAAAAGATCAGGAAACACAAAGGTAAGAATCACCAACAGAATACAAGAGATGGAAAAGAGAATCTCTGGAGCTGAAGATACACTTGCAGAAATTGATACTTCTCTCAAAGAAAAAGTAAAATCAGAAAAGTCTCAAACACAAAATATGCAAGTAATCAAGGATGCCATGAAAAGACGAAATCTAAGAACAATAGGAATTAATGAAAAAGAAGACTCCAGGCTCCAAGGTCCAGAAAATATTTTCAAGAAGATCATAGAAGAAATTTTCCCAACTTAAAGAAAGAGATGTCCATAAATATACAAGAGGCCTACAGAACACCAAATAGACTAGACCAGAAAAGAAACACATCACGTCACATCATAGTCAAAACACTAAATATAGAGAACAAAGAAAAGATATTAAAAGCAGCAAGGGAAAAAGGCCAAGTAACATATGAAGGTAGACCTATGAGAATCACATTGGACTTTCATCAGGAACTTTGAAAGCCAGAAGGGCCTGGGCAGGTGTCATGCAGACTCTAGGAGACCACAGATGTCGACCCAGACTACTGTACCCTGTAAAGTTTCAATGAACATAGATGGAGAAAACAAAACATGTCATGACAAAACTAAATGTATGCAATGTCTACACAGCAAACCAGCCCTACAGAAGATCCTAGAAGGAAAACTCCAATCTAATGAAAACAACTACACCCAAGAAGACATAGCATACAGACAATATCCCAACAAAAATTAAAAGAAAACAAGCAGTGGAACACAGTAAGACCACCCACTCCAGTATAAAAGGAACAAACATTCTTTGGTCACTATTATCTATCAACATCAATGGACTCAACTCTCCAATAAAAAGACACAGACTAACAGAATGGGTGCGAAAAAAGGATCCAACATTCTGCTGCATCCAAGAAATGCACCTATGCAACAAGGACAAACACTACCTCAGAGTAAAGGGCTGGAAAAATATTTTTCAAGCAAACGGACCCAGAAAACAAGCTGGAGTAGATATCCTAATATCTAATAAAATAGACTTTCAACAAAAATTAATCAAAAACGATGTAGAGGGGCACTACATTCTCATCAAAGGAAAAATCCACCAAGAGAACATCATAATTCTGAATATCTATGCCCCAAATACAAGAGTACCTACATTCATAAAGGAAACATTATTAAAACTCAAATCACACTTCCACCAAGGGACAGATCATCTAGACAGAAGCCTAATAAAGAAATAAAGACCCTTACAGAGGTCCTAAATCAAATGGACCTAATAGATGTCTACAGAACTTTCCACCCAAACTCAAAAGAGTATTCCTTCTTTTCAGCACCTCATGGAACCTTCTCCAAAATAGACTATATAGTTGGTCACAAAGCAAGCCTCAACAGATACAAGAGGATTGAAAAAATCCCCTGTATCCTAATTGACTACCATGGACTAAAGCTACACCTCAAAAATGGAATTAGAAAAAAAGCCTACAAACGCATGGAAACTGAACAACTTGCTGCTCAATGACAGCAGGGTTAAGGAAGAAATAAAGAAAGAAATTAAAGACTTCCTTGAATTCAATGAAAATAAAGCTACAACATACCGTAATTTATGGGACACAATGAAAGTAGTGCTCAGAGGAAAATTCACAGCACTAAGTGCCTTCAAGAAGAAATTTGTGACATCTTATACAAGCAACTTAATGGCCCAAATGAAAGCCCTAGAAAAAAAAGAAGCAAATACACCCAAGAGGAGAATACAGCTGGAAATAATCAAGGGCAGGGCTGAAATCAATCAATTAGAAATGAATAAAACTATTCAAAGAATCAATGAAGCCAAGAGCTGGTTCTTTTAGAAAATAAACAGGATAGACAAACCTTTAGCCAAACTAACTAAAAGGCAGAGAGAAACTAACCAAATCAGCAAAATCAGAAATGAAAAGGGAGACATAACTACAGACACCGAGGAAATCCAAACAATCATTAAGTCATACTACAAAAGTCTATATGACACAAATTTCAAAAATCTAAAAGAAATGGACAATTTTCTAGATAGAGTCCATCTATCAAAATTAAGTCAAGATCAGGTAGAAAGATTGAATAATCTTATATCCCCCAAGGAAATAGAAGCAGTTATCAACAGTCTCCCTTTGAAAAAAAGCCCTGGGCCAGATGGATTCAGTGCAGAATTCTATCAGATCTTCAAAGAAGTGCTAATTCCAATTCTCTCCAAACTATTCCACAAAATAGAAACAGAAGGTACATTTCCATCTTCATTCTATGAAGCCACACCCACTTTGATACCTAAACCACACAAAGACCCAAAAAGAAAAGAGAACTTCAGACTATCTCTCTTATGAACATTGATGCAAAAATATTCAATAAAATACTTGCAAACGGAATACAAGAACACATCAAAGATATCATCCACTATGACCAAGTAGGCTTCATCCTAGGCATGCAAGGGTGGTTCAACATACAGAAATCCATAATTGTAATCCACCACAGAAACAAACTGAAGGAGAAAACCCACATGATCATCTCCTCAGATGCTGAAAAAGCATCTAAGTGCAACACCCATTCATGTTTAAAGTCTTGGAGAGATCAGGGATACAAGGCACATACTAAAACATAGTAAAGGCAATATACAGCAAGCCTATAGCCAACATCAAACTCAATGGAGAGAACCTTAAATTAATCCCACTGAAATCAGGGACATGACAAGGCTGCCCACTCTCTCCATACCTCTTCAACATAGTACTTGAAGTCCTAACTAAAGCAATAAGACAACGAAAGGAGATGAAGGGAATATAAATTGAACAGGAAAAGTTCAAAGTGTCACTATTTGCAGATATGATAGTATACATGAGCGACCCAAAAAATTCAAACAGAGAACTCCTTCAGCTGATAAACACCTTCAGCAAAGTGGCAAGATACAAAATCATCTCAAAAAAATCAGAAGCCCTCCTGTATACCAAAGACAAAAGGGCCGAGAAAGAGATTAGGGAAACAACATCCTTCACAACAGCCACAAATAATATAAAATATTTTGGAGTGTCTCTAATCAAGCAAGTCAAAGATCTGTTTAAAAAAAACTTTAAGTCTCTGAAGAAAGAATTTGAAGAAGATATAAGAAGATAGAAAGATCTCCTGTGCTCATGGGTTGCTAGAATTAACATTGTGAAAATGGCCATCCTATCAAAAGCAATCTACAGATTCAACGCAATTCACATCAAAATACCAACTCAGTTCTTTACACACCTTGAAAAAAAGATTCTCAGCTTCATATGGAGAAACAAAAAACCCAGAATTTCCAAAATGATCCTGTACAACAACAGATTATCTGGAGGTATCTCCATCCCTGATCTCAAGTTGTACTACAGAGCAATAGTAATAAAAACTGCATGGTATTGGCATAGGCACAGAAAGGAGGATCAATGGAACCAAATAGAAGACCCAGAAATAAACTCACACACCTATGAATACTTGATTTTTGACAAAGAAGCCAAAACCATTCAATGGAAAAAAGACAGCATCTTCAGTAAATGGTGCTTGGTCCAGCTGGATGTCTACATGTAGAAAAATGAAAATAGATCCATATTTATCACCCTGCACAAAACTAAAGTCCAAGTGGTTCAAAGACCTCAACATAAAACCTGTTAGGAGAAAAAGTGGGGAACAGCCTAGAACTCATTGGCACAGGAGACAACTTCCTGAACAGAACACCAACAGCACAGGCCCTAAGATCAAAAATCAATAAATGGGACCTCATGAAACTGAAAAACTTCTGTAAAGGAAAGGATACTGTTGTCAGAACAAAACGACAGCCTACAGACTGGGAAAGGATCTTCACAAAACCTATATCTGACAGAGGGCTGATATCCAGCATATATAAATAAGTAAAGAAATTAAAAAGCAATAAATGAAGTAATCCAATTAAAAAATAGGGTCCGGAGCTAAACAGAGAATTCTCTGTAGGGGAATATAGTATGGCAGAGAAACACTTAAAGAGATGCTCAACATCCTTAGCCATCAAGGAGATGCAAATCAAAATAACCCTGTGATTTCACCTTAGACCCATCAGAATGGCTAAGATGAATAACTCACGTGACAACACATTCTGGAGAAGTTGTGGAGAAAGGAGAACCCTCCTCCACTGCTGGTGGGAATGTAAACTGGTACAAACACTTTGGAAGTCAATCTGGTACTTTCTCAGACAATTAGGAATATTGCTTCCTCAAAATCCAGCTATACCACTCCTAGACATATACCCAACATTTGCTTAAGTACACAACATGGACATTTGCTCAACTATGTTTGCAGTAGCTTTATTTGTAATAGCCAGAACCTGAAAACAACCCAGATGTCCATCAACAGAGGAATGGATACAGAAATTGTGGTATTTTTACACAATGGAATACTACTCAGCAATCAAAAACAAGGAAATCATGAAATTTGCAGGCAAATGGTGGGATCTAGATAAGATCATTCTGAGTGAGGTATCCAAGAAGGAGAAAGACTCACATGGTATATACTCACTCATATAGTCCTATAAGATATGAGATACACAATGAAATCTATACACCTAAGGAAGATAAACAAGAAAGAGCATCCAGGGTAAGATGATCAATCCTCACCTAGAAAGACAAATGGGACATGCATTTGATGTAGGAGAAAACAAGTAACAGGACAGGAGCCTACTACAGAGGGCCCCTGAAAGACTCTACCTAGCAGTGTATCAAAGCAGATACTAAGACTCATAACCAAACCTTTGGCAGAGTGCAGGGAATCATATGGAAGAAGGGGGAATTTGTATGACGAGGAAAGGATAGGAGCTCCACAAGGATCAATTATGTCTGGTCACAGGGGTCTTTTCTGAGACTCCCCCAAAGGAGGAGCAATCCTGCTAGGCCACAGAGGAGGTCTTTGCAGCCAGTCTTGAAGATACCTGATAAAATAGGGTCAGATGAAAAGGGAGGAGGTCCTCCCCAATCAGTGGACTCGGAAAGGTGCAGGGAGGAGATAATGGAGAGAGTGAGGGTTTGGGAGGGAATGAGGGAGCAGGATACAGCTGGGATACAGAGTTAATAAAATGAACTAATAAAATTTAAAAAAAAATAAAGAAAAAAAGAAACAAATAAATTAATAAAATAAAATCCACTTATTTGTTTTAAGGCCAGAGATACAAAATGTAGTGATGAAATCAGAGATTATTGTGTACTTCTTTATTTTTGGTGAGGATTGGTAGTTCTATATTTGCAAAATCTTCTCATGAACCTAATTACCTTTAAGCATGAATAGAGAATAACCTGAAGAGTGTAGCATTGCAAAATAATTTAATTTAATTTTTGACATCGTTGATAATCACATCTGTCATTTTACTCTTTTCAATATGTCATGAAAACTTATTGATGAAAAATGTTCTTGCTCCTTACTATTCTGTTATATCATTATGGTTACCCTGAAATGGGCATTTTTTGCGAAAATGATTATGAACTGTTTTTAAGCATTAGTACATTTATGAAAAGAAGCCTTTCTACTTAGATATTTTTTATTCAAATGTATTATTCATTTCCTGTATGTACCAAAATTTCAAGGCGTATTTTCATAGTACTATCAGCTGTACTTTTCTTAGAATTAAAAAAAAAAATTTCTGTATGTCAAGTTAAGTAACTCATTTTGTAATATATTTTCATAGGTGATTTTCTCCTTAAACTCAACTAAGGTTTAAGATTAAAATAAAACTGTGAAAATTGGAGAGGTAAGACAAAATATGAAAAGATAGTAAATGTAAAAGTTTAGTAAGAAAGAACTAGGTAAATTTCCCTAAATAAAACATACAGAAATAGAAACTAGGTCTTACTATTGGTTAAGTAATTGAGTCATTTGTGTAACAATTATGTAATATTTCTCATGAATATATCAATCATTAGTCCATGTTCTGTAGATACAATAGTGATAATTTCATATAAATTTCTGACAAAACCCATAAGAATTTATAAATTCAGTAGAATGGATGTGTGAGTTAAAATAGTGTCTAATTTTAACAATATGACAAAACCCCATGTCTTAAATGGCGAGTTACCAAATAATAACTTCAATAAAATGATTCCTAATTATATTCTTTTATATTCTTAGACAAGACCATACCATAATCTTCATCAGAGAGGTTTTGTCTATCAACTGATAGTTACAGCTGCAGAGACCCACAGCCAAACATTAGACAGAGCTGGGGGAATCCTGTTAAAGAGAGAGAGGAAGGATATTAGAAGCCAAAGCAGTCAATGAAACTACAAGTACAGGGCCCACAGAATCAACTGTACATGAATTTTAATCCAGCAACATGTCTATTCTGGCAAGAGACCACATCCAAAAACCTAGATGTGTGTGATCCAGCTGGAATACAGAAACGCCCTGAGTATACAACTTTCATCCCTCTGGCTGGAATATAGCCACAATATACTTTTAGTCCTTCTGACTGCAATATTTACATGCCTTTAGTATCTCAGACAATGATGTCTATTGAGGGACAATGTGATGAATCAGAATGATCTGAAATAATGAGTCAGCGATAGAATACACCCAACTCTCCTGATAAGAGACGGGAAAGAGAAGCTCTTTAAGAGCAGTGCAGAGAGAGAGAGAAGGGAAAGGGAGGGGAAAGTGGAGAGAGAGGGGAAGAGGAAGAGGGAGCTAGTGTAGACAGTATGGTGGTGCCGTGTAGACAGTACAGTAGAGCTTGGGTGTACCATAGAGTTCCAAGAAGTTTTAGTGCAGTTCAGTTGATTTCAGTTGAGTTTGTGCAGTTCAGTTAGTGGAGTTCAAAAGCTGTTTCTCTATGCAGAGCAATTCAGTGAGAAGCTAAGAGAAGCCAGTTTGAATCAGTTAGTTTGGGGAAGAGTTTTGAGTCAGGACAGCTGAGTTGAAATAGCCAGCCAGAGTTCAGAAACAACTAGAAAGTGCTAGCCTATTCCATAGTAAGTCTCACAGGCAGAAAACATTCTAGAGCTTGATTAACACATGGAATATGGAGCTGAAGCCTTGAAGATTCAGGTTTGTAGAAGAATAGATTACATCGAGGCTAGAAACACCCTGGCTTAAGCCTAGAGACAGTTAAATAGAAATACTCTGGGCTCATCCCAAGCCATGCATTAGTAAAGTGTGGGTATGGCTCTCATCTCATCCCCTCATTTGAGGAAATTACAACAACGCTTACAATGAACTAAGCTCATAGTGGACTCATACAGACTGAACCAACAATCAAGGAACAAAAATGGGTCTGACCTAGGTCCTCTACATATATGTTACAGTGGTGTAGCTTGGCATTCTTATGGAACTCATAACAGTGAAGGGGGTGCAAAGCTGACTCTTTTGCCTTCTTTTGAGATTCTCTTCCTCCTACTGGGTTGCCTGTTCCAGCCCTGATATGAGGATATGTGTGTAGTCTTATTGTAACTTGTTATTCTGAGTTTGATATCTCTGGGGAGGCATGTACTTTCTCTGAAGGGAAAAAGAAGAGTGGATAGAGAGGAGAGGAACTAGGAGAAGAGAGAGGAGGAAATACTGCAGTTGGGATGTAATATAAAAAAAGAATAATTAAAAAATTTAACTACAAGTAAAGTGAAAATGCTGGTAAGCAGAAAAGTGCTACAAATATTGGAACATGCTAGGTATGCTAATATGAAAATTAGAAATCTAAACAGCATTCATTATTCCCACTGTTCATATACTTTAAAAATAATTAATCAGGCTTTCTATAGTTCTAGAACTAACATTTTCCTTTTATTAATTTATTTTTAAAAATTTATTTATTTTACATCCCTAGCTCCTAGTCTCATCCTGATCCTACCTTCCACATACCACTCCCCTAGTCTACAGAAAGGGGGGGCTCCTCCCCCACCTACTGACCCCTGACTATCAAGTCTCATCAGGACAGGCTGCATCTTCTTCCTCTGCTGCTTGGTAAGGCTGACCTGCCAGGGAGAAGTGATCAAGGAGCAGGCAATAGAGTCCATGTCATAGACAGGTCCTGGTCCCCTTACAAGGGACCCAACATGGAGACTGAGTTGCCTATTGGCTACATCAGAGCAGGTATCCTAAGTCTTTTCCACTCATGGTCCATGGTTGGTGCATCAGTCTCTGAAGGTCTCTTCTAGGCTCAGATTTGTTGGCTCTGTCAGTCTTCTTGTGGTGCTCCTGTCTGTTCTGAATTCTTCTACCCCACCCCCACTCTTCCATAAGACTTCCTGTGCTCTGCCAAATGATGTAACATCTGCTTAGATCCCTTGGTAAGTGATGTCTTTCAGAGGACATCTTTGGTTTGATCCTGTCTTGTTTCCTCTCTTCAATGGCTTCCAGTGTCTTTTCTATTTGCCCTTCTAAATGAGAATTTAGCATCCTCCCTAGGGTGTTCCTTGACACGTAGCTTCTTTAGGTCTTTAGATTTTAGTATGGTTATCTTGTATTACATGGCTAATATACACTTACAAGTGAGTATATACCAGGCTTGTCTTTCTGAGTCTATATTATCTCATTCAGGATGATCTTTTCAAGATCCATCTACTTGCTTGCAGATTTCATGATGTCCTTATTTTTAATATCTGGATAGTATTCCATTATGTAGATGTACCACAGTCTCTTTATCTATTTTTCAGTTGAGGGATATCTGGGTTGTGTTCAGTTTCTGGCTGTTACAAATAAAGCTACTATGGATATAGTTGAGCAACCTTGTCATATGGTAGAGAATCTTTTGGGTATATGGCTAGGTGTGGTATAGTTGAGATTGGAGGTAAAGCTATCCCAATTTTCTGAAAAGAGCCAGATTAATTTGTTGTACAAGCTTACAATCCTACCAGCAATGGAGGAGTGTTGCCCTTTCTACACAACTTTGCCAGCATGTATTGTCACTTGAATTTTTGATTATAGCCATTCTGATAGGTATGAGATGGAATATCAGAGTTGTTTTGATTTGCATTTCCCTGATGACTAAGAAGCATTTCTATCAGTGTTTCTAGGCCTTTGATATTCCCCTGTTGAGAATTTTGTGTTCAGCTCAGTACCCCATATTTAAATTGGATTATTCGTTTTGCTGGGGTTTAATTTTTTGAGTTCTTTATATATTTTGGATATTAGCACCCTTTTAGATGTAGGTTTGCTGAAGATCCTTTTCCAGTCTGTAGGCTGTCATTTTGTTCTCTTGGCAGTGTCATTTGCTTTACAGAAACTTTTCAGTTTCATGGGGTCCCATTTATTTTTTGTTGATCTTAGAGACTAAGCTGTTGGTATTCCATTCAGGAAGTTGTCTCCTGTGTCAATGAGTTGTGTCAATGAACTCTAGGATATTCACCTCTTTTTTTACTAATAGACTTAGTGTGTCTGGTTTTATGTTGAGGTCTTTGATCCACTTGGATTTTAGTTTTGAGTAAGGTGATAAACATAAATTTATTTGTATTTTTCTACATGTTGATATCCAGTTAGACCAGCACTGTTTGTTGAAGATGCTGTCTTTTCGCCATTGTATTATTTTGACTAGTTTATCAAATATTAAGTGTCTGTAGGTGTGTGGGTTTATTTCTGTGTCTTTGATTCAATTCCATTGATAAACCAGACTGTTTCTAAGCTAGTACCATGCACTTATTACTGTTGCTCTTTAGTAGAGCTTAAAATCAGTTATGGAAATACCTCCAGAATATCTTTTATTGTACACAATTGTTTTAGCTATTCTGGGTTTTGTTGTTGTTGTTGTTGTCATTATTATTCAATATGAAGAGGAGAATTGTTCTTTCAAGGTAGTAAGAACTGTGTTGATATTTTTGATGAGAATTCCACTGAATATGCAGTTTGCTTTTGGTCAGATGGCTATTTTTACTATGTTAATTTTACAGATCCACGAGCATGGGAAATCTTTCCATGTTGTGATATCTTCTTCAATTTATTTCTTCAGAGACTTAATGTTTTCTTTTTGTTTGTTTGTTTGTTTGTTTTTTAATACAGATCTTTCACTTGCTTGTTTAGAGTTACATCAAGATACTTTATGTTGTTTTGGCTATCATGAAGAGTATTCTTTCCTTAATTTCTTTCTCAGCCTATTTGTCTTTTGTATACAAGAGGGCTTCAGGTTTTTGTTGTTGTTTGTGTTAATTTTGTATCTACTCATTTTGCTGAAGATGTTTATCAGCTGAAGAAGTTCTCTGGTAGAATATTGACGGACACTTATATATCATCTGAAAATACTGATGCTTTGATTTCTTCCTTTCCTATTTGTATCCCCTTGATCTCCTTTAGTTCTCTTATTGTTCTAGCTAGGATTTCAAGTACTGTGTTGAAGAGATAGGGAGAGAATGGGAAGCCTTGCCTTGTCCCTGATTTCAATGGGATTGATTTAAGGTTTTCTACATTTAGTTTGACATTGGCTATAGGCTTGCTTTCTATTGCCTTTACTATGTTTAGGTGTGTGCCTTGTATCCCTGATCCCTCCAAGACTTTGAACAAAAGGGGTGTTGAATTTTATAGAAGGCTTTTCAGAATCTAATGAGAAGATCATGTGATTTTTTTCATATCTATCTATCTATCTATCTATCTATCTATCTATCTATCTATCTATCTATCTACTACATTGATGGATTTTCATATATTGAACCATCCCTCCATCCCTGGGATGAAGCCTACTTGATCATAGTGTGTGATGTATTTGATGTATTCTTGGATTCAGTTTATGAATATTTTTGCATCAATGTTCACGAGGGAGTTGGTCTGAGATTATATTTCTTTGTTGTGTATTTGTGTCCTCTAGCTATCAAGGTGACTGTGGCTTCACAGATTGAATTTGTCCATGTTTCTTCTGTTTCTATTTTGTGAAATAGCTTGAGGAATATTGGTATTAGCTCTTCCTTAAAAGCTAATTGGTAGAATTCTGAGCTAAAACCATCTGGCCTAGGGCTTTTTATGATTGGGAGACTTTTGATGACTGCATCTATTTCCTTAGGAATATTAGGACTCTTTTACCTATTTGTCTATCTCGATTAATCTTTGGTAGAAAATTGTCCATTTTTTTTGGATTTTCCAATTTTGTGGAATATATGCTTTTGAAATAAGATCTAATGAATCTGTGGATTTCCTCAGTGTCTATTTCTATTTCCCCCCTTTTATTTCTGATTATGTTAATTTTGATACTATCTCTCTGCCTTTTAGTTTGGCGAAGGGTTTGTTTGTCTTATTGATTTTCTTAAACAGCTCTTGGTTTCAGTGATTCAGTGTATTGTTTTCTTTGTTTCTAAGTTATTGATTTCACTCCAGAGTTTGAATATTTCCACCTGTTTGTTCCTCTTGGGTGTGTTTGCTTCTTTTTGTTCTAGTGCTTTAAGTGTACTTTTAAATTGCTAGTCTGAGAATGCTCCAATTTTTTTATGAAGGTGTTTAGTACTAAGAAATTCTTCCTTAGCACTGTTTTCATTGTGTCCCAAAAGTCTGAGTATGTTGTGCCTTCATTTTCAGTGAATTCTAGAAAGTTTTTAGTTTTTTTATTTCTTTGCTTAACCAGTGGCCATTAAGTAGTGAGTTGTGCAGTTTCCATGTTTTTTTTTTATATTTTATATTTTTATTTCATAACTAACTGTTAACATTTTTGTGAGCTGAAGAATTTTTGATATCTATTTATATGAGGTAACATAATAAAAATTATTAAAATAGTGAAGAAAATATTTCCTTCTTCAACACAGAAAACTCTCTACAAGTTTCTCATTAATGAGACCAGGTTGGCTAAGGGATGAGGAAGTAGTAAGGTAAAAGTGACATATTAATACTGGAGAGACTACTAACCCAAGGTTAAAACTGCTGGTCTTGACCATCTCTTCACTGGCACAGTTTAAAACACTCTCTCTTCTTACTGCCTGCGATGGTTAATTTTATTTCTCAAGTTGATCAGAGCATTCTCTGCTTAAATTAGTAAGCTCACTCATGTCTGCTTGGGTAGGCAGAAGGGAGGAGAATATTAATTTATTTGACCACATTTGCAGCATATCACTTGAAGAAAAGATGGGAGTATGGTATGACAATGTAAAGATTTGGGGACACTCTCTTCTGCCCTTACCTTTACAAACAAGTTGCAACCCAGGTTAAACATTTGGTCTACTAGAAAAAAAACTTTAGTTGATGTCATTGCCACTGTTGTATTTTCAGTGTTAGGAATCATACCCAGAGCTTTATGCATGGTAGGCAAGAATTCTACCACTAAGCAATATTATAGCTATTTTCTGTTTAATAAGGAAGCTAACAAGAAAAAAAAAACACAGAAGTAATGCGGAAGATTCATATATCAATGCAAACTAGCCATTCATAAACTCATAGATACTTGAAACATATACATACTTAGTGTTCCAGTATAGTCCAATGCTGGATGAAAACAGGTCTTCTATTGCAACTGATCACTCACATCTAGCAAAATCAAGCTGCCCCCTGATAATTTGCTGGATATGAGTTTCCATGTGTTAATAGGCTTTCTGTTGTTTCAGTTCTTGCTGATTTCCAGCTTTTTTGAACAGTGGTCTGATAAAATAAAATGGGTTATTTTGAGCTTCTTTTATCTGTTGAGGCTTGCTTTGTGACTAAATAGATGTTCAATTCTGGAGAAGGTTCAGCAAGGTGCTAAGATGAATATATATTTTTTTGTCTTATGGTGAAATATTCTGTAGATATCTGTTGTCTATTTGATTCATAACATTGTTAGCTTCATTATTTCTCTGTTTAGTTTCTTTGTCAATGATCTGTGCATTGGTGAGAGTAAGTTATTGAAGTCTCCCACTATTAATGTGTAGGGTTGGATATGTGATTTAAACTTTAGTATTGTTTCTTTTACAAATGTTGGTGCCCTTGTGTTTGGTGCATTGATGTTTAGAATTGAGATGCCATCTTATTGTATTTTTTCCTTGATGGGTATGAAATGTACTTCCCCATCTCTTTTGATTAATTTTATTTGAAAGTCTATTTTATTAGATACTAGAATGAAAATTCCAGCTTGCTTCCTGGGTCTGTTTGCTTAGAAAACCTTTTCTTGAGTCCTTTACTATGAGATAATATCTATCATTATTATTGAGGTTTGTTTCTTATATGCAGTAGAATCATGGGTCTTGTTTTCACATCAGTTCTGTCAGTCTGTGTCTTTTTATTAGACCACTGATGTTGAGATATGTTAATGACCAGTGGTTTTTAATTCCTGTTATTTTGATGTTGTTGGTGGTAGAGCATGTGTATGTAGTTTTGCTGATGTGGGGTTATTTATTTCTTGTGTTTTCCTAGATGTAGTTAGCTTCCTTGGGTTGGAGTTTTCTTTCTAGTATCTTTTATAGGGCTGGATTTGTGGTTATGTTCTATTTAAATTTGTTTTTGTCATTGAATATCTCGTTTTTTACCTCTATGGTGATTGAAAGTTTTGCTTGGTGTAGTAGTCAGGGCTGACATCTGTGGTCACTTAGTGTCTGTAAGATATCTTCCCAAGGCCCTTCTGGCGTTTAGAGTTTCTGCTGAGAACTGAAATGTAATTCTGATAGTTTTGCCTTTATATTTGACTTATATTTTTTTTCTTTGAAGCTTTAATAGTCTTTCTTTGTTCTTTACATTTAGTGTTTGGTTTATTATGTGATGGGGAGATTTTCTTTTCTGGTCCTATCTATTTGGTGTTCTGTAGGCTTCTTGTATATTTATAGCAACCTCTTTCTTTAGGTTGGGAAGTTTTCTTCTATGATTTTGGTAAGAATATTTTCTGGTTTTTGAATCTGGGAGTCTTCTATTTTTATTATTCTTAGGTCTGGTCTTTTCATAATGTCACAAATATCTTGTGTGTTTTGTGTCAGGAACTTTTTAGATTTAATATTTTCTTTGATTGATGTATTAATTTCTTCAATCGTATCTTCTATACCTGAGATTCTCTCTATCACCTCTTATATTCTGTTGGTGATGCTGATGTCTGCAGTTCCTGTTTTCTTCCCTATGTTTTCCATCTCCAAGATTCCCTCAGATTGTGTTTTCTTTATTCCCTCTATTTTCATTTTTGATCTTGATTTGTTTTATTAATTTTCTTCTTTTGATTGTACTTTTCTCTATTAAAGGGATTTATTCAGTTCCTTCACCTGTTTGATTGTATGTTCCTGTATTTTTTGAATGATTTATTTTCTTCTTTTAAATCCTCTATCATTTTCATTACCTTAGATTTAAAATCATTTCCTTGTGCTTCGGGTGTGACAGTATCTTCAGGCTTTGCTGTGGTAGAATACTTGGTTTTCAGTGATATTTTATGGCCCTGGGTTTTGTTGCTTATGTTTTTATGCTGTTCTCTAGCCATCTGGTTGTCTCTCCTGTTAGCACTTCTGGTGGATCTTGATATTAAGTAGTTTAGGGGTGGGCAGAGAGGGCTCCAAGATGAATGTTGCTACTCAGTCCCCCAAAGGTCTCCTCAGTTCGTGGGCAATGGGATTTGGAGTTCCTGTACAGCTCACCTCTAGTTGGTCTGCTGGCTGTATCCCAGGTGGTCCAGGCAGATTAATAAGAGGTGGTGAGAGCTCCAAGCTGAATGCTGCTCGGGCCCCAAGCAGGCCTCTTCCAAGTAAAATTTTCTTAGTGTAGAAACAAAATAGTGATTTGTAGTAAAGAAAATTACTTTTGTGAGATTAAATTGAATGTAAGAAATAAGTCAGAAAATGAAACATTTCAAGAAAAAATTAGCAACAAAAGAGGTAGAATATAAAGTTGAACCAGATAAGCCCACTCTGTTAACCATCTGGTATGACTTTTAGTTATTTAATTTTTATAAGTCCTTATTTTCTGCTTCAATATATAGATATAAGAGAATGAGGTTTTGGTAAGTAGGAAGTTTGCTAACAATATGAGCAAAGGGTATACAATTAATTTGGATTTTGTTGTTTGGAAATGGACCTTTCTCTTTAGCACATATTTATTATTTTGTGATGTTTGCCAACAGCCATCAAGACCACCAATTAATAAATGGAATATTATGAAGCTTAAAAACTTTTGTAGGGGAAAGAACACCATCATTTAGACAAAGCAGAAGACTACAGAATAGGAAAATATTTATTAATTATATATTTGATTATAACATCTCGACTATATAAAGAACTAAAAGACTGAATATCAAGAAAACAAATAATCTAATAAAAATGGAATACTGAAGTAAACAGAGAATTCTATGAAGAAGAAACACTTAAAGAATGTTGAACACCATTATCCATCAGGGAAGAACAAATTAAAACTACTTTGAGAATACTTGTTCATTGCTGGTAGAAGTACAAACTAGTTCAGCCACTGCAGAAATCATTGTGGAGTTATTTCAGAAGTTAAAAATTGCACTTCCTCAATCTAGCTGTCCTACTTTATGCTATCTAGAGTAGATGGAATCTATATACATATAGAAGATAAAGGAACCTATATCTTACTACAGAAATAGTTCTTCCTGTTCAATTTATAATATCCAGAAACTAGAAACATCCAGGGTGTGCATTAACTGATGAAAGGATAATGAAAATGTGGTATATTTACAGTGTGAGGTAACCCAGATGCCCCAAACCAAATATTCCATGTTTTCCTTCCTAAATAAGCATTTAAGCTTTCGTTATGAATAACCACTGAGGTTAGGAGCCTAGTAATGTGTTAGTTTGGGGAGGTGGTCTCCCCCCAAAAAAAGGGGAGAAATCAAATATAGTGTTATAGAGACATAAAAGGTAACTCAAGTAAGTGGATTAAATGGAGAGATGAATCCAAGAGAAGCATATAAAATAAATATGGAGAGATAATTAGCACTGCATGCCCCTTGAAAACAATTTGTAAATGTACTACTGTACAAGGTTTCTAAACTTTAAACATACCTGAAAAGAATTTAAATTGATTCACCATGTAATGGGGGAGACAATACCCCAACTAGACATAGTCTGCCACCAAATAAAACAACTGCCAAGAATGAGTTACATCCTGTTGAGTAATTGGCCAAAGGGGTCCCCAGATGCCTCAAAAACAAAACAAAACAAAACAAAACAAAACAAAATCACAGGGTATTTCCAAAGATATTGACTACCCACTACTACTTGATGGTTAGGCCTTGATGCTGAAAATACTACTTACTTATGTCATGAAATATAATGAAGGTTATCTGGTGCCTAACTAGAAGCTTCACCCCTACTTACTAGTGTTTATAGTGCTAGAAATTACTTTCCATGCTCCTGAAGAAGGATGATAATCCACAGAAAGATAATCATCAAAATCACCTAGCTACAAATCCTGTGACCTGCAAAAGTGACTTTTCTGCAGGATGTACTGGAACAGTGGTGCACAAATATATGTGACTAATCAACAAATTTTTAAAAATTGGTTTTATGGCCCACTACATGAGGTAGAACACATACATGACACTACTAAATTGGCCAAGAACCTGTGACTAGATAAGTCATGGTTGAAGGGGGAAACCTAAAATTATTATTCTGCTCGAGTAATTCAGTAATAAAATGACTAATAAAGATATATTGGTATTCCCATATATCAGTGCATCTCTCAAACCTCATAATAGAAACTTCTTGGAATAAACAAGAATTAACACAGTAACCTACAAATAATAATATGCAGAGAGATATTTTGGGGACACTTAGTCCTAAGAAGAATGCTTTCACCAAACCCTTTCTTCAAGGCTCAAGGATGCATGAGCAAGCAGACGTAGAAGGATAGCTAGATACAGTGCCTTCCTGACAAAACAGGACTCATGCACAAATTAACTCAGAGACTACAGCATTACACAAGACTTTCACAGGTTAAAACAAGACAAAATCCTAGCAATAAAAAGAGTAAGTATATTCAAAATCCAATCCCCAGCCAAGAAGCTATTTGCAATTGATACCTGCTAGGAAAGGGAAAATCTGTTTTATCCAAAGGAGTATCATTGTGTAAGTCAATCACAATCTAAGGAAGACCACATGCCCAGGAGTCACCGTTAATATACCATGAATTCCATGATCTGTGTTTGTGAGATTTGTGTTTTGTTTTGTTTAAATATGTTTGTCTCATTTGATTTTTGTATTGATTTTCAGTTTCCGTTTTGTTTTGGTGTAGAAAGTGAAGAGGTAATATGAAGTTGGGTGGATGGAGAAGTGGGGAGTATATGATCAAAGTATATTGCAAGAAAAGCAGTAATAAAAAGAAAAAAAACAATTAACAAAGGATTTTTTCTGGAATACACTTGCCAAATTTAAAGAAAATTTAAAAATATAAACTCTTAGTACCATAATACAGTGATCCTTCAATCTAGAAGATCCATAAGTATTATATAGTCATTAAAACAAGATGGAAAACAAGAACAAAATATTGTTTTTATATTTAGTTGGATGTTCTTATTTGTCATTACCCAGTTTAGACTCAAGAACCCCCAAATTTGAAGAATAAAAAAAAACACACAAAAAGAGGGATGGTACAGGCAGAAATAAAACCCAAAACCTTTTGTATGCAAATAACAAAAATATACTCAGAGGGCTGTATCTATGTATTTGTGCATATGCAACTGTACATATGTATATATAACAATAACAATACAGGAAAAGATGCTTTTAATTTGAGGGAAACTAATAACATTAATAAAACTATAAAAAGTTAGTGGTCATACATATATTGGTTTTTAAATGTTTCCAAGTTTAAGTGATCCAAGAGCAACAGGCAAGGAGGTTGGAGAGATAGTTCAGTAGTTATGAACAATTGCTATGCACCACCAGTACGGAATTTCACATGGCAGAAGTTGGAAGCAGGGTACTGAGGAAGTACTGGAGGTAGAAAAGGAAGGTGGAAAGTAATGATATTCTATTTTAATTATTTATTTTAACAAAATAAGGATAACCTGGTAGATTTCATGATTGTGGTGATTTGAATGAGATGTCTTCCATATGTTTTGGGTGTTCGAATACTTGGCTCCAGTTTGTGGAGGATTAGAAAATCCAGCCTTACTGGGGAAAGTAAGCCAACGAGGGCAGATTTTGAGATTTCAAAAGGTACGTGTTATTTCCAGTAAACTCTCTTTAATACTTGTTTGTAATTCTTAGCTACTGCTCTAACAGCCATGGCTGACTGTGGCTTACTACTTCCTCTCCAACATCATGGAATCTAACCCTTTCAAACTATGAGGAAAAGATAAACTTGTTCCAAGAAACATAGGCAAGGATGTTAGAGAAATAGTTTAGAGGTTGAAAACAATTGCAGTTCACCACCCATATGGAGGTTCACAGTCATCCATAATTTTTTGGCATGCATATGGTGCAATACATATACATAGGCAAAAGTATAATATATGTAACATAAATGAGTTTGAAAAGTTTTAGAAGAGACACAAGCACAAGCTCTAAGAATTCTTTTCACTGAAAATTTGAAGACTCTATTAGTTGCACTACATTGGCAGTATCATAGACAATATCAGAATATTTTTGTTTGCCAAAACACTCATAAAAGCTTGCTCAAATGTAATCATTTATTTGATGAGACTAGAAGACCATTAACAAGCCTTGATTTTATTTTAGGTTTAACTGAAAAAAAATGTCTATATTTAGGTCCACTTAATGTAAACATGCAAGCATGTTTCAATCAACCATGCCTTGTGCATTGAAATCACAGAGGGAAAAGTATTTCAAAGTGTAACTTACACAAATATATTTTAGTGAAAGTATATATTAAAATTTCTTGGTATGGTTTTAGATTTCACAATACAAGTTTCCTTAAAAATTTTGTCCTAATTAAGCTTTGATGTAGGATAGAGAGTATTATATGTACATTTATGTGAAAAGACTCCTATATTTTATGTATCTCAACTGCATACTTTTGTGAGGGATTATTTTTTAAACCTTTATTTAAAAAAGCTTATTGGAACAAATTAAACTACAGTATCTAGTACAACCTAGCTGTCCTATGTTAAGCAATAAATGAGGGAAAATATATAAAATTATAACACCCTTTTCACTAGAATATTTTGTGAGACAAACTTCATAAACATGTTGAGTGTGTTAGCATTTATTAAACATTTTAAAATTTATATTAAGATTTAATTGCTTTGTATGTCTAAACAAAGATTTGAAAAAAGAAAATGCATGTATATACATGTATATAGATAAGCATATAAAGTATAGTATAAAATAATACATAATAAAAATTATAACTCAAATATATAGAATGATTTAATATACTCAAAAATTTTAAAATTATTTTTAATTCTGTATATGAATACTATACAGTTCCCTCTCCTTCATACCCTCTCAAGTTCATTTTTTTATTTTTAATTTTAATTATTATTACTTATTAAAATTTATTCAATTTGTATCCTGGCTGTGGTCCCCTCCCTCATCTACTCCCAATCCACCCTCCTTCCTCTTTTCCATATATGCCCCTCCCCTAGTCCACTGATAGGGAGGATATTCCCTCTTTCTATCTTACCCTAGCCTATCTGGTCTCCTTGGAACTGGCTGCATTATCTTCCTCTGTGGCCTGGCAAGGCTGCATATCCCTCCATGGGGAGTGATCAGAGAGCCTGCCACTGAATTCATGCCAGAGACAGCCTTGGTTCCCCTTATTAGGAAACCCACTTGGAGACAGTGTCTATGGACTATATCTGAGCAGGGGTTTTATGTCCTCCCCACGCACGGTCTTTGGTTCGGGTATCAGTTTCTGCAGGGGTGCCAGGGATCAATTTTTTGGCTCTGTTGGTCTCTTTTTGGAGTTTCTGTCCCTTCCAAGTCTTTCAATCTACCACGTCATTCATAAAGTTCCATGCATTCTGCCCAAAATTTGGCTATGAGCCTCAGCCTTAGCTTCGATACCTCAATTGGTAGACTCTTTAAGAGACCGTCTGTGGTAGGCTCCTGTCTATTACCTGTCTTTCCTGCTCCTGGTGTCTATTGCATTTGTCTTTCTAAATGAAGACTGAACATCTTCCCTATGGTCTTTGTGGTTTAGCGTTTAGGAATATAGATTTTAGTATTTTTATCCTATATTATATGTCTTATAACCACTTATGGGTGAGTATATACCATGTGTGTCTTTCTGCTTCTGGGCCACCTCACTCAGGATGATTTTTTCTAGTTCCTACCATTTTCCTGCAAATTTTATTATTTTTTTAATAGCTGAATACTATTCCATTATGTATATGTACTACACTTTCTATATCCATTCCTCAGTTGGGGGACATCTAGGTTGTTTCCAGATTCTGGCTGTTACCAATAGAACTGCAACAAATATGGTTGAGTAAATGTCCTTTTTGTATACTTGAGGATATTTTGGATAAATGCATAGGAGTAATATACTTGGATCTTCATGTAGTACTATTCCTAATATTTTAAGAAAGCGCCACATTGATTTCCAAAGTGGTTGTACAAGGATACATTCCTACCAGCAATGGAGAAGTGTTTCCCTTTCTCTATATCCTTTCCAGGATGTGTTGTAATGTGAGATTTTGATTTTAGCCATTCTAATTGGTGTAAGGTGAAATCTCAGGGTTAGGATTAGGGTTCAGTATTCCTCTATTGAGAATACTCTGTTTAGCTCTGTACCTCATTTTTTAATTGGATTAGTTGATTTGTTGATTTTAAATTTCTTAAGTTTCTTTATAAATTCTGGATATTAGCCCTCTGTCAGACATAGGTTTGGTGAAGATCCTTTCCCAATCTGTAGGCTGTCATTTTGTTCTGATGACAGTGTCCTTTGCTTTACAGAAACTTGTCACTTTCATTTATTGATTGCTGATCTTAGAACCTGTGCTGTTGCTGTTCATTCAGGAAGTTGTCTCTTGTGCCAAAGAGTTCAAGGCTCTTTATCAATTTTTGTGCTAACAGGTTTGGTGTGTCTGGTTTTATGTTGAGGTCTTTGACCCATTTGGACTTTTGTTTTCTGAGGGTGATGAATATGGTCTATTTGCATTTTCCTACATGTAGAGATTCACTTAAACCAGCACCTTTTTGTTGATGATAATAACTTTTTTCCATTGTATTATTTTGTCTTTTTTTGTAAAAAATCAAGTATCCATAGGTATGTGAGTTTATTACTGAGTCTTTTATTTTCTTCCATTGATTCTTCAGCCTGTTTCTCTACCAGTACCATACAGTTTTTATTACGGTTGCTCTATAGTACAGCTTGAGATCAAGGGTGGAAATACCTTCAGAAGATCAGTTATTGTACAGGATTGTTTTAGAATTCTGGGTTTTTTGTTTTTCCATGTGAAATTGAGAAATGCTCTATCAAGTTCTATAAAGAATTTTGTTGGTGTTTTGATGGTAATTGCATTGAATCTGTAGATTGCTTTTGGCCATTTTCACTATGTTAATCTTACTGAACCATGAGCATGGAAGATCTTTCCATCTTCTGATATCTTCTTCAATTTGCATCTTCAGAGAGTTGAGGTTGTATTCATAAAGTACTTTCACTTGCTCAGTTAGAGTCACACCAGGGTACTCTATGTTATTTGTGGTTATTGTGAAAGGTGTTTTTTCACTAATTTCTTTCTCAGCCTGATTTTTTTTTTTTTTTTTACAGAGGAGGGCTACTGATTTTTTTTTTAAAGTTAATTTTGTATCCATCCTCTTTGCTGGAGGTGTTTTTCAGCTGTAGGAGTTCTCTGGTTGAATTTTTGAGCTCACTCATGTATGCTATCATATCATCTGCAAATAGTGATACTTTGAATTTTTCCTTTCCAATTTGTATCCTTTTGATCTCCTTCAGTTGTCTTAGTGCTCTACATAGGACTGCAAGTACTATGCCGTAGAGATATGGAGAAAGTGAGCAGCCTTGCCTTGTCCCTGATTTCAGTGGGATTGATTTAAGTTTCTCTCTGTTTAGTTTTATGTTGGCTTTAGGCTTGTTGTACATTGCTTTTACTATGTTTAGGTATGTGCCTTGTATCCCTTATCTCTCCAAAACTTTAATGATGAATGAGTGCTGGATTTTGTCAAATGCTTTTTCAGTATCTAAGGAGATGAACATGTGGTTTTCTTGCTTCTATCTGTTTATGTGGTGGACTACATTGATGAAGTTTTGTATATTGAACCACCCTGCATGTCTGGGATGAAGCCAACTTGGTTGAAGTGAATGATACTTTTGATGTGTCCTTAGATTTGGTTTGTGATTATGTTATTCAGTATTTTTGTGTCAATGTTCATAAGAGTGATAGGTCTGAAGTTCTTTTTTAGTTGAGTCTTTGTATGGTTTAGACATCAAGTTGACTGTTGTCTCATAGAATGAGTTTGGTAATATTTCTTCTGTTACTATTTCATGGAATAGTTCGAAGAATATTTGTGTTAGGTCTTCTTTGGAGGTCTGGTAGAATTCTCTGATGAAACTGTGTGGATCTGGGTTTTTTTGTTTTCTTTTGTTTTTATGGTCAGGAAGATTTTGATGACTGTGACTGCTTCTATTTCCTTGGAGAATATAGGAATATTTATTTTATTTGTGTGATCTTGATTTAACTTTGGAAAATGGAATCTATCAAGAAAATTCTCCATTTCATTTAGATTTTCAAATTACAGGCTTTTGAAGTAAAGCTTAATGATTCTTTGGATTTCCTCAGTGTTTGTCATTATGTCCTCCTTTTCATTTTTGTTTTGCTGATTTGAATAATTTCTCTCTACCTTTTAGTTAGTTTGATTAAGGGTTTGTCTATTTTGTTTATTTTCTCTAAGAATGAGTCTTGGTTTCATTGAGTCTTTGAATTGTTTTCTTTCTTTATATTTTATTAATTTCAGTCCTAGGTATGATTATTTCCAACTGTCTACTCCTCTGGGCTCTGTCTGCTTCTTTTTTTTTTTTCCTTAGGACTTTTAGGTATGCCATTAATTTGCTTGTATGAGATGTCTCAAACTTCTTTGTGAAGACACTTAGTGCTATGAACGTTCCTCTAAGCACTGCTTACATTATGCCCCATAATTGTGGGTAAGTTGTGCCTTCATTTTCATTGAATTTTAGGAAGTCTATAATTTCTCTTTTTATTTTTTTTCTTCATCTGGCTGTCATTAAGTAGAGAACTGTTTAGTTTCCAAGCATGTATAGGCTTTTTGTTATTTCTGTTGTTGTTGACTTCTAGTTTTAGGCCACGGTGGACTGATAGGATACAAGGGATTATTTTGGTCTTCTTGTATCTACAGAGGATTGCTTTCTGTCTAACTATATGGTCAATTTTGGAGAAGGTTCCATAGCTGCTGAGAAGAAGGTATTCTCTTTTGAGTTTGGGTAAAAAGTTCTGTAGACATCTGTTAGGTCCATTTGATTGAGGATCTCTGTAAGTGCCATTATTTCCATATTTAGCTTCTGTCTAGATGATCTGTCCCTTGGTCGGAGTGAGTATTGAAGTCTCCCACTATTAAGGTGTTGGAATCAATGTGTGGTTTGATCTCTAATAATATTTCTTTTATGAGTAGAGGTGCTCATTTATTTGGGGCATAGATGTTCAGTGTTGTGATGTTCTTATGGTAGATTTTTCCTTTGATAAGAATGAAGTGTTCCTTATCTTTTTTGATTAATTTTGGTTGAAAGTCTATTTTATTAGATATTGGGATAGCTACTCCAGCTTGTTTTCTGGGTCTGTTTGCTTGAAAAACCTTTTTCCAACCCTTCAATCTGAGGTAGTATCTGTCTTTTTTGCCAAGGTGTATTTCTTGTATGCAGCAGAATGTTGGATCATGCTTGTGCAACACTTTTGTTAGTCTGTGTCTTTTTATTGGAAATTTGAGTCTGTTGATGTTGAAAGATAATAGTGACCAATCAATCCTTTTATTGTGGAGTTGGTTGTGATAGTTGAACAATCAATCCTTTTATTGTGGAGTTGGTTGTGATAGTGTGTTTTTGTGCTTATTTTCTTTTGAATTTTTTGTGATGTTATCTATGTCCTGTTAGTTTTTTCTTTTTTTTTCCCCTTGGGTGTAGTTAATTTCATTAGATTGTAATTTTTCTTCTGGTATCTTCTATAGGGCTGGGTTGCTGTGTAGATATTGTTTAAGTCTAGCTTTGTCATAGAATATTTTGTTTTCTCCATCTATGTTGATTTAAATCTTTGTTGTGTATAGTAGTCTGGGTGGTCACCTGTTGTCTCTTAGAGTCTGCATGACATCTGCCCAGGCCCTTCTGGATTTCATAGCTTCTGTTGAGAACTCTGGTGTGATTCTCATAGGTTTAACTTTGCATGTTACTTGACCTTTTACCCTTGTCACTTTTAATATTTTTCTTTGTTATGTTGATTTATTGTTTTCACTATTATGTGACATGTAGAGTTTCTTTTCTGGTCTAATCTATTTGGTGTTCTTTAGGCCTGTTGCATGTTTAAGGGTATCACTTTCTTTAAATTGGGAAATATTCTTCTATGATTTCCTTGAAAATATTTTCAGGAACTTCATGCCTGGAGTCTTCTTTTTTTTCTATCCTAATATTCTTAGATTTTGTCTTTGATTTCTTGGATGTATTGTATTCCCTATTTAGCTTCTGTCTAGATGATATGTCCCTTGGTGAGAGTGGAGTGTTGAAATCTCCCACTAATAAGGTGTTGGAATTAATGCGTGGTTTGAGCTTTAATAATGTTCCTTTTATGAATAAAGGTGCTCTTATATTTGGGGCATAGATGTTCAGGATTTCAATTTCATAGGTGTTCCACTTTTCCAATTTTATTTTTTCCGTCAGAGATGTATCAATTTCTGCCACTGTATTTTCTGCATGTGAGATTCTATTTTCCATCTCTTGTATTATTTTGGTGATGCTTATATTTGTGGTTCCTGACCTGTTCTCTAAGTTCTCCAGCTCCAAGCTTTTCTTTGTTTGTGTTTTCTTTATTGATTCTAATTCGGTTTTCATGTCTTGCATCATTTTCTTCATCTGTTTAAATATGGATTCTTGTCTTTCAATGATGCCATCTATTTTTGGTTCATTTCCTCTTTATTTGCCTCTAATAATTGGAAAAGCATAGATTTGAGATCATTTTCCTTTGTTTCTGATGAATTAAACTATCCAATGATTATAGGGGTTGCTGGTGAAGCCATGATGTCCTGATTTTTGTTGGATGTATTCTTTTTTTTTTCATTTCTTTCTTTAACATTATTATAAGTCAGAATGCTTTCACATGTCCCATGAATGGTAGGAAAAGCAAGCAACAAACAAATATGTGTATGAAGGTAACCAAAATCTTTAAATAACCATATCTACTTGTGTCCTGTTTTTATTTTTCATTTTATTTTTTTATTAATTATAGTTTATTCACTTTGTATCCCCCATAAGCCCCTCCCTCCTTCCCTCCCGATTCCACCCTCCCTCCCCCTTTTTCACTCATGCCCCTCCCCAAGTACACTGATAGGGGAGGTCCTCTTCTCCTTCCTTCTGATCTTAGTCTATCAGATCTCATCAGGAGTGGCTGCATTGTCATCTTCTGTGGCCTGATAAGGCTGCTCACCCCTCAAGGGGAGGTGCTCAAAGAGCAGGCAAATCAGATTATGTCAGAGGTATTACTCTTCCCATTACTATGTAACCCACTTGGGCACTGAACTGCCATGTGCTACTCTGTGCAGGGGTTCTAGGTTATCTCCATGAATAGTCCTTGGTTGGAGTATGAGTCTCTGGGAAGTTCCCTGTGTTCAAATTTTCTGGTCCTGTTGCTCTCCTTGGGGGGTTCCCATCTTCTCCAGTTCTTACTATTTCCTACATCTTACATAAGATTCCATGAACTCTGCCCAACAGTTGGCCATAAGTCTCAGCGTCTGCTTTGATAGTCTGCAGGGCAGAGCCTTTCAGAGGTCCTCTGTGCCAAGTTCCTAGGTGTATTCCTGTTTTCTTCTTCTTCTGATGTCCATCCTCTTTGCCTTTCAGGATAGGGATTGAGTGTTTTAGTCAGGATCCTCTCTCTTGATTAGTTTCTTTAGATATACAGATTTTACTAGGTTTATCCTATGTTATATGTCTATATGAGTGAGTATATACTGTGTGTGTCTTTCTGCTTCTGGGACAGCTCACTCAGGATGATCCTTTCCAGGTCTCACCATTTACCTGCAAATTTCATGATTTCCATATATTTTATTACAGAGTAATACTCCATTGTCCAGATGTACCACAATTTCTGCATCCATTCTTCAGTTGAGGGGCATCTAGTTTGTTTCCAGCTTCTGGTTATTTCAAATAAAGCTGCTACAAACATGGTTGAGCAAATGTTCTTATTTTGTACTTGAGCTTCTTTTGGATATATGCCTAGGAGTGGTATGGCTAGATCTTGAGGAAGCGTTATTCCTAGTTGTCTGAGAAAGCGCCAGATTGATTTTCATAGTGGTTGTACAAGTTTACATTCCCACCAGCAATGGAGGAGGGTTCCCCTTTCTCCACAAGCTCTCCAGCATGTGCTGTCACTTGAGTTTTTCATCTTGGCCATTCTGATGAGTGTAAGGTGAACTCTCAGGGTCATTTTGATTTGCATTTCCCTAATGGCCAATGGCGTTGAACATTTCTTTTAGTGTTTCTCTGCCATTCTATATTCCTCTACAGAGTTCTCTGTTTAACTCTGTTCCCAATTTCTTGATTGGATTACTTGGTTTGCTGCTTTCAGCTTCTTTAGTTCTTTATATAAACTGAATATCAATCCTCTGTCAGATAAAGGGTTGGTGAAGATTCTTTCCAAGTCTGTAGGAAGTCGTTTTGTTTTGATGATGTTGTCATTTGCTTTTCAGAAGCTTTTCAGTTTCATGAGGTCCAATTCATTGATTGTTGCTCTTAGAGCCTGTGCTGTTGGTGTTCTCTTCAGGAAGTTGTCTTCTGTACCAATGAGTTCTAGGGTGTTCCCCACTTTTTCTTCTAACTAATTTAATGTGTTTGTTATATGTTGAGGTCTTTGATCCACTTGGACTTTAGTTTTGTGCATGGTGATAAGTACAGATATATTTCCATTTTTCTACATGTAGACATCCAGTTAGACCAACATCATTTGTTGAAAATGCTATCTTTTTTTTCCATTGTATGTTTTTGGCATCTTTGTCAAAGATCAGGTGTCCATAAATTTGTGGGTTTATTTCTGGGTCTTCTGTTCGAGTCCAGTGATCCACCCATCTGTATCTATCCCAGTACCATGGAGTTTTTATAACTGTTCCTCTATAGTACAACTTAAGATCAGGGATGGAGATACCTCCAGAAGATCTTTTATTGTATTAGCAATTCTATTAGCAATATCTTTTATTGTATTAGCAATTCTGGGTTTCTTGTTATTCCATATGAAGTTGAGAATTTTTCTTTCCAGCTCTGTAAAGAATTGTGTTGGTAAGTTGATGGGAATTGCATTGAATCTGTAGATTGCTTTTGGTAAGATGGCCATTTTTACTATGTTAATCCTGAGAAGCCATGTGCATGGGAGATCTTTCCATCTTCTGATATAGTCTTCTAATTATTTCTTCAGAGACTTGAAATTTTTTTTTCATAGAAGTCTGACTAGCTTGTTTAGGGTTACTCCAAGGTACTTTGTGTCCTTTGTGGCTATTGTGAACGGTGTTGTTTCCCTAATTTCTTTCTCAGCCCTTTTGTCTTTGGTATACATGAGGGCTACTGATTTTTTGGATTTAATTTTGTATCAGGCCACTTTGCTGAAGGTGTTTATCAGCTGTAGGAGTTCCCTGGTAGAGTTTTTGGGGTCACTCACGTATACTATCATATCATCTGCAAATAGTGATAATTTGACTTCTTCCTTTCCAATTTGTATTCCCTTGATCTCCTTCAACTGTCTTATTGCTCTAGCAAGGACTTTCAGAACTATGTTGAAGAGATATGGAGACAGTGGGCAGCCTTGTCTTGTCCCTGATTTCTGTGGGATTGTTTCAAGTTTCTCTCTGTTCAGTTTGATGTTGGCTATAGGCTTGCTGTATATTGCCTTTACTATGTTTAGATATATGCCTTGTTTCCCTGATCTCTCCAATACTTTAAACAAAAATGGATGTTGCATTTTGTCAAATGCTTCTTCAGCATCTAAGGAGATTATCATTTGTTTTTTGTTTCTTTCAGTTTGTTACTATGGTGGATCACATTGATGGATTTCCACATATTGAACCACCCCTGCATACCTGGGATGAAGCCTACTTGGTCATAGTGGATGATTTCTTTGACATGTTCTTGTATTTGGTTTGTAAGTATTTTGTTGAGTATTTTTGCATCAATGTTCATAGGAGAGATTAACCTGAAATTCTCTTTCTTTTTTGGGTATTTCTGTGGAATAGGTACCAAGGTGACTGTGGCTTCATAGAATGAATTTGGTAATGTTCTTTCTGTTTCTATTTTGTGGAATAGTTTGAAGAGAACTGAAATTAGCTCTTCTTTGAAGGTCTGGTAGAATTCTGCACTGAAACCATCTGGCTCTGGGCTTTTTTTGGATGGAAGACTTTCACTGACCGCTTCTATTTCTTTGGGGGATATAGGATTATTTGATTTACCTGGTCCTAATTCAGCTTTGGTAAGTTGAATCGATCAAGAAAATTGTACATTTCACTTAGATTTTTAAATTTTGTGGCATATAGACTTTTGAAGTAAATCCTAATGATTGGATTTCCTCAGTATCTGTAATTATGTCCATCTTTTCATTTCTGATTTTGTTGATTTGGATGGTGTCTCTCTGCCTTTTAGTTAGCTTGACTTAGGGCTTGTCTATCTTGTTGATTTTCTCAAAGAACCAGCTCTTGGTTTCATTGATTCTTTGAATTGTTTTATTTGTTTCTAATTGATTGATTTCAGCTCTGAGTTTGATTATTTCCAGCCATCTACTCCTTTTTGGTGTGTCTGCTTCTTCTTTTTCTAGGGTTTTTTTCTAGGTTTTTCTAGGGTTTAATGGTTTTAACTGAGCCATTAAGTTGCTTGAATGAGCTCTCTTGAATTTCTTCTTGAAGGCACTTAGTGCTATGAACTTTTCTCTTAGCACTGCTTTCATTGTGTCCCACAAGATTGGGTATGTTGTGTCTTCATTTTCATTGAACTCTAGGAAGACTTTAATTTCTTTCTTTATTTCTTCCCTAACCTCCCTGTCATTTAGTAGCAAGTTGTTCAGTTTCCATGTGTATAGGCTTTTTGCTCTTTCTGTTGTTGTTGAGGTCTAGCTTTATTCCATGGTGATCAGACAGGATACAAGGGATTATATCAATCTTCTTGTATCTGTTGAGGCTCGCTTTGTGACCCACTATATGGTTTATTTTGGAGAAAGTTCCATGAGGTGCAGAGAAGTTAAATTCTTTTGTGTTTGGGTGTAAGGTTCTGTAAATATCTGTTAGGTCCATTTGATTCATGACCTCTGTTAGAGACATTGTTTCTTTGTTTAATTTTTGTCTTGTTGACCTGTCCTTTGTTGAGAGTGGAGGGTTGAAGTCTCCCACTCTTAATGTGTTTGCAATCTATGTGTGGTTTAAGTTTTATCAATGTTTCTTTTACAAATGTGGGTGCACTTGTATTTGGGGCATAGATGTTCAGGATTGTGATATCTTTCTGGTGGAATTTTCCCTTGATGAGTATGAAGTGTCCTTCCCCATTTCTTTTTATTAATTTTGGTTGAAAGTCTATTTTATACGATATCAGAATGGTACACCTGCTTGCTTCTTGAGTTCATTTGCTTGGAAAGCTGTCTTCCAACCCTTTATTCTCAGGTAATATCTATCTTTGTGACTTAGGTGTGTTTCTTGTATACAACAGATTGCTGGGTCTTGTTTACACATCCATTCTGTTAGTCTGGGTCTTTTTATTGGAGAATTGAGTCCATTGATGGTGATAGAGTTTAATGACCAGTGGCTGTTAGATCCTTTGATTTTGATGTTGGCTGTGGTAATGAGGTTGTGTACTTGGTTGCTTATTTTATTACTGTAGTGAGGTTAATTATTGCCTGTGTTTTCTTGATAGTAGCTAGTTTTCTGGGGTTGTATTTTCCCTTCTAGTATGTTCTGTAACCCTGGATTTGTGTGTAAGTATTGTTGAAATTTGTTTTTGTCATTGAATATCTTGTTTTCTCTGTCTATGAGGACTGAAAGTTTTGTTGGGTATAGTAGCCTGGGCTGACATCTGTGTTCTCTTAAGGTCTGCATGATATCTGTCCAGGCCCTTCCGGCTTTCATAGTCTTTGTTGAAAAGTCAGGTGTGATTCTAATGGGTTTACCCTTTTATGTTACTTGGCCTTTTTCCCTTGCAGCTTTTAGTATTTTTTCTTTGTTCTGTATACTTACTGTTTTGATTATTATGTGGCAGGGGGATTTTCTTTTCTGGTCAAATTTGTTGGGTGTTCTGTAGGCCTCTTGTATTCTTATTGGCCTCTCCTTTAACATGGGGAAATTTTCTTCAATGATTTTATTGAAATATTTTCTGTTCCTTGGATCAGTGCATCTTCTTTTTCCTTTACTCCTATTATTCTTATGTTTTGTCTTTTTATGTTGTCTTGAATTTCTTAGACTGTCTGTGTCAGTAATTTTTTTTTGATTTAACATTTTCTTTGACAGATACATCTATTTCTTCCATTGTATCTTCCACACCTGAGATTCTTTCTTCCATCTCTTGTCGTTTATTGGTTATGCTAACCTCTGCAGTTCCTGTTTTCTTCCCTAAGTTTTTTCTCTCCACAATTTCCTCCATTTGTGTTTTTTTTTTTATTTTTCCAATTCTTTTTTTTTTTTATAGTTCTATTTTATTGTTGGAAAGATAAAAACAACAACAGCAAAAGATTTACATCTACATCGGAATTCAAGCAAACTCTCTGTGAGAAGTGTGTAAAATAAAGCGTTTGTTCAAATTTATACTTAATTACACTATAAACCCTCAGAAGTCCAGGAAAATGTCTTCAGAATGCAATTAGGCGAGCATTCTGGTTTAAGAAATTGTCAGTAGTAGGTGCTCCTCTCAAGTCTACGATGCTCCAGTCATGGGTAGCTGTCTAATTTTACAGTGCCAGGCATGTTTTCTGTTTGACTGAGTGGACCTTATTTCCAATTAGACAGATATTAGTAATCCCCAAGGTGAATGTGCCAATTTTTTCACCATTTACATGTTACCAGTCAAATCTTTGTTGTCATTCATAGGCTTTACAACACGGTAGAATGAATAATTGTTCCTCTCTCTTGGCAGCATAACAGCTTCTGGTACTATGAAGGATACTCCCCTGGGAGGCGTCTTTTTGATCAGTTCCAGCTCAATTACTTGAATTTTCTCAAGTCCAAAATACACCAAGTCTTCACCAATGGAGACTTTTCTTAAAACCCTTGGACGCAAGCATGATAAATAGCAATTATATACTGGGGGATCTCTTGGATTTCTTTGATTTAGAGGGAGCTTCTCATGCATGACATTGTGTATTTTTTTTAGTTTACAACTTTTGTGGGAAGAATTATCACCCAAAATGGCATAAAACACGCACACACAAACACACACACACACACACTCACGCGCATGTCTCAACATATCTTCATTTCTCTCTGGCACAAAATAATTAGGCATAATTATTAGGCACAATGAGATATTTTGATGTGTATGTATAAGATATAACAACTAAATAAGGATAGTTAATATTCTATCACCTCAAAAGTTTATCATTGTTTGTGGAAAGAATACTCCAAATTCCACCTGTTACAGATTTTGAAATATGCGGTGATTATGAAGCATAGTTAGCAATCTGAGTATGGAATTCTGGACCTATGCTAACTACATATTTTTTTAAAATTTCTGTTCCACATTCCTTACCAACTTAGCACTTTTTAAATCATGCTACCGTCTAGTACTATAAACTCAACTTTGTACATTTCCATAAATTATCGTGAGGATACAATATTTTTATTTTTGTAATTGCTGCATTTAATTTAGCACAATATTATTTTTTTCATTTAGCCACTTTGGAGCCTGATTCCAGTCCCTTGCCTCCTCTCTTCCCAGTCTGTCTGTCACACCTCCTTCCTCCTATCCACCCTCCTTCTGAGAGACAGGAGGCCCCCAGGGGTACCAACCCACTCTGACACCTCAAACTGTAGCAAGGCTAAGCATATATTCTTTAGATTTATTCTGATTGTTAACGTTACAGCATTTCATTTGTTGTCAAAGCATATTCCATCGTGGATGTGCAACATACATACCACTGTTCTCTTTTCTGGTTACAGATTTTATAACTAAGGTAAAATGTGAATATTTTGTAACTTTCTTCTTATGCTTCTGTTATTCTTATTTTTATTAAGTTTGACAAAATTGTCTATTGACTGTCTATCTTTTGGTAAATACCTGTTGAGAACATTTGTATATCCATTTGCCAGAGCATGTTTGCATGCTGGTTTACATATGTCCCTGTGTGGAGGTCACAGGTCAACTTCAGGTCTTGCTCTTCATGTACTGTGTCTTTCAGAGAGGATTCCTCATTATCCTGGAGTTCAGCAAGGAGTCTAGGCAAGCTGACTGTCAAACCTCAGGGATCTGCCCATCACAGTGTACCCAGCTCTCAGATTACAAGTGTGTGCAACCCATCCAGCTTTTTTACTTGCATTCTGGAGATTAAACTTACATCTTCATGCTCACAATAAGCAGTTTACTAAGTGAGTCATCTTTCTAGCCCCCATTCACTCATTTAAAAATACTGTTTATTATTGTTTTTTTTTTTTCTTTTTAGTTACATTTTGTTAACTCTGTGTCCCAGCTGTATCCCGCTCCCTCATTCCCTCCCAAACCCCACACTCCCTCCCTGGTCTCCTCCCTGCCCCTTTCCAAGTCCCCTGATAGGGGAGGACCTCCTCCCCTTTCATCTGACCCTGTTTTATCAGGTATCTTCAGGGCTGGCTGCAAAGTCCTCCTCTGTGGCCTAACAGACTGCTCCTCCCCTGGGGTGGGGGTCAAACAGCCTGCCCTTGAGATCCTATTAGAAATAGTCCGTGTTCCCCTTACTTTGGAAAACTACTTGGTTACTGAGCTACCACAGGCCACATCCGAGCAGAAGTTCTAGGTTATATCCATAGATGGTCCTTGGTTGAGTGTCAGTCTCAGAAAAGACCCTGTGCCCAGATATATTTGGTCCTTGTGGAGCTCCTATCCTTTCCATATCATACTAACTTCCCTTCTTTCATATGATTCCCTGCACTCTGCCGAGGGTTTGGTTATGAGTCTTAGTGTCTGCTTTGAAACACTGCTAGGTAGAGTCTTTCAGATGCCTTTTGTGGTAGACTCCTGTCATAAGTTCAATGCCCATCCCATTTGTCTTTCTAAATGAGGATTAATCACCTTCGCCTGTGTCCACTTTCTTGATTATCTTCTTTAGGTGTGTAGATTTCATTATGTTTATCATGTCTTGTAGGTCTATATAAGCGAGTATATACCAAGTTTGTCTTTCTCCTTCTGGGATACTTCACTCAGAATGATCTTTTCTAGATCCCACCACTTGCCTGCAAATTTCATGATTTCTTCCTTTTTGATTGCTGAGTAGTATTCCATTGTGTAAAAATACCACAATTTCTGTATCCATTCCTCCGTTGATGGACATCTGGGTTGTTTCCAAGTTCTGGCTATTACAAATAAAGCTGCTATGAACATGGTTGAACAAATGTCCTTCTTGTGTACTTGAGCAAATTTTGGGTATATACCTAGGAGTGGTATAGCTGGGTCTTGAGGTAGCACTACTCCTAGTTGTCTGAGAAAGCGCCAGATTGACTTCCAGAGTGGTTGAACCAGTTTACATTCCCACCAGCAATGGAGGAGGGTTCCCTTTTCTCCACAACCTCTCCAGCATGTGCTATCACTTGAGTTTTTCATCTTGGCCATTCTGATGGGTGTAAGGTGAAATCTCAGGGTCGTTTTGATTTGCATTTCCCTAATGGCTAATGAGGTTGAGCATTTCTTTAAGTGTTTCTCTGCCATTCGACGTTCCTCTTTCGAGAATTCTCTGTTTAGCTCTGTTCCCCATTTTTTAAGTAGATTACTTGGTTTGTTGCTTTTCTGCTTCTTTAGTTCTTTATATATACTTGATATTAGCCCTCTGTCAGATAAAGGGTTGGTGAAGATTCTTTCCCAATCTGTAGGCTGTCTATTTGTTTTGATGACAGTGTCTTTTGCTTTACAGAAGCTTTTCAGTTTCATGAGGTCCCATTTATTGATTGTTGCTCTTAGAGCCTGTGCTGTTGGTGTTCTGTTCAGGAAGTTGTCTCCTGTGCCAATGAATTCTAGGCTGTTTCCCACTTTTTTTTCCAGCTGATTTAGAGTATCTGGTTTTATGTTGAGGTCCTTGATCCACTTGGACTTTAGTTTTGTGCAGGGTGATAAATATGGATCTATTTTCATTTTTCTGCATGTAGACATCCAGTTGGTCCAGCACCATTTGTTGAAGATGCTGTCTTTTTTCCATTGAATGGATTTGGCTTCTTTGTCAAATATTGAGAATTCATAGGTGTGTGGGTTTATTTCTGGGTCTTCTATGCGATTCCATTGATCCTCCTTTCTGTTTCTATGCCAATACCATGCAGTTTTTATTACTGTTGCCCTGTAGTACAGCTTGAGATCGGGAATGGAGATACCTCCAGATGATCTGTTGTTGTACAGGATCGTTTTGGAGATTCTGGGTTTTTTGTTTCTCCATATGAAGCTGAGAATCTTTTTTTCAAGGTCTGTAAAGAATTGAGTTGGTATTTTGATGGGAATTGCATTGAATCTGTAGATTGCTTTTGGCAGGATGGCCATTTTCACAATGTTAATCCTACCAATCCATGAGCACGGGAGATCTTTCCATCTTCTGAGATCTTCTTCAATTTCTTTCTTCAAAGACTTGAAGTTTTTCTCAAATAGGTCTTTCACTTGCTTGGTTAGAGTCACACCAAGGTACTTTATGTTGTTAGTGGCTATTGTGAAGGGTGTTGTTTCCCTAATTTCTTTCTCAGCCTTTTTGTCTTTGGTATACAAGAGGGCCTCTGATTTTTTTGAGTTGATTTTGTATCCTGCCACTTTGCTGAAGGTGTTTATCAGCTGAAGAAGTTCTCTGGTTGAATCTTTGGGGTCGCTCATGTATACTATCATATCATCTGCAAATAGTGACACTTTGACCTCTTCCTTTCCGATTTGTATCCCCTTGATCTCCTTTAGTTGTCTTATTGCTCTGGCTAGGACTTCAAGTACAATGTTAAAGAGATATGGAGAGAGTGGGCAGCCTTGTCTTGTCCCTGATTTCAGTGGGATTGATTTAAGTTTCTCTCCATTGAGTTTGATGTTGGCTATAGGCTTGCTGTATATTGCCTTTACTATCTTTAGGTATGTGCCTTGTATCCCTGATCTCTCCAAGACTTTAAACATAAATGGGTGCTGGACTTTGTCAAATGCTTTTTCAGCATCTAAGGAGATGATCATGTGGTTTTTCTCCTTCATTTTGTTTATGTGGTGGATTACATTGATGGATTTCCGTATGTTGAACCACCCTTGCATTCCTGGGATGAAGCCTACTTGGTCATGGTGGATGATATCTTTGATGTGTTCTTGGATTCGGTTTGCAAGTATTTTATTGAGTATTTTTGCATCAATGTTCATAAGAGAGATAGGTCTGAAGTTCTCTTTTTTTGTTGGATCTTTGTGTGGTTTAGGTATCAAAGTGACTGTGGCTTCATAGAATGAGTTTGGAAGTGTTCCTTCTGTTTCTATTTTATGGAATAGTTTGAGGAGAATTGGTGTTAGTACTTCTTTGAAGGTCTTGTAGAATTCTGCGCTGAAGCCATCTGGTCCAGGGCTTTTTTTGGAGGGGAGACTGTTAATGACTGCTTCTATTTCGTTGGGAGATATAGGACTATTCAGTCTTTCTACCTGATCTTGACTTAATTTTGGTAGATGGAATCTGTCAAGAAAGTTATCCATTTCATTTAGATTTTCAAATTTTGTGCCATATAGGCTTTTGTAGTATGACCTAATAATCGTTTGGATTTCCTCAGTGTCTGTAGTTATGTCCCCATTTTCCTTTCTGATTTTGCTGATTTGTATGGTTTCTCTCTGCTTTTTAGTTAGTTTGGCTAAGGGTTTGTCTATCTTGTTGATTTTCTCAAAGAACCAGCTTTTTGTTTCATTGATTCTTTGGATAATTTTATTTGTTTCTAATTGATTGATTTCTGCCCTTAGTTTGATTATTTCCAGCCGTCTGCTCCTCTTGGGTGTATCTGCTTCTTTTTTTTCTAGGTTTTTCAGTTGGGCCATTAAGTTGTTTGTATGTGATGTTACAGATTTCTTCTTGTAGGCACTTAGTGCTATAAATTTTCCTCTGAGCACTGCTTTCAATGTGTCCCATAAATTTGGGTATGTTGTGCCTTCATTTTCATTGAATTCTAGAAAGTCTTTAATTTCTTTCTTTATTTCTTCCTTGACCCAGCTGTCATTGAGTAATAAGTTGTTCAGTTTCCATGTGCGTGTCGGCTTTTTGTTGTTTCTGTTGTTGTTGATGTCCAGCTTCAGTCTATGGTGGTCAGATAGTATACAAGGGATTATTTCGATCCTTTTGTATCTGTTGAGGCTTGCTTTGTGACCAACTATATGGTCTATTTTGGAGAAGGTTCCATGTGGTGCTGAAAAGAAGGTGTACTCTTTTGAGTTTGGGTGAAAAGATCTGTAGACATCTATTAGGTCCATTTGATTTAGGGATTCTGTGAGTGCTTTCATTTCCCTATTTGGTGTCTGTCTGGTTGATCTGTCCCTTGATGAGAGTGGGGTGTTGAAGTCTCCCACTATTAAGGTATTAGGATCAATGTATGATTTAAGCTTTAATATTGTTTCATTTACGAATGTAGGTGCTCTTGTATTTGGGGCATAGATATTCAAAATTGTGATGTCCTCTTGTTGGATTTTTCCTTTGATGAGAATATAGTGGCCCTCCTTATCTTTTTTGATTAACTTGGGTTGAAAGTCTATTTTATTAGATATTAGGATGGCTACTCCAGCTTGTTTTCTGGAACCATTTGCTTGAAAAACATTTTTCCAGCCCTTTACTCTGAGGTAGTGTTTATCTTTGTTGCATAGGTGTGTTTCTTGGATGCAACAGAATGTTGGGTCCTGTTTCCGTAACCATTCTGTTAGCCTGTGTCTTTTTATTGGTGAGTTGAGTCCATTAATATTGATAGATAATATTGACCAATGCATGTTAGTTCCTTGTGTAATGGAGTCGATGATCTTACCTTGTTTCATTGCTTGTTTTCTTTTCATTTTTGTTGGGACATTATCTGTATGCCCTGTTTTCTTGGGTGAATTCGTTTTCGTTGGATTGGAGTTTTCCTTCTAGTATCTTCTGTAGGGTTGGTTTGCTGTATAGATATTGCGTAAATTTAGTTTTGTCATGGAATATTTTGTTTTCTCCATCTATGTTGATTGAAAGCTTTGCAGGGTATAGTAGTCTGGGTTGACATTTGTGATCTCTTAGAGTCTCCATGATGCTTGCCCAGGCCCTTCTGGCTTTCATAGTTTCTGATGAGAAGTCTGGTGTGATTCTGATAGGTCTACCTTCATATGTTACTTGGCCTTTTTCCCTTGCTGCTTTTAATATCTTTTCTTTGTTCTGTAGATTTAGTGTTTTGACTATGATGTGACGTGATGTGTTTCTTTTCTGGTCTAGTCTATTTGGTGTTCTGTAGGCCTCTTGTATATTTATGGGCATCTCTTTCTTTAAGTTGGGAAAATTTTCCTCTACTATTTTCTTGAAAATATTTTCTGGACCTTGGAGCCTGGAGTCTTCTTTTTCATCAATTCCTATTATTCTTAGATTTTGTCTTTTCATAGCATCCTTGATTTCTTGGATATTTTGTGATTGGAACTTTTCTGATTTTACTTCTTCTTTGAGAGAAGTATCAATTTCTGCAAGTGTGTCTTCAGCTCCAGAGATTCTCTCTTCCATCTCTTGTATTCTGTTGGTGATGCTTACTTTTGTGGTTCCTGATCTTTTCTCCAAGTTCTCCAGCTCAAGAGTTTTCTCACTTTGTGTTTTCTTTATTGATTCTAATTCTGTTTTCATGCCTTGCACCATTTCTTTTATGTGTTTGAATTTGGATTCCTGTCTCTCTACGATGGACTCTATTTCTTTGTTCATTTCCTTTTTGTATGCCACTAATTTTTTCTCTACTTGTGCCTCTATTTGTTTGGCTATGTTTGCCTGTGTTTCTTTAAGGGTTTTGTCTATTTCTTCTTTCTTTACCTCCAATTGACTGGCCAACTCTTTGAAAGATTTGTTCATTTCCTCCTTATGAGCCTCAAATAATTGAGCAAGCATGGCTTTAAGGTCATTTTCCTGTGCTTCTGATGAATTGGAATATCCATCGATTTTGAGGTTTGCTGGTGAAGTCATGATGTCCTGATTTATGTTGGAAATGTTATTTCGCCTACCCCTGGCCATTGGCTTATCTGAGACCTTCCCTGTTTGTTTTTGGATTCAGCCGATCAGACTGGTACTGTCTCTCTCTCGAGTCTGGAGAATTCTTCAGGAAGTTGAGAGAGGTCCCGTGTCCTTAGTTTATGCTGAGGACTAGCTGTACCTGTGGGAGGAAAGTACGCAGGCGCAAACAGAGGCAAATGCAAGCCTGCGTGCGTGTGTGTGTATATGTGTGTGTGTGTGTAAGTGGGTGTGGGCGTGTGTCTCGAGGGACAGAGTGATGGCTAATGTTGAACCCTTGAGTGTGTGGGAGGGGCTCTGCAATGCATATGTCGCAGGCACTAGTGATGATCGCAGCGCAATTTCTGGCATTAACTGCCTTAACTCCTCAATTAAACCCGCAGAGCAGGAACTTCAATGTTCCAAGTGCCCCTCTGTTTCCCAAAGTGGGTATATGGGTGGGAGGGGGTTCGATGCCTGGCTTCTGTTTTAGAAGAAGCCAGGATCAGTGGAGCTGCAGATTCTCAAGGGTGCACTCACTTACAGGCAGGACACTTGGCAGAGATCGGCGTATCTGGGCTGTCTGCTCTCTGGTTTGGCCCTGCTTCTTTGATGTGCTCCGCCAGTTCCGTGCTGCTGTCACTGCCAGGTTATGAGGTCTTGCTGCAGCTGGAGATTTCAGGGTGGTCACGTCAGTGGGAATCGGGGTAACCAGCCTTTCTGTTCTCTGGTTTGGCCCTGGTTAGTCTTAAACTGGAGGGCTGATGTGCCCCGCCAGCTCAGTGCTGCTTGGCCGCCAGGTTAGAAAGTCCCGCTGTAACTGGAGACTGGGTTGCTAGTCCAGATGCTTTCTGGGAAGTCCTGGGGTCTCTTTACTGTGCTCTCCAAGATTCCGAGGCCCAGCGCCTGGTGTGTCTAGCTTGTATGGCGTTTCTGTCTGGTTTTGGTGAGTATATAGCGTATTCTCTGTCACTGTGGGATTGGGCGGGCCGTACCGTCAGTGATGGCGCTCCTGCGGAGCTAGTATGGCGTCTAGCAGACTCGGGCCCTGGGAGGATGGTGCAGCTGCCGCGCGTGAATCTGGGGCTCCGAGACACAGTACTGCTGGCCTTTGCCGATAAAGGACTTGGGGCTCAGCCTCAGTGGCTGCAGGCCCCAGGCAGTTAGGTCTGCGCTGAGAAAGGCGAGTCCGCTGTGCCGAGGAGGAGGGAGGTCTGGGGGAGGGGAGTGCCGAGAGATCAAAGGATCGTTTCTCACCTTCCCCAAACAAGTCCTTGGGTGACCCGAGACCAAGGTTTTCACCTCCGGCGATGTTCTCTGTTGTTTAGAAAGTCTCTCCGTTGTTTCCCTGGCTTCAGAAGTTCTTCCACTCATCAACTCAGAACTTTTTCTCTTCCACAGCTTGGAAACTGTGTGTGCTAGTCGCCATCTTGGCTCCGCCCTCTTATTTTTCCAATTCTATCTTCAGATCTTGAGGTGTTTTGTTGATTTCCTTCACATGTCTGATTGTATTTTCCTCTTTTTCCATCAATTCCTTCAGCTGTTTGTTTGAACAATCCTCTGTTTCTTTTATTTCATTCAGTGATTTAAGCATTTCCTCTCTAAAGGCCACAAACTGTTTGGCTGCAACTTCTTCTATTTCTTTATGGATGGCCATAATCTGTTTGTTTTTATTTTCCTCTATTTCTTTACACATTTTATTTGTTTCCTCTGTTATCCTCTTCATGATCATAGATGTTAAGTCCTCTTCTTGCATTTCCATTATGCTGGGTTGTCTAGGGCTACTTGCCCCTGGTTCACTGGGTTCTGGAGATGCCATATTGCTCTTGCTTTTTTGTTGGTTGAACTTTTACGCTGGCCTTTATCCAGTGGGCTATCGTAGGTGTTTGGAATTGGTTTCTGGTGGTTCCTGGAATCATGTGGTGGAGATAATCACTTTGGCAAGAAGATGGTTTTTTCTGAAGGAAGCCTTCTCAGATTTTTGGGTATAGTCACTGGACGGCTGTTATTTTTCAGGAGTTGCTGCTGCTCACCTCAGGCACAGAGACCTGAATGGTAACTGTGGTCCTTGTTAGTCCATAGGGTTCTCCTCTCATTGGGAGAAGTAGTGAAGATAGCTGTCCTGTTTCTTGTTGTGTATTTAGTGATCTGCTGCTGTAACCTTCGTGTCCCGTGGTTTGGTGGGTTTTCTTAGGGATAACTGGTTGCCCCTTGGAGCAGTATCTGGAGGTTGATCTCGGGGATCCCGGGCTTTTGTAGGTCTGAGGTGGGGGCTTTTGCCCCAGGACCCAAGCAGTAATCAATCTGTGGCGGGTGAGTACTGCTCTCCTGGTAACAGCAGGCTATATGGTGTACAGCAGTTTCCTGGGTTGGGCCAGTCTGCGGGACTTTTTCTGGGAATATACTGGGTGGTCTAAGTCCATCCCCTTTGCTTCGTTCCCTGTGAGGATTTCTCCAGACAGTGACTCTATGTCTCTGGTGTCCTGGGGTGCACAGTTCTGTCTGTGAGGAATAGTTGGTACAAAGCAGGTCTCTGAGCTGTTTGTGTGCGAGTCCCCTGGCTAGTCTGTGGGGGCTGGGTGCCCAACAACTCTCTGTGCTTCCAGCTTGGGGCCAAATCATTGATGGCGGCTCGTACCCACAGGTCTTTGAGACCTTCCCCAGGAAAAGCCTGGGTGGCCCAAGTCAGCACTGTTTCCTTCCTTCCCTATGGGCGCCTCACCTGACAGGGACTCCCAGATTCTCTTGCACTAGGGTGCACAGCTCAGTCTGTGCTAGAGAGCGTGTCATGCAACCCATCACTTTGCTGGCGCTAGCAGCTGGAGCCTAGTTCAGTGATGGTGGCTCGTACCTGCTGGTCTGCGATATGTTTTTCCAGGGAAAGACTAGGTGACCCGTGGCCAGCCCTGCTACTTTCCTTCCACGTGGGTTTTTTTCCATGTGGGTTTTTTGCACGACTGGGACTCCCAGTCTCTGTTGTCTTTGTGCCCACCGTTCAGCCTGGGAAGGTGATCGGGATATGCGGGCGTGTGCCTCTGGTCCATGGACCTAGTGTCTGCTGGACCGGGGATCTCTTCTGGGTTCTGGCTGGGTGGCCTGAGAGTGGATCCGACTTATTCCCATGCCGTGAGGGTTTCCTCTCACCTGGGAAACACAATCGCTGTTGTTTTAGGGCCCAGAGTTCAGTCTCTTGGTCGCTGTATGGAAAATGTCCTGCTCCTTAGATGCAGTGTTTTCCTGGTGCAGCCATCTTGCCCCTCCCCTCCCCTGGGATGTATTCTTAAGCAGGCTTCTAGCCATCTGATGGTCCATAGGTTTTGTTGTTTGTTCCTGGATCTTGTACTACAGAGTGGGTCTGTCTGTCTGTGGAATCTGGAGGATTCTCCAAGAAGATGAGAGGTCCACTGGTTTGAAAGTGGTTGTTGGTGTTTCGGGTGCAGCTAACAGATGAAGGTCTCAGGCTCATGTGTGCAAGTGGAGGAGTGTGTATTGGAGTATACCTGTCTGGAAAGGTGGATTAAAAGGTAGGAGCTTAAGTGCAGGCTTTGGTGTAGGCACAGTTACAGTTCATGAGTGCAGTGAGTGTGTGCAGGTGCCCTGAATGGCTCAGGAGTCCACAGGCCTGATTCAGTATTGTGCTCCAAGTGCTCACATCTGCCTGAGCTGTACCTTCTTTGCTCCAGGAAATGTTTCCAGAGATTGTCTGGATTCTACTGGGAGACCCACAGAAGAGGGGCTTCAATGTTGACAACACTGTCCCAGGGATCCTATTTTTCCCACTTTGCAGGTGTGGGTGGGAGGGATCCCATGTCTGGAGGCTAGTGTAGAGACACCCCAGATCTGGCTCTCTATGCACTCTCTTGCAGACGCAGTTACTCAGGGTGTATGCGGTAAGCTCAGTGGGCCCATTGTTTTCTACTCTCAGATTTCAGTCACTGTTTGGCTGTTAGAGTAAGGAGGCTCCGTACCTCTGGTTATGCGCTCCCCACTGCTACCATAACCACTGGAAAGCCTCAGGATCAAGAGAAGGTGCAGATGAAAGTGTTAGGGGTCTATAGTTTGCCACTTTTAGACCCTCTAGATATTCACAGGGGTCTGAATCCAATCTGTCCCAGCTCAAAGGTTGTCTCCTCTAGCCTGGGAAACCCTGAAGATGATGCTCTCGCTTCAGCTGCCAATCCACTCTCTAGTTTTTTAGTTTTGGATTCTCTGCCATTCAGAAACAGTTCACACTGGTTGCCACCATATTGGAATCTCCCATTTTCTTTTATTATCAATGATGTTTTAAAATTATTGTTACATATATTTGTATATATGAATTTTTATATTTATACAATATATGTAATATGTATATACACACACACATAAGTACATAGGAGTCCATATACGATTGCTTACATGTATATGGGTTTAGGTTTGACCACTTAGGACTGGGTATACTATCAGGTAGCTTATTCCAGAAAATAGTTGAATCTCTTTGTAGTCATTGACTGCCTGCAGGAGAATGGTCTTGCAAAGTTTCTTGATTCACATTGGCACACTAATTGCTGTTGTGTTTATACAGGTCTTGCTTAAGTAACCATATTGTCGAAATTTCAAGGGTGGGGTTTCTCTGTCCATTGTAGAATATACTTTCTAGTAGCAAGCATCCCAGTCTTTGGCTCTTATCATCTTTCTACCCCATTTTTTCAATGTTCTTTATGTGTACAGCTTTATGTGTACAGATTTCATTGTAGATGAATTAATTAAACGTGGACACATTATGGTCACTTCTCTGTGTTCAAATCAATTATGAATCTCTGTAATTGTCACCATCTACATCAAAAACAGCTTCTTTAATGATTGATGAAGGCTATCCTTATTCTGTGAGTATAAAGATAAGTATTTGTAATACAGTTAGAAATAGTATTTGTTTAAGAAAGTGGCAGTATTAAGCATTCCTGTAAGTTCAAAGTTCATTCTAGCCACAGATAGTTAACTGGAATTTTAGGACTAAGCATGAGTTTCTTTTTATTGAGTGGGCCTTAATTCCACTTAGACATATATTGTTTACCACCAACATATTATTACCACAATTGTACCTGTAGTAGTTTAAATGAAAATAGGTCACAAAAACTAATATACTAGAATGCTTCAAATCTAGTTGGTGGAATTGTTTTGGGAAGGATTAGTGGTTGTGGACTTGTTGCAGGAGATATGCAACTCAGGCTTTGAAGTTTCACAAACCTCTGTCAGGCTCATTATCTCCCCTCCACCCTATCTCTACCTCATTTTCAACTTGTAGAAAAAGATGTAAGCTCTTAGCTATTACTCCAGTGCTATGCCTGTCTTTGTACTGTCATGTCCTTTGCCATAAAAGTAATGGGTTTCTAAATTACTTTTTTCTATGTTATTTCTGCAGCAATAGAAAGTAACTAAGACAGTATCATTAGAAATCTGCTGCCATTGGTTGTAATCTCTGGTTTCACAGCTAGATAGTTCTACTTATTGCATTTCTCCTTTAATAATTTACATAGAACTTCCAGATACTCTGAATTTATTTTTCAAGAAAAAGACTCCTAAGTCAGCTAGATATATTCTCCCAATTTCCATGTCTGAAGTGTGTATTGATACACTGGTATTAAATTTTTATTTTATTCTAATAAATATACTTATCACCCTGCACAAAACTAAAATCCAAGAGGATCAAAGATCTCAATATAAAAATAAACACTCTAAACCTGTTAGAAGAAAAAGTGAGAAAGAGCCTTGAACTCATTGGCATAGGAGACAACTTCCTGAAAAGAACACCAACAGCACAGGCTCTGAGGTCAATAATCAATTAATGGGAACTCATGAAACTCAACGCTTCTGTAAAGCAAAGGACACTGTTATAAAAAAAAAAACACTACAGCCTACAAATAGGGAATGGATATTCATAAACGGTATAACTGAAAGAAGGTTAATATCCAGATTACATAAAGAACTTAACAAGTTAAATAAGAACAAATCAAGTAACTCAGTTTAAAAAAAATAGGGTACAGGGCTAAACAGAGAAATCTCAATAGAGGAACACTGAATGTCAGACAAACATTTAAAACAATGCTCAACATCTTTGGTCATCAGTGAAATGCAAATCAAAATATCCTGAGATTTCACTTTACATGAATCAAAATGGCTAAGATAAAAAACTCAAGTGACAACACATGCTGGAGTGGCTGTGTAGAAAGAGGAACCCTACTCCTTTGCTGGTGGGAATGTAAACTTGTACAACCACTTTGGAAATCAATCTGGCACTTTCTCAGATATTTGTGAATAGTGTTAACTCAAGATCCTACTATATTACTCCTAGGCATATATTCCAAAAATGTTCAAGTATACAACAAGGACACTTGCTCAACCATGTTCATAGCATGTTTATTTTTAATAGCCATAATCTGGAAACAATCCTGATGTCCCTCATTGAGGAATGGATACAGAAATTGTGGTACATTTACACAATGAATACTACTCAACAATTGAAAACAAGAAATCATGAAATTTGCAGGCAAATGGTGATACCTAGAAAAGATCATCCTGAGTAAGGTGTCCCAGAAGCAGAAAGATACACATGGTATATACTTACTTAAAGGAGATATTAGACATATATTATTGGATAATCATAGTAAAATCTGTACACCTAACTAAGGAATCTAATCAAGAAGGAAGACCCTGGTTAAGATACTGAATCTTCATTCAGAATGGCAAATGATATGGACATCAGAAGAGGGAGAAAACATGGAAAAGGACAAACGCCTATCACAAAGAACCTCTGAAAGACTCTACCCAACAGGGTATCAAAACATATGCTGAGTCTCATAGACAAACTTTGGGCAGGATGCAGGGAATCTTATGAAAGAAGGGAGAGATAGAAAGACCTGGAGGGAACAGGAGCTCCACTAGGATTGCAACTGAACCAAAATATCTGGGCCCAGGGGTCTTTTCTCAGACTGATACTCCAAGCAAGGACCATGCATAGAGATAATCTTGAATCACTGCACAGAAGTAGTCCATGACAGGTCAGTGTCGAAGAGGGTTCCCCAATAATATAAACAGGGTCAGTTTCTGACATGAACTCAGTTGCTGGTTCTTTGATCACCTCCATCTGAGGGGATTCAGCCTTACCAGTCCCCAGAGCAAGACAAAGAAGCCAGTCCTGATGAGACCTGATAGACTAGGGTCAGATGGAAAGGGAGGACCATCTCCCATATCATTGGACTTGGGGAGGGCCATAAGAGAAGAAGAGGGAATGTGGGCAGGATTGAGAGGGATTGGGAGAGGGGACTTCAGCTGGGATACAAAATGAATAAACTTTAATTAATAAAAATAAAATAAACTTAAAAAAAGAATGCTACATTAATATAATCACATTACTATATAACTACAGAGGTCAGGTATTGAATAAAGGCTGGGGACAAGCATGTTCTGTGGAAGGAAGTGTAGTATTGATAATATATATGGAGTGGGGTGATACTGGAATTGGAGGATCAAAAGGGATAGGTAGAAATTGGGTGATGGAAATATGAAGAGGGACAGCTAAAACTGATGGTCATTTGAGGGCTTGTATGGAAACCTATAGGCAGGGAAGCTCCCCAAAATATATACATATATGAAGGCTATTAAAATGGAATTTTCATGTAACAAGGGAGATGGAACACCACTGGAAATAGCTCCTAACAAAATGAAGCCTCTACTTCCAAGCACAAATTACATTTAATCTAATTGTTGGCCAAAGGGGCACAATGAATTCCCTCCAAACAACTGAGGCTATTGACTGCTCTTTATAAGCTGATAGTTAAGGCTTTATTCCTACAGAACTAGTTGAACAGGCATAAGTTGATCTGGAGATTTCCTAGAGCCTTCACTCTTACTGACTAGTGTCATGGTGTCACAAGATACTATGCACACAACCAAAGGAGAAAGGTAAAGGCCAGATATAAACCCTGTGATCTACAATGAAGACCTGCCTACAAGATTGCAATTGTGGCATAAACATTGTGAGACTAACCAATATGTAATTATATTGAAGGCCCACTTCACAAGGTGGGAACAGATTCCTGACACTACTCAGTGGCTAAGAACCCGAGACTAGATGGGCCAGGACATAAGGGAGAAACAAATGTGACTCTTCTACTAAAGGAACATAGTAATAAAATTATGCCTTAATAGTATTTTGAAATATTCATAGGTCAATGTCCTGCTTAGTTACATTTAGTGAAGCTTCCTGTAGCAGCATTTGAAACCAAATACAGAGTTCTACAGCTGGACAATGTTCAGATATTGATAAACCTTAGAACACTCAATACTTAATGGAATGTCTACCTCAAGTCCACTCTCTTATAGCTAAGGGAATTCTGTGAAAAGTAACATAGGAAGATTATAAGAGCCAGAGTGAATGGAGGATACCAAGGAAACAAGGCCTTCTAAACTTAGTGCTACCAATGTACATATGAACTCACAGAGACTATGACAGCTCCCAAAGGAAAATTTAGTTTTCAACTACTCTTAAGGTCAGGCCCCATGCCAAGCAGTAAATGGCCAACAGAAAAGTGTTGGCCATTTACTGCTTTATATACATACATATATATATATATATATTCATGTAATGCTTTTTTAGGTCACGTTTTAAACTTTGCAGATCTTTTGTATACATATTGTATCTTCTGTTTTTTTTTTTTTTTTCCCATGGGATTTCTGTGTACAGAAACGTATGTGACTCTGCGTCTATATGTGTTACTGGAGCTTTTTCTTAGTTCTTTCTCTTCTGTTTGACCTATTCTCGCTTGTCTACTTTGATTTGTCTTATTAATCTATTGTTACTATTATTAATGTCTTTATTCGAATGAAAAAGAAATAAAAGGTTTGGTTTTGGGTCAGTGAGGAATTGGAGAGGATGTGAATGGTAGTCAAGGGGCTGTAGTCAGAATAAATTATATGAAGATAATATATTTTCAGTGAAAAGGGGCTTTGGATTTGTATTGATAGTTCTCAACAGAAAAAAATAAGAATTCAAATTCATAGCAGCCAACACAGACCCTTTTGAGATTCTCAAGAACTTTTACCATTATTAGTGACAAAATACCAAAAACAAAATTTACAATCTTAACCATTTTGTGTATTCAGTGATATTGGCATGAAGGTACACCAACACCCATTTACATAGATCTCTTTATTTTATTTTATTTTATTTTATTTTATTTTATTTTATTTTATTTTATTTTAGAAAATTGTAACTATATTCACTGAACTCCTCAAATCACAACCGCATCTATGTCGCTTGCAGTCACCCTTCAAATTCTGTTTTTCTAAACATGAGTTCTCTAGTATCTTAATTAAGTCTTATATTACTGTGGAAAAAAACCATAATGGTCAAATGCAGCTTGAGGAGAAAGGGTTTATTTCTGTTAACAATTCTAATGTCAAAATCCATCATCACTTAAAGAAGTCAGGCCAGGAACTCAAAGCAAGAGCTTTGAGGCAAGAATAATATTATATATTATATATATAATATATATTATATATATAATGTATATAATACTATATGCTAGAATTTTCTCTGTTTCTAAGTCCAAATAATAAAATATTTAATGTACATGAACAATTGGATTATATTAATCTTTTCTCTATTATGACTAATGCTTCTATGATTATGAGGATACAAATATCTCTAATAAACTCCTTAATAGAAAATTTTGCTATATACACCCAGAATTTTTGAGTCATAAAAATATTGATATTTGTATTTTCAGGAACTGTTCTATTCATTGCTATAGCATTTGTACCACTCTGTGTTCCTAACAGACATAAGAACTCCAATTTCTCCACTTATTTTCAAAGACTCAATATCCTATTCTTTAGATAACCGCACAGACATGTTCATTGCCACACAATTCAGAGTACCTATGAACCCATTTAATTACTATATTAGCCTTTCTCCCTCCTCCCTTCTCTTAAGGGAAATAACAACAAAACTCATCCTTTTTTAGCATGCCACTTCTGTATATTTCCATAAAGAAATGTATTCATTCTTATGTCCTAGTAATGCAACCTAGGTTAGATTCTTCATTATCTCCAAAATATGAAACCTAATTGGGTAGAGAAACAGCTTTTTCCCTCAGGGAAAAGATTATATTTAGAAATTGGCATATTTAAGGCCCTTAATATTTTTATCCTTCAAGTTAATTTTGTTGCTTAGCATCTCTAGAGATTTCGTGCAAATTTCAAGAAGTTTTTATTTTTTCACAAGAACTATTACTGAAATTGTTACAAAGATTGCATTTAATCAATAAATAATTTGGCATAGCATGAACATCCTATTTTAGTCTATCTATATATCCAAAACTAACTTCAATTTGGGTCCATAATCCACTAATCTACACTGAAGAGACTCTGCATAAAGGCCTGCAATGAATCATCTATGAGCAGAGAATTAACAGTTCTAATTCGTCTAACCCATAAACAAATAACATATTTCCATTTATTTATATCTAATTTGATTACTTTTTCAATGCTTTGGAGTTGTTACAGTACAAGATTTTCTACCTATTTAATTTTGTTTATTTCTAAATATTATATTCTAATAATATTATGATATGAATTATTGTTTGAGTTTACTCTTCAAATGTTCATTGTTAGTATTTACTTGAGTCACAGCTTTTTGTGTATTGATTTGTCTTATTTAGCATGAATTTTTTCTCATCTTGTGTTATGAGCTGCATTTGTATTCATCCATATATGTGTGTGATCATTGGGGGTTTCTACATGTAAGATTAATCAGCTGTGAATAAAGGTATTTCTTTCTGATTTGGTTCTACTTATTATCTTTCCTAACTGTAAGGGCTAGTGATTGGCAGTAGTGTGTTGAAAACTCAGCCCTCTCTAAATATTAAAGGAATATTTAAAGAATTTTACCTGCTTCTGATGTCCCTGTTTTTTTAATTTAAAATATTGTTTATAGAATATATTTTAATCATATTTTCATGTTTCTGCCTCTCCTCACTCCACACATAACCTCCCCATACACACTCAACTTGATCTCTAATTCTTTTTTCTTTCTTTATCCTGTCATTCTACAAAAAAATATTAAAAATAATTAGTATAAGCTATTCAGGAGGCTGAACTTGGGGATCATGTTCAAAGTCGGCTTGGCTAAAGATTGAGTTCAAGGCTACTAAGGCTAGCCAGGGCAATTAGTGAGACTTTATGTCAAATAAAACTGGAAATAGTCTAGTACTATAGCTTAGTAGTAGAAGAGTTACCTTGTATACACAAGGTCAAAAGAAATATAAACATTTTAAATAAATTCAAAGATATCTTTATTAGGTTTTCTCCTGGTGTGATAAAATACTATGACAAAAATCAACTTTGGAAGACAAACGTTTGTTTCATCTGCCAAATTTCAATCCATAATCCGGAGAAGCCAGTGCAGAAAATGAAAGCAGGAACCTGTAGGAAGACACTACTTTAAAGGCTATGGAGGAGTGCTTCTTTTATTTTTTACTAAAATTTTTTATATTAATTATTCCTTATTTACTCTGTATCTTCGCTGTAACCCTCTCTTTCATTCCTTCCCAGTCCCACCCTCCCTCATCTCCTCCCATGCCCTTCTCCAAGTCCATTAATAGGGGAGGTCCTCCTCCCCTTCCATCTGACCCTAGATTATGAGGTCTCATTAGACCTGGTTGCATTGTCCTCCTCTGTGGCCTGGCAAGTCAGCTCCTCCCTCATGAGGAGGTGATCAAAGAGCCAGCTACTGATTTTGTGACAGAGACAGTCCCTGTTCACCTTAATAGGGAACCCACTTGGATACAGAGCTGCCATGGGTTACATCTGAGCAAGTAATCCAATTAAAAAACGAGATACAGAGCTAGACAGAGAATTCTCAGTAGAGGAAAATAGAATGGCAGAGAAACACTTCAAGAATTGCCCAATGTCCTTAGTCATGAACGAAATACAAATCAAAGTGAACTTGAGATTTCAACTTACAGCCAGCAGAATAAATAAGATAAAACTCATGCAACAGTGCATGATGCAGAGGATGTAGAAAATGAGGAAGGCTACTCCATTGCTGCTAAGAATGTAAACTTGTACAACCGCTTTTGAAATCAATCTGACAATTTCTCAGACAATTAAGAATACTCCTAGGCATATATCCAAAATATGCTCAAGTACACAACAAGGACGTTTGTTCAACCATGTTTGTAGAAGATTTATTTGTAATAGCCAGAATCTGGAAACAACCCAGATACTCTTCTATTGAAGAATGGATATTGAAATTGTGGTACATTTACTCAATGGAATACTACTCAGCAATTGAAAACAAGGGAATTATGAAACTTGCAGGCAAAATGGTGGGAACTAGAAAATATCATCCTGAGTGACGTATCCCAGAAGCAGAAAGACACATGGGAAGAGTACTTCTTACTGACTAGCAAAGCTGCTTAGCACTCGGGACCACTAACCTATGATCTATGGCCCACAGTGAGCTTGAGCCTCCAACATCAGTTATTAATCAAAGAAATGCACAACAAACTTGCTGGCTGATAAATCTCATGGGAATATTTTCACAACTGGTTTTCCTATCCTAAAATGTCTCTAGAATGCAGCCATTCCTGATGGGATCTGATAGACTAAGATCAGAAGGAAGGAGAGGAGGACCTCCCCTATCAGTGGACTTGGGAGGGGCAAGCGAGAAGAAGGGGGAGGGAGGGTGGGGTTGTCAGGGGAGGAGGGAGGGGCTTATGGGGGAATACAAAGTGAATAAACTATAATTAATAAAAAATGTAATTAATAATAAAAATAAATTAAAAAATCACAGAACAAAAAAATGTCTCTAGATATGTCAAGTTGATTTGAAGATAAGACTATAAAGTAAATCTTATACAAAATTCACATTATTCTTGCTTTTAAAGTTTTAAATAGTTAAGCTAGGATAGTTTGTCTGTAAATCGAAATTTTAAATGACAGATATTTTCTTTATTTTGTGCAGTTAACCATTATTTTAATAGCATAAAGTTTTAATCAAAACATTTAGGTTTTGATTAAAGATGGCGGTCCGGGGAGGATACTGTGTCTGAGGAGCAGGACAGCAGTGTTGGCACAGTGACCAAGAGACTGAACTCTGGGCCCTAAAACACCAGCGATTGCCATTCCTAATGAGAGGAAACCCCAAGGTGGAGGAAGCAATCTGGCCCATTCTCAGTTCACCCAACTAAAACCTGGAAGAATTCCCGGGTACCAGCAGGCACTTGATCACCAGACCAGAGCCACATGCCTGCATGTCCTGATCACCTTCCCTGGCTGAACTGTGGGCACCAAAACACTAGGGACTCGAATTGCCAGTTGAAAGAAAAATCCCACAGGGAAGGAAGCAAATGGGACTGACCTCAGGTTACCCAGTCTTTCCCTGGAAAAAGGACAGACCGGTGGGTGCATAGTCTCCAGCCCAGAGCTGGGCTCAGGCCAAGGACAGAGACCTGCTGTTTTCCTGATTCTCCCTCACAGACAGAACTGTGTGCCCTAGGGCACCAGAAACTGCGTTTCCCTGTCAGGAGAAAACCCCACAGCAAAGGAAACAGCAAGGCTGAGTTTGTAGCACTTAGCTGACTCCCCACCACACAGGGAAAAGTGCTAGGGAACTTCCTGGTTCCCTGTAGGGGCCCAGTGGCCAGCTTGGAGCCACTACCTGCCTGTGTCTGCGAACTCTCTTTGTCACCCCAGACAGAACTGTGGACCTCCAAAAATTAAAGACTGGGTCTCCCTGTTGTGAGGAAACCATATGGTGTGTGTGGGGGGGAACATCTAGCCCTACCTAAGGACACCCAGCTTCAGAAAAGTTTCTAGGTACCCCAGGCTACAGGCGCTAGACTCCTGCTGCATGCATGAAAGCTGTGCTCACCTGCAACTTATTACCACTTGGGTGCCGGGGCACAGAGCTCCAACCTCAGACCTACAGAAAACTGGAAACCCCAAGATCAGCCCCCAGATATTCTCCAAGGGGCAACCAGTTATTCCTAACAAAGCAGACCAGACCACAGGGCCCCAAGTTTACATCAGGAACTCACTAAATTTAGACCAAGAAACCTAGAAGCAGGGCAGCTATCTCCAGGACTTCTCTGGGTGAGAGGAGAGCCAGCCGCCTTGACTAACAAAGACCAAAATTACCACTCAGGTCTATATGGCTGAGGTGAACTGTGGAAAGTGGGGAACTTCACATATGCTATTTTGTGAGTAGTCATGGCAACTGATGGACACTACCAAAATCCACTATTTAATTTTGAAAAGTAAATTGCCTTGCAATTTTCTACCAGGTTATAGTAGCATGGCTCTGTGATTGGTCTAGGTGGGTCTCCTTATAAACTCTGGCAAGAACAAAGATTAACAATACCAAGTTCATAAACAAAATTCATTAAAGGAAAAAGGCACCCTGGATAAAATTTACGAATGATACTGATTGAAAAAAGAGCTATTTTTGGTTTTGAGCCTAACTGAATGTGAATATTAATTTTGAAACAGAAGAACTAGTTCTCAGCTCATTAAGAAAAGAGTAATTCCATGATATATGCATGAATAATTATACAATAATATTCATATCTAGATGGTTTAGGAGCTGATATGTGAATACTACTAATGTATTAACAGAGAAATAAAGTGAAATTATATTTATTATGCATTATTACAAGATATATAGAAAAGACTGCAAACATTTGACGAAATGAATAATTTAAAAGTTGTCTTAAAGTTGAAAAATAGAAATGATCAATCCCTCTGGTGAACTATTTAAGTTAAAGTGAATGATAGCTTTGGCTGATTATGATATAAGCTCTATAATTTTTTTATTTGAAGGGTTAAAAATTATCTCTAGATCAACGATAATAAGATAGATATGACTTTAAGTTATGGAAATAAATTTAATCTATCAAAATGTATTATCAAACAGAAGAAAGCAAATATTCATATACTATATTTCATTTTCACAAATAAATCCATTTTATGCATATTAGTAAACTTACTCTAACATTCTTTATTGGCTTTTTGTTAAAATTTTCTTTGAAGCAGATTATTTATATTTTAGTTCACTCATTAACAGATACACATAATACATTTTGAAACATGCTTCATGCTCATTTTATACTTGCACATGAATACTTCAATAAAAATAGAAAATATTAATGGCCAACTGAAAATTTTGCCATTAAGGCACTGTCCTGCATAGATTATTATTTACAGAATCTAATGTATTTTCTATGAGACTCATTAATACAGATGTTCAATATATCCTCTTATTTGCAATGTATATTAACCTGTCAATGTGATTATTTTACATTTTATTTATTTATAAGGTCTTCATTGATTTTTTTTTACCCCCACAATATGGAATTTTCCCTTTATCTTTCTGACACACCAATCCTTTGACCGTTAATATTATTGTACCTATATTATATTACACACACATACATATATATAATAAATATATTATGTGTTAAATATATATTAATTTACAATATATTATAATATATTAATATATAATATAAACATATATTATATGTTTAGATATATGTTTATAATTATATAAATGTAAGTTATTATGTAATTATAATATAATATAATATAATATAAATTATATGTTTAGATATATATATTAAATGATTAGATATAATATATATTTATATTATATATAATATATATTAAATATCTATAATAAATAGGTTTGTGACATCTTCAGATACGTATTGTTTTGCCATAGTCTGTATTTGGTGATGGTGACTCAATACAGGTTTTTGTAATTTTTACATTTTTTATTGACTGAGTATTTTATACACACATATAATATGTTTTGATCAAGTATAACCCCTATACCTCAAATCTAATTCCTCCTCCATCTCTATCACCAATATATTACCTCCTTATTTCAGATCTTCCTTTTTATCTTTTTAAGTTAACCCATAGAGTCGATGTAGTGTTGACACTATGAGCATATGTGTAGGGCCATCTTCTGGAGCATTGGGCCAGTTCCTGGATAAATTGTCTTATTTCCCAACTGTCACAGACTGACAATAGCTGACATCTAAGAATGAGAATTGGTGACCTTCTTCCTACTCATCCTGGATGGTATTTGGATTGATCTTCTGTATTGGATTTACCTGCTTTCACAGCTAGTGTCAGCTCATATGTATAATTTCTCAGTGATGTTCAGAAAACAGTTTCACTGTAGTCATGCACTACATGACTTGTCTCTTCTTTAATGATGTCTGAGCCTCTTTGTAAGAGGGAAGAGTGTTATAGAACTTGCCTTTCATGATAAGCACTATGAAATTCCTCAATCTCTGTGTCTTTGTGTTAATCACTGTTTACCAAAATAAGAAGCTTTTTTTATAAATGAGGGAGACACTAATATATGAAAATAAAGAGGGAGAGTTTAATACTACATCAATTTAGAATAATAATAATAATAGGTTTTCCCACTATGGCTTATCACCTATCTTAAAATAGATTCTTTTTAAAATTATTATTTATTAAAATGTATTTACTTTGTATCCTGGCTGTTGCTCCCTCCCTCAGCTCCTCCCTCTTCCTCCCCTATGTCCCTCCCCTAGTCCACTGATATGGGAGGTCTTCCTCCCCTACTATCTGACCCTAGATTATTAGGTATCATCAGGACTGTCTGGACCCTTTTTCTCTGTGGCCTGGTAAGACCACTTCCCTAGGGAGAGATGATTAAAGAGAAGGTGACCAAGTTCAGGCCATTGCCTGACCCTGCTCCCCTTACTTAGGAACACACATGTAGACAGAACTGCCTGTGGGCTACATCTAAGCAGAGGTTCTAGGTTCTCTACATGCATGGCCCTTCGTTGATTCATCAACCTCTTCTGGACCCCCTGGGCCCAGATTTTCTTTGGTTCTGTTGGTCTTCTTGTGGAGAAATGGTTCCCTCCAGGTCTTCCTATCTCACCCTTCTTCCATAAGTTTCCCTGCACTCTGCTCAAAGTTTGGCTATGAGTCTCTGCATCTGCTTTGATACCCTGATACGTAGTGTCTTTCCGAGGCCCTCTGTGGTAGACTTCTGTCCTGGTCCCTGTCTTCTCCTGCTTCTGATGTCTTTTCTGTTTGCCCTTCTGAATGAGGATTAAGCCTCTTTCCTAGGGTCCTCCTTGTTGTTTATATTCTTTAGGACTATAGATTTTAGTATATTTATCCTATATTATATGGCTAATATTCACTTATAAGTGAGTGTATACCATGTGTGTCTTTTTGCTTCTGGGTTACCTCACTCAGAATGATATTTTCTTTTCCCAACCATTTGCCTGCAAATTTCATAATTTCCTTGTTTTTAATTGCTGAGTAGTATTCCATTGTGTAATTGTACTACAATGTAGAACAGATTCTTAATCATGTTAACAAGGCAGGAATGAGCTTCATCTTGAGAAGTCTGCTGCAAAGCCAGTGCTTGGTTATCACTACAGCATTTGTGTCACTATTGCACCAGAGACTATATCTTCATAAGCCAGTCATTATTATGGGTACCAGGATTCAATGATGGATAAGACAAGTGATTACATTACTCCCATGATAGATGGCATAGCACCTTCTAGCAGTCTGCTATCTATCCAAAGAGTAAGGAACACCTAGGTCTGTACAAAGTCACAAAGTCCTTTGTAACCGAGCATGGCTTTTCTTAAGCAGTAGGATCTTACATTTAAGTTATGGAGGGTAACAAAAAACAATGTCAGTGCCTTTTAATGTGTGGGGTTCTATGTGATTCCTCATACCAAGAAACCCCAACCTCATGCCAAGCAGTATACTTTTTATTTAAAAGTCTAAAATGTCTAGAAGTGATATTTTCCCCCTGTTATAGGATAATACTAGTTAAATTATTTTTATATATGCATATCAGAAGCTTGTACATCAGTAGGTTTACCATTTGTTTTTTTTTTTTTTCAAAACTCTTTAACATTAGTTATCTAACCTCATACTCCTTGTTCAACTCCAATTTTTTCCTGTCAACCCTTCCTTTATTTTTTTACCATTCTTCCATCATACTTCCAATGTTATATTACTCCTCTATTAAACCATTCTCCGGTTCCTTCATAGTTTATGTATACTCCAAATATAAATGCATACATGATTCAAAGTTAGCGTCAACATATGAGAGAAAAAATGTGACTTCTGTCTTTCTGGGTCTTGGTTGCCTTACTTGTGATTACTTCCATATATTAGCTGAAAATTTAAGCTTTCACATACTTGAATAATAGTTTGTTGGGTAAATGTACATCTGTATTTTCCATTTATGAGTTGATAGACTTCTAAGCTCTTTCTGTTTACTGACTATTATGAATAGAGCATAAATGAATATATATAAGCAAAGACAGTGACACCTAAATACTGGATTCAGCCTATAAGATTATCTGTATGTTTTACTCAAGTTTCCTGCTTTGAGTTCCAATTTTGGCTTCCCTTGATGAGGTACTATAACTTGTAAGCCAAATAACCCCTTTACTTTCCAAGCTGTTTTTGTCCAAGTTGTGTTTTTATTACAACACAAAAGAAAACTATTTCATACCTCCACTCTGATTTTCATAGTTGTAAAGAGCCTGAAGCAAACGCCATTACAAGATGGCGCCGGCATCCGGTGTGTGAGATCGTAAACAACTGCCTATGCGCATGCGCTAAAGCTGAATTCGAGCCAAAGATTAGCTCACTTAGTGATGTAAGATAGCCTGATAGGCTGCATCCAATCAGGAACCAACACATCACCATTTAGAGTATAAAAGGAGTGCCATTTTGGGGCTCTAGGTCTTCCTCTCATTACTGCTGAATAAACGCTTGCTGCAGAAGAATCCTGGTGTCTGTGTGCGTTCTTGCTGGCGAGACGACTACACGGGCTACACATAGTGGCTCTATCCATTTATAAGTCACTCTAAGGTGGATGAATATTGCCTTTCACCATATAAATGCCTTCGTATGTTATTTCCCTTTTGACTTTAACTAATCCTAATGGGATAAGATGACATTTTCAAATAGTCTCAATGTGCTTTTCTCTAATGGCTAAAGATGTTGAACATATTTTTAAAAAATTTCTCATTCATTTTAATTCTTGAGGACTTTGTTTAGTTCACTTCCTAAATTTTAATGGTGTTGTTTCCTTTGTATTTAGTTTTATAATATTTTTTGTTAGAGACAATAACAATCTGTCGGATGTACAGTTGAAATAAGACTTTTTTTTTTTCATTTTCTAGGCTGCCTCTTCACCCTATAGGTTGTGTCGTATTCTTTGTTTTAATTTAATTTTTTATTATTAGTTACATTTTGTTAACTCTGTATCCCAGCTGTATCCCACTCCCTTATTCCCTCCCAATCCCACCATCCCTCCCTCACCTCCTCCCTGCCCCTTTCCAAGTCTACTGATTGGGGCCGACCTCCTCCCCTTTCACCTGACCCTGTTTTATCAGGTATCTTCAGGCCTGGCTGCAAAGTCCTCCTCTGTAGCCTAAGAGGACTGCTCCTCCCTTGGGGGGTGGGGAGGTCAAAGAGGCTGCTATTGAGCTCCTGTCAGAAATATTCCCTGTTCCCCTTACTATGGGAAACCAATTGGTTACTGAGCTACCACGGGCGACATCCGAGCAGAGGTTCTAGGTTATCTCTATACATGGTACTTGGTGGAGTGTCAGTCTCAGAAAAGACCTCTGTGCCTAGATATATTTGGTCCCTGTGGAGCTCCTATCCTTTCCCCATCAGACTAACTCCCCTTCTTTCTTATGATTCCCTGTACTCTGCCAAAGGTTTGGTCATGAATCTTTGTATCTGCTTTGAAACACTGCTAGGTAGAATCTTTCAGATGCCTTCTGCAGTGAACTCCTGTCATACATCCAATGTATATCCCATTTGTCTTTCTAAGTGAGGATTGATCATCTTACCCCATATCTGCTTTCTTGTTTATCTTCTTTAGGTGTATAAATTACATTATGTTTACCATATCTAGTAGGTCTATATAAGTGAGTATATACCATGTGTGTCTTTCTCATTCTGGGATACTTCACTCAGAATGATCTTTTCTAGATCCCACCATTTGCCTGCAAATTTCATGATTTCTTCATTTTTGATTGCTGAGTAGTATTCCATTGTGTAAAAATACCGAAATTTCTGTATCTATTCCTTAGTTGATGGACATCTGGGTTGTTTCCAGCTTCTGGCTATTACAAATAAAGCTGCTACAAACATGGTTGAACAAATATCCTTGTTGTGTACTTGAGCAAATTTTGGGTATATACCTAGCAGTGGTATAGCTGGATCATTAGGAAGCACTATTCCTAGTTGTCTGAGAAAGTGCCAGATTGACAGTGGTTATACCAATTTACATTCCCACCAGCAATGGAGGAGGGTTCCCCTTTCTCCACAAGCTCTCCAGCATGTGTTGTCACTTGAGTTTTTTATCTTGGACATTCTGATGGGTGTAAGGTGAAATCTCAGGGTCGTTTTGATTTGAAATTCCCTAATGGCTAATGAGTTTGAGCATTTCTTTAAGTGGTTCTCTGCCATTTGATATTCCTCTATCGAGAATTCTCTGTTTAGTACTGTTCCCTATTTTTTTAATTGAATTACTTGGTATGTTGCTTTTCAGCTTCTTTAATTCTTTATATATACTGGATATTAGCCCTCTGTCAGATAAAGGGTTGGTGAAGATTGTTTTCCCAATCTGTAGGCATTCATTTTGTTTTGATGTCGCTGTCCTTTTCTTTACAAAAGCTTTTCAGTTTCATGAGGTCCCATTTATTGATTGTATATCTTAGAGCCTGTGCTGTTGTTGTTCCGTTCAAGAAGTTGTCTCCTGTGCCAATGAGTTCTAGGCTGTTCCCCACTTTTTCTTCTAACCAATTTAGAGTATCTGGTTTTATATTGTGCTCTTTGATCCATTCAGACTTTAGTTTTGTGCAGGGTGATAAATATGGATCTATTTTCGTTTTTCTGCATTTGGACATCCAGTTGGACCAGCAACATTTGAAGATGTTTTCTTTTTTCCATTGAATGTTTTTGGCTTCTTTGTCAAAAATCAGGTATTCATAGCTGTGTGGCTTTATTTCTGGGTTTCTATTCGGTTCCAATGATCCTCCTTTCTGTGCCTATGCCAATACCATGCAGTTTTTATTACTATTGCTCTGTAGTACAGCTTGAGATCAGGGATGGAGATACCTCAAGATGATCTGTTCTTGTACAGGATCATTTTGGAGATTCTGAGTTTTTTGTTTCTCATATGAAGCTGAGAATTTTTTTTTCAAGTCTGTAAAGAATTGAGTTGGTATTTTGATGGAAATTGCGTTGAATCTGTAGATTGCTTTTGGCAGGATGGCCATTTTCACAATGTTAATCTTACCAATCCATGAGCACGGGAGATCTTTCCATCTTCTGAGATCTTCTTCAATTTCTTTCTTCAGAGACTTGAAGTTTTTCTCAAACAGGTCTTTCACTTGCTTGGTTAGAGTCACCCAAGGTACTTTATGTTATTAGTGGCTATTGTGAAGGGTGTTGTTTCTCAAAATTCTTTCTCAGCCCTTTTGTCTTTTGTGTACAAGAGGGCTTCTGATTTTTTTGAGTTGATTTTGTACCCTGCCCCTTTGCTGAAGGTGTTTATCAGCTGAAGGAGTTCTCTGGTTGAATTTTTGGGGTCACTCATGTATACTATCATATCATCTGCGAATAGTGACACTTTGACCTCTTCCTTTCCGATTTGTATCCCCTTGATCTCCTTTAGTTGTCTTATTGCTCTAGCTAGGACTTCAAGTACTATGTTGAAGAGATATGGAGAGAGTGGGCAGCCTTGTCTTGTCCCTGATTTCAGTGGGATTGATTTAAGTTTCTCTCCATTGAGTTTGATGTTGGCTATAGGCTTGCTGTATATTGCCTTTACTATGTTTAAGTATGTGCCTTGTATCCCTAATCTCTCCAAGACTTTAAACATGAAAGGGTGTTGGACTTTGTCAAATGCTTTTTCGGCATCTAAGGAGATGATCATGTGGTTTTTCTCCTTCAGTTTGTTTATGTGATGGATTACATTGATGGATTTCCGTATGTTGAACCACCCTTGCATGCCTGGGATGAAGCCTACTTGGTCATGGTGGATAATATCTTTGATGTGTTCTTGGATTTGGTTTGCAAGTATTTTATTGACTATTTTTGCATCAATATTCATAAGAGAGATAGGTCTGAAGTTCTTTTTTGTTGGGTCTTTGTGTGGTTTAGGTATCAAGGTGATTGTGGTTTCATAGAATGAGCTTGGTAGTGTTCCTTCTGTTTCTATTTTGTGGAATAGTTTGAGGAGAATTGGTGTGAGCACTTCTTTGAAGGTCTGGTAGAATTCTGCACTGACTATCGGGCCCAGGGCTTTTTTTGGAGGGGAGACTGTTCATGACTGCTTCTATTTCCTTGGGGGATATAGGGTTATTCAGTCTTTCTGCCTGATCTTGACTTAATGTTGGAAGATGGAATCTATCAAGAAAATTGTCCATTTCGTTTAGATTTTCAAATTTTGTGGCATATAGGCTTTTGTAGTATGACCTAATGATTGTTTGGATTTCTTCAGTGTCTGTAGTTATGTCCCCCTTTTCATTTCTGATTTTGCTGATTTGGATAGATTCTCTCTGCTTTTTAGTTAGCTTGGCTAAGGGTTTGTCTATCTTGTTGATTTTCTCAAAGAACCAGCTTTTTGTTTCATTGATTCTTTGAATAGTTTTATTTGTTCCACATTGATTGATTTCAGCCCTGAGTTTGATTATTTCCAGCTGTCTGCTCCTCTTGGGTGTATCTGCTTCTTTTTTTTTTCTAGTGTTTTCAGTTGGGCCATTAAGTTACTTGTATGTGATGTTACAAATTTCTTCTTGAAGGCACTTAATGCTATAAATTTTCCTCTGAGCACTGCTTTCAATGTGTCCCATAAATTTGGGTATGTTGTGCCTTTTTTTTCATTGAGTTCTAGGAAGTCTTTAATTTCTTTCTTTATTTCTTCCTTAACCCAGCTGTCATTGAGTAACAAGTTGTTCAGTTTCCTTGTGCATGTAGGTTTTTGGTTATTTCCATTGTTGTTGATGTCCAGCTTTAGTCCATGGTGGTCTGATAGAATACAAGGGATTATCTCAATTTTTTTATATCTGTTGAGGCTTGCTTTATGATCAACTATATGGTCTATTTTGGAGAAGGTTCCATGCAGTGCTGAAAAGAAGGTATACTCTTTTGAGTTTGGGTGGAAAGATCTGTAGACATCTATTAGGTCCATTTGATTTAAGGACTCTGTAAGTGCTTTTATTTCCCTATTTGGTTTCTGTCTAGTTGATCTGTCCTTTTGTGAGAGTGGTGTGTTGAAGTCACCCACTATTAGGGTATTGCGATCAATGTGTGGTTTAAGCTTTAATAATGTTTCATTTATGAATGTAGGTGCTCTTGTATTTGGGGCATAGATGTTTAGGATTGTGATGTCTTCTTGGTGAATTTTTCTTTTGATGAGAATGTAGTGCCCCTCTATGTCTTTTTTGATTAGTTTTGGTTGAAAATCTATTTTATTAGATATTAGGATAGCCACTCCTGCTTGTTTTTTGGGTCCATTTGCTTGAAAAACTGTATTCCAGCCTTTTACTCTGAGGTAATGTTTATCTTTGTTGCGTAGGTGTGTTTCTTGGATGCAGCAGAATGTTGGTTCCTGTTTCCGCATCTATTTGGTTAGTCTGTGTCTTTTTATTGGAGAGTTGAGTCCATTGATGTTGACAGATAATAATGACCATTGCATGTTATTTCCTATTATTTTGGAGTTGGTGATGTTACTCTGAAACATTGCTTGTTTGCTTTTGATTTTTGTTGGGAATTATCTTTAACCTATGTTTTCTTGGGTGGATTTGTTTTCATTGGATTGGAATTTTCCTTCTAGTATCTTCTGTAGGGCTGGGTTGCTGTTCAAATATTGCTTAAATTTAGTTTGGTCGTGGAATATTTTATTTTCTCCATCTATGTTGATTGAAAGCTTTGCTGGGTATAGTAGTCTAGGTTGGCATCTGTGGTCCCTTAGAGCCTGCATGCTATCTCCCCAGGCCCTTCTGGCTTTCATAGTTTCTGATGAGAAGTCCGGTGTGATTCTGATAGGTTTGCCTTTATATGTTACTTGGCCTTTTTCCCTTGCTGCTTTTAGTATCTTTTCTTTGTTCTGTAGATTAAGTGTTTTGACTATGATGTGGCGTGAGGAGTTTCTTCTCTGGTCTAGTCTATTTGGTGTTCTGTAGGCCTCTTGTATGTTTGTGGACATCTCTTTCTTTAGGTTGGGAAAATTTTCTTCTATGATTTTCTTGAAAATATTTTCTGGACTTCGTAGCCTGGACTCCTCTTCTTCTTAAATTCCTATTATTCTTAGATTTTGCCTTTTCATGGCGTCCTTGATTTCTTGGATGGTTTGTGTTTGGGATTTTTCTGATTTTGTTTTTGCTTTGAGAGAAGTATCAATTTCTGTGAGTGTATCTTCAGCACCCGAGATTTTCTCTGCCATCTCTTGTATTCTATTAGTGATGTTTACCTTTGTGATTCCTTCTCTTTTCTCTAAGTTCTTCAGTTCCAAGGTTTTCTCAGTTTGTGTTTTCTTTATTGATTCTAATTCTGTCTTCATGTCTTGCAACATTTCCTTTATCTGTTTGAGTGTGGATTCCTGTGTCTCCAAGATGGTCTCTATTTTTTTGTTTGTTTCCTCTCTTAGTGCCTCTGCTTTTGCCTCCAATTGTTTGGCTATATTTGCATGTGTTTCTTTAAGAGCTTCTTCGTTCACTTCGTTTTTCTTTGTTTCTATTTGGGAGGCCAAATCTTTAAGGGATTTTTTTGTATCCTCTTTAACTGTTTGAATCTCTATGACTATTTCTCTGAGAGGTTTGTTGGTTTCCTCTTTATGTGCGTCAATTAACTGGATAATCATAGCTTTAAAATCATTTTCTTGTGTTTCTGCTGGGTTGGAGTGTCCAATAATTTTGGAGGTTGCCGGTGAAGCCATGATATCTTGATTTACGTTGGTTGTGTTTTTTCGCCGACCTCTGGCCATTTGGTTATCCGTAGTGTTCACTGTCTGTTCCTGGATTCTGCAGGTCAGACTGGTTTTTCTCTGGTATCTGGAGAATTCTTCAGGAAAATGGATGAGGTCTAGTGGTTTCAGTGTGTGCATTGGTTATTCAGCTATACTTGTAGAAGGAAAGTTCGCAGGTGCAGAAGGACAAATGCGGGGTAGCGCGTGTTTGAGCGTGTGCTTATGGGTGTGTCCTAAGGGACAGGGTGTTGGTGAATGAAGAGGCCTTCAGTGTGTGAGAGGGGTGCCCTGCAGGCACTGAAGTTGTTGCAGGCGCTAAGGGATCGCAGGCGCTAAGGGATTGCAAGTTCTGTTGAAGAATGCGCGTGCGTATTGATTTTACGAGTCTGCTGGTCTTTGGTGTCTATTCAGCTGGTTTTCTGCCACTGAGGGGTTGGATGGCCCATACAATCACTGGCTGGGCAGCCCTGTGTATTCTGTGCTGCCACTTGCAGACTTGGGGCCTGGGAAGGGTTGTACTGTGGATCTGAGTCTCTGTGGCTAGCACTGTATTGGGCGTAAGCTCTGGTAGGGTGGAGTTTCGGTTGTGCGTGCACTCCTACAGAGCCGGGTGGTGTGGTAGTGGGGGGTGTGTTCTGCGGGTCAAGAGTTCGGCGAGAGGACCCTAGGTGGCGTGTGTTCTCCTCTGAGTGGTGGCGTTCAGCAGGTCCTTACTACTCTCTGCTGAGGCTCTGGGGTCTGGAGCCCTGCCTCCTTGCCTCCAACCGTCTTGGGTCCCAGACACTGAGCTTTGTGGCTTTGGTATCCGGGAAAGAATTGTATTGTGGATCTGAGTCTCTGTGGTTAGCGCTCAGTGGTTGGAGCTCTGTGATTGGGCCTGCGCTCCTCCTGTGAGGAGGTTTCTGGGGTTATTGTGCTCCGGCCCCTTCGGACGTGAGCTCCACTGCACTTCCTGCTGCGGTCTAGCTTGGGATTGCCTCAGCGGAATGGAGGAGGGGACACTCCGAGGGTCCGGAGGGCCCTGAGGGGGACTTGTGTCCAAGGAGAGGATGGGTGTTCAACGGGTGGTTACAGCAGACTGCAGCTGTAAGGGGCCAGGAGCACTGTCTCTGCTGCCTTGGTATCCCGGATGTGAGCTTTGCGCTCAGCTGCCTGGTGATGTGTGTGCGTTTCCCCGCGGGAGGCCCGGACAAGGGAAGCGCCCTATTTCCTTCCCGGAGAAGTCTGCACCCGATCTAAATCTACTAGCACTCCACGCTTCTGTGGTGGCCCCTCTCCTTTAGAAAGCCCAAAAGTCCAAATTCTAGGTTCGATTGAGTCTCCACTCACCAATTCCAGAGATTCATGTCTTCTGCCTCTCCAAAACGGTGCACTCTGCACGCTGCCATCTTGGAGTCTCTGTTTTCATTTTTTAATGCATTCTTTTTTTGTACTTTTTTATTTTTTAAATAGTAGTTACAGTGTATTAATTTTGTATCCCAGCTGTAGCCTGATCCCTCATTCCCTTCCAATCCCATCCTCCCTCATCTCCTCCCTGCCCCTTTCCAAGTCCACTGATAGGGGAGGTCCTCCTCCCCTTCTATCTGACCCTAGCTTATGAGGTTTCTTCAGGACTGGCTGCAAGTGTTTTCATTTTTATTCAGGCCTGGGACATTTAAATTTTTCTTCTTGATTTCTTCCTTAACTCAATGATCTTTCAGTATCATGGTTTAGTTTCTATGAGTTTGCCTATTTTTTATACTTTCTGTTGCTGTTTATGTTCAATTTCATTCCATTATTGACAGACAGAATTCAAGGTGATATTTCTATTTTCTTATGTATATTCATATGTTTTTATGTTTGTTGTCCTAGCATATGGTTGATTTCAGAGAAAGCTCTATGAGCTTCTGGGAAGAATGTGAACTCTTTACAGTTTGGGTAGAATATGTTGCAGATGTGTTAAGTTCATTTGATTTATGATGTCATTGATTGCTGGTGTTTCTCTGTCCAACTAATGTTCCTATTGTTGAAAATGGGACATTCAAGCAATCCATTATCACTGTGGTATGGCTAGTCTGTGGATTTAGGTTTAATTTTCTTTAATTTATCAAATTTAGTGCACCTGTGACTCATTTATATATGCTGAGCATTATAATATTTCATTAATGATTTTTTTTTCCTTAGGGAATATGAAGTAACCATCCTTATTACATCATACTCTTTTTTTTTTTGTTTTTGTTTGAAGTTGACTGTGTCAGATATGAGAATAGCCATGTCTTAATTTATTTAAAATTTCCATTTGCTTGGAATACATTTTTTTTAATCATTTTATATCAAGGTAGTGTCTGTCATAGGTAGAGATGTATGTTAATTGAAGCTAAAAGAAAGGTACATCTTGTTTTTAATCTAATCTTACAGTTTGTATATTTTATTAGTGAACTAAGCTTTTCAATATTTTATTATTATTGAGATACATATGTTAGAAAGATAGATAAATGATAGATGATAGATAGGTAGACAGATAGATATCTGCTATTGTGTTGATTTTGTGGTTTTGTCTTGAACTTCTTGACTTTTTTTTCTGCTACTATGTATTTAGTCCCTATTTCCTCTTAGTTATATTTATTTTTTCTTTTTAGACTAAAGAATTCCTCACCATATTCTCTGTGGAGCTTGTCTAGAGATATTAAATTCCTTTAATTTATTTGTGTCATTCCTTTAATTTATTTGTCTCTCCTTCAATTTTAATGAATACCTTTCCTAGGTATAACAGCCTGAACTGACATTTGCCATCATTGAAAACTTGAACTATGTATTTCCAGGCCCGTCTGACTATAATCATTTTTTATAATTATTTTATTTTTATTAATTACAGTTTATTCACTTTGTATCCCCCCTGTAGCTTCCTCCCCCAATCCAACCCTATCTCTTCCCCACCCCTGTCCCTCTCCCAGTCCACTGAAAAGGGAGGTCCTCCTCTCCTTCCCTCTGATTCTAGTCTATCAGGTCTCATCAGGAATGGCTGCATTGTCTTCTTCTGTGGCCTGGTAAGGCTGCTCTCCCCTCAGGCAGACATAATCAAAGAGCAGGCCAATCAGTTTATGTCAGAGACAGTCCCTGTTTCCATTACTATGGAGGCCACTTGGACACTGAACTTCCATGGGCAACCTCTGTGCAGGGAGTCCAGGCTATCTTCATGAGTAATCCTTGGTTGGAGTATCAGTTTAAGAAAAGACCCCTGTGCCCAGACTTTTTGGATCTGTTGCTATCTTTGTGGAGCTCCTTTCCTCTCCAGGTCTTACTATCTCCCACTTCTTTCATAAGATTCCCTGAACTCTGAGCAAAGTTTGGCTATGTGTCTCAGCATCTGCCTGGATACCCTGCAGGGTAGAGCCTTTTAGAGGACCTCTGTGGTAAGCTCCTGTCCTGTTCCCTGTTTTCTCCCTCCTGTGATATTCATCCTCTTTTCCTTTCTGAATGGGGATTGAGCATCTTCGCCAGAGTCCTCTTTACTGATTAGTTTCTTTAAGTGTACAGATTTTGGTATGTTTATCCTATATTACAGATCTAATATCCACTTATGAGTGAGTATATACCCTGTGTGTCTTTCTGCTTCTGGGATACCTCACTCAGGATGATCTTTTCCAATTCCCAAATCAGGTGTCATTGTGTTGGATTAAGAGTGACATGACCACTTACTCTTGCAGCATTCAATACTCTTCCTTTATCCCATTTTTTATGCTTTAACTCTAACAAATAGAGTGTTGTTGTTGTTTTTTTCCTTTGTCCTGGTTATTTTGTATTCTGCAAACCTCATTCTGTAATTTTGACAATTTTATTCTATGATTTAACTGAATATATTTTCTATGACTACACTGCTATATTCTTTTTCTATGCTCATAATCTTAGGTCCTTTCATGGTGTTCCAAAAATCTTTCATGTTCTCTTCATATTTTTAAAATTTGTCATTAATATTTACTGATTAATATGATTTCTCGATTTTACTTTTCACCCCAAGTCTGTTTTCCATGTGATCTATTCTGCAGATTGAGATTTTCCACAGTTGTTATTTTTCTTTTTCCTAGAAAAGAAACACTTTGTTGAGGGAGGGGGCATTACTGATTTTTTTTTTTATCTATCCTATTTTCAGTTTGAATTTTATTCAGCAATTCTATCTTTTTTACTGAATTCATTTTTTTTTTAGTTGATTAAACTGTTTTGTCATCTTTGAATTGTTTAACTTTACTTATGATTTTTCTTTTAAATTTTTGTCTGGAACAACTTTAGTGTTATTATTCTTTGGGCTCATTACTATGGCATTTATAAGTTTGGGGATAGATAAGTTATACTGATTTTTCATATTAAATTTTTTTTCTGTGTGGAACTTAAGTATACCTTTCAGTAGGAGTTAGGTTGTAAGAGGATTGAGATTTGTTTTCTTTTGTGGGATTTTTTTTTTAAATTTTGGATTCCATCTCTAGTTTTCTGCAAGTCTGCTACTAGCAGTCTGCTTAAACGGATACTATCGAAGGATCAGTATATCCCTTATGATCTTATCCTCTGATGCCTTCATTTTTGGTTATCCAAGTCAATTTATAATATATATATATATATATATATATATATATAAATAGATATATTACTAATATATATCTATTAATATATATATTACTAGGGCTGACCACGCATTATTGAATAACCAATCTTGGTGCTCATCTCTAGGAAACACTTATTCTTTCTCTGTGTTTCAGCAGCTATTATTTGTTCTTCATCTTCAAGTAGGAATTTGTGATATTTGTCCTACCTGTGTTTTACTAAGAAAAGTAGAAGTAAAGTTTATGAAAAAGTTAATTTGTGTAAACTGAATGTGCATTCATATAGCTAAACATATACAAACTCTTTAAATTCTGTTTATGTAAATCCAATAGATGAGTAATAAAATTTTATTATTTTTAGATATTATTCAGGGAAATACAGAAATTTACCCTTTATGCTATATAAATAATATACACACCCACTAAAAGAAATTTTTCATATTTACTTTTAATTATATTTCCTGAAAATCTTATAAAATATTTATAATATTTTAATAATATCATAGGTTGAAGCCTGAAATGTATATTGAAGTTTCTTTAATGAAACTTGCAAATGTATTTAAAGCATAAGCTGCTTTAGCCATTTTTTTCCTGAGGCACTGTATTCTATATCATCAGAAAAAAATACCAAAGATTGCTATAGTTTTACAGTTGAAAAAAAGAAGTGCTAGAGAATAAAATTAAAAACAAACCTATCTGATTTGCAGACAGAAAAGTGTGAAGAACATTTTCATCAGGGTTTTTGACGACACAATGTGAGAAGCTCACAAACAAAGGTGAAATATTCCCTTGCTATTTTAAGAAATCTTGTTGATCAAGTCTTTTTGCTTAGAAAGCACTTGAGTTTCTGTATCAGATATACTTACTCATTTTAAGGAATTTAGAAAATGAGAAATCCTCATGTTACTTATGTGTCTTAATGCAGAATCCACATACAGTTTTTATTTATTTGTTGTTATTGGAATTTCATTAGCATTTATTCCCAACTGAATTATTTTAATTCTAAGTGTGACAATTTAAGAAAATGAGGAAGAAAAATCATTTTATGTGGCAAGGAAGAAAAATCATTTTATGTGGCTTGATAACAGATAATACAATAACTGAACCTAAATATCATTTTTTCCTTTATTATATAATTTTTACAATTTATTAATTTTATATCCCCATTGTAGCTCACTCCATCATATCATCCCTTTCCCAACCTCTTTCCCTCTTCCCCAGTATCCCCTTCCCTTAGTCCACTGAAATGTCCGGTACTTCTCCCCTGCCATCTGATCCCAGCGTATCAAGTCTCATCAGTACTGCCTGGATCCTATTTTCCTGGTAAAGATCCTGGTAAGGCCACCCTGCCAGGGGAAAGTGATCAAAGAGCAGGCAATGGAGTTCATGACAGAGGCAACCCTTGCTTCCCTTACTAGGGAACCCTTATGGAGACTGAGCATCCATATGAAAAGGGGGTCTAGGTCCTCTCCATGCATGGTCCTTGGTTGGTACATCAGTGTGTACAGGCTCCCCAGGGTCCAGAATTTTTGGCTCAGTTGGTCTCCTTGTGAAGCTCCTTTTCCCTCTGGGCCTTACTATCCCTCCATTCTTCCATAAGATTCCCTGCACTCTGCCCAAAGTTTGGGTATGAGTCTCTGCATGTGCTTTGATATCCTGCTAGGTAAGATAACTCAGAGGCTCTCTGTGGTAGGCTCCTGTCCTGTTCTTTCTTCTATCACTTCTGCTGCCTATCCTGTTTGACATTCTGCATGGAAATTAAGCAACTTCCCTAGGGTCCTCCTTGTTGTTTAGTTCTTTAAGTCTGTAGATTGTAGCTTGGTTATCCTATATTATACGACTAATATACACTTATATTTGAGTATATACCATGAATGCTTTTCTCATTCTGGGTTACCTCACTCAGATCTCACTGGATCTTTTCTAGTTCCATCCATTTTCCTACAAGTTTAATGATTTTTTTAATTGATGGGAATTATTTCATTGTGTAAATATGCCACAATACCTGTATCCATTCTTCCAATGAGGAGCATCTAGGTTATTTCCATATTCTGGCTATTACAAACAAAGATGTTATGAACATAGCTGAACAAATGCCCTTGTTGAATGGTGGAGTAGCTTTCAGGTATATGCCCAGGAGTGGTATAGCTGGATCTTGAGGTAGTGTTAATCCCAATTTTCTGAGAAAGTGCCAGATAGATTTCCAAAGTCATTGTACTAGTTTGCATTCCCACCAGCAATAGAGAAAGGTTCCCCTTTCTCCATATCCTCTCCAGCATGTGTTGTCACTTAAGTTTTAAATCTTAGCCATTTTAATTGGTGTAAGATGGACTCTCAGGGTTGTTTTGATTTACACTTCCCTAATGACAAAGGATGTGAGCATTTCTTTAAGTGTTTTTCCGCCATTTGATATTTCTCTGTTAAGAATTCTCTGCTTGGTCTAACTGGATGTCTACATGTAGAAAAATGTAAATAGATCACCATGCACACAACTAAAGTCCAAGTGGCTCAAAGACCTCAACATAAAACCAGATACATTAAATCGGTAGAAAAAAAAGTGGGGAATACCCTAGAACTCATTGGTACAGGAGACAATTTCCTGAACAGAACACCAACAGGATAGGCTCTAAGAGCAACAATCAATAAATGGGACTTCATGAAACTGAAAAGCTTCTGTAAATCAAATGACACTGTCATCAAAACAAAACGACGGCCTACAGATTGGGAAAGAATATTCACCAACCCTTTATCTGACAGAGGACTCATATCCAGTATATATAAAGAACTAAACAAGCTGAAAAGCAGCAAACCAAGTAATCCACTAAAAAAATGGGGAACAGACCTAAAGAGAGAATTATTGACAGAGGAATATCAAATGGCAGAGAAACACTTAAAGAAATGCTCAACCTCATTAGCCATTAGGGAAATTCAAATCAAAATGACCCTGAGATTTCACCTTACACCCATCAGAATGGCCAAGATGAAAAACTCAAGTGACAACACATGCTGGAGAGGTTGTGGAGAAAGGGGAACCCTCCTCCACTGTTGGTGGGAATGTAAACTTGTACAATCACTCTGGAAATCAATCTGGCGCTTTCTCAGACAATTAGGAATAATGCTTCCTCAAGATCCAGCCATACCACTTCTAGGCATATATCCAAAAGAGGCTCAAGTACACAAAAAGGACATTTGCTCAACCATGTTTGTAGCAGCTTTATTTGTAATAGCCAGAAGCTGGAAAGAACCTAGATGCCCTCAACTGAAGAATGGATGCAGAAATTGTGGTACATCTACACAATGGAGTATTATTCAGCAATGAAAAATAAGGAAATCATGAAATTTGCAGGTAAATGGTGGGACCTGGAAAGGATCATCCTGAGTGAGCTGTCCAAGAAGCAGAAAGACACACATGGTATATACTCATTCATATAGACATATAAGATAGGATAAACCTACTAAAATCTATACATCTAAAGAAACTAATCAAGAGAGAGGATCCTGACTAAAATGCTCAATCCCCATCCCAAAAGGCAAACAGGATAGACATCAGAAGAAGAAGAAAACAGGAAACAACCTAGGAACCTGCCACAGAGGGCATCTGAAAGCCTCTGCCCTGCAGACTATCAAAACAGATGCTGAGCCTGATGGACAACTTTTGGGCAGAGTGGATGGAATCTTATATAAGAAGTGGGAAATTGTAAGAGCTGGAGAGGACAGGAACTCCACAAGGAGAGCAACAGAACCAGAAAATTTGAACACATGGGGTCTTCCCAGAGACTCATACTCCAACCAAATACCATGCATGGAGATAACCTAGAACCCCTGCACAGATGTAGCCCATGGCAGTTTAGTGTCTAAGAGGGTTACATAGTAATGGGAAGAAGGGTTGCCTCTGACATAATCTGATAGGCCTGCTCTTTGATCACCTTCCCCTGAGGGGGGACCAGCCTTACCAGGCCACAGAAGATGACAGTGCAGCCAGTCCTGATGTGATCTGATAGACTAAGATAAGAAGGAAGGAGAAGAGGACCTCCCTTATCAGTAGACCTGAGGAGGGGCTTGCGTGAATAACAGGTAGGGAGGGTGGGATTAGGAGGGGTGTAGGGAGGGGCTTATGGAGGGATACAAAGTGAATAAAGTACAATTAATAAAATAAAATAAAATAAAATAAAATAAAATAAAATAATTCTCTGCTTATCTCTGTACCTCATATTTAAGTTGGATTGTTTGGTTTGTTAGTTTCTAATTTCTTGAGTTCTTTATACATTATGCATTTTAGCTAACTGTTAGATGTAAGGTTGATGAAGATACCTTCCTGGACAGAACACCAATAGCTCAGGTTCTAAGATCAACAATTAATGTGGAGGGGAAGACTAACTCCACCTTGAATTATAAGTATAGTGAAATCTGCTGAAGTGGTGTTAACTTTTACTACCTTTTTTTTTCTATTCTACTATAGACCAAGATATATTGTTGACAAGGTTACTGGGAACACAAACAATACTGTTGCATGCTTAAGCACCAATGCAAAGAACCTGGATTTTGCATGACCTCCTAGTGATGAGGAAATTGGCTTTGCTGTATATGGGCTTTTGATGTATAAAAGAAAGCCAGGACAAAATAAATTGGCTTCAGTCCTTACTGAAGTCTCTAAGCTTTGTCTTAATTTGTCTCTTCTCTTTAATCCTCATCCCCTCTCTCACAGCACATGAACTTTTACTGAGCAGGCTCGGTCAAATTATAAATGGGACCTCATATAAAATACTTAAATATACTCATATAAAATATTAAAAGAGCTGTATGTGAATATTTCAGAAGATGCAATTTTGTTTCCAGTGCTAAGAATTGTTTAAATCAGAGATCTGTTCATTCCCACTGAGTCAGAGCTACAATCCTACTGTTCTGCCCAGTTCACGAACCCCAAAAGACCAGGAATAACTAGATTCCGCTGTAAGTACATTCGGTTCTTTTTATTGTAAATTAAAGCTGCAGCTTGGGCCCACACCCCGCACTGCCAAAGTGGTGGGAGCTGAGCGTGCTGTGCTCAGGTTAGTTGGGTGATTTAAAGATTCTGGTCCATCCCAGCATGCCCAAGGCAGGGGCAATTCCTGCCTGGCAAGCATCTATTGGTCAAAATGCTACATTTTGAATTGTATTGGCTACATTGATTGGCTATAGGTAGGTCTCCAGACCATAATGACCTGGTGTCACTCCCTAGGGGGAATGGGCCTTTTTCCTAGCAACTGTATCTCTAGTGGGTGGGGAAAGAATGTAGTAAGGCAGTCCTTCACCTTAGGGCATTACTAGACTTCTCCACCCACCTAGTTCAGGCCTTAATAGCTGATAATTTTTAATCTTTTTGGTCTCTCACTACGTGTATCTGAGACTATACTTAAACATGAAATTCTCTTCCAAGATCTAGGAACATAGATATGTAACAGTATACAGAAACGAAAATGGTTTGTGTAGCAAGATAAGTACTCCCAAAGTCATAAATGAAAATAAAATTGTGTTCAGGTCTCAAATACACTGAAAGCACAATCGCAAATTCGAGTAGCATGCAAACAATAAAATGTGTTTATTCTCCAGAAGTCTACCATGAAGGCATTACAATCCAGGCAGAAGGGCAACACCCAGATGAGCATGTTGGTTTAGTTAAAAATCATCTAAGGTAATTTCAGAAATAATTAGGTCATCTATATTTTGATTGGTGAAGGTCAAAAGCAAGGGTATGAGTGCATTAAGGTTTGGCTAGGGCTTGGTTAGAGGCTAGGTGCTCTCTAAACTGGTTCAAACCTGGCTAAACTGGTAGGTACCTATGGAGGCTATGTGACTTTCGTTCAGGGCTTGGCCTGTGCCTGTGAAGGCTATGTAACACTGATCAGGAATTAGGGGCTTCTCAGTCCAGTAGTTAAGCAAACTTATCTCACCAGGCCAAATGTGCTGGCTGAGCCTGTTTCTGAAGTTTCTTTTTCCAAGGAATGGAAATTTCAGGCCTGTCCTATCTCAACAAGAAAATGAAGCCTGTCATGAAGTTGGTCAGGCTTATTTAGCCAGGCCCTCTCAATTGATTTCATAAATGTTTCTATGTGGCAAAACACTGGACTATTGTCACCAAGATAAATTATAATTGTATATATTGATAGCATCAATATATTAATGGCAGCACACAAATGATTATGATTGCAATGGTTGCAATACACACCAAAGAAAAATAACCACAATATATCATGACTTAAACAACTTTGTGGAAAATGAAATAAATATATATGTACATATATAAAATATATGTTTACAATAGAGGAAATGAAGACAGTAAAAATGTTAAATAGCTCTAGTATTAAGCAGAAAAAGCAAAACAAAATTATATAATTTGCATACCAGGCTGGCAAAAATGTCAAATTATTGCCATAAAAGGGTATACTAAAGCAAAACTGAATAGATGTAAATAGTAGCTCCAACATTGGGTATCTAAAAAACCATGGGCCAGTTAACAAAACTATATACCTTAATAAATTCTATCATGTATGAAAGCAAAGATGATTTTTTATATTACAAATTTATTTTGTATGTTGGTAATATCATTAAAACTGTTTGGGAATATAATATGTCCTTTGTGTGTGGCTTTCCGTCATTCCTGAGGTACTTGCCCAACCAGTCATCAGGAACAAGGGAACAGAAGCAAGAAACTGAGGATTTGGTGGTCCATTAGCCATACTGAAAATTACCTTCAGTTTTATTCAGGATGAATGAAGGTTACAGAGAACTTTGGGGAGGTGTTGGGGATATCCAGGATGGGCAAAATTCATTGCCTGAAGGGATAAGGTTCTGAAATGCGTCATTTCTGTGGAGCAGCATTTAAGGAATACCAAGTGCTTGCTGAACAGGCTCTTATCAGGAGAAAGGGAGTTGGACCTATAATTTCCCTAAGGTAGCCAGTGTGTGGGTCTGGGATCCCCAGGTAGAGAAGAGGAAGCCTCCCTCAAAAGGAGTCCTCCATTTTATGCTGAGCTCAGGGCTTTTCTGTCATGGCAGTGATCTTAGCAGAAGGGTTTTCCAACATTGTGTTACCTATTATTATTTCTATCACAATCATTAATGAGATTAGTGGGATAATATTTCTCAATATCTTTTGAGAGTAAATTATTTAATTTTATTTTAAATTTTTATCCCCTTTGATTGAAAGGAACAAGTTAACTTTACAGGTTTCTTTATGAATTCTATACCTTATATTAAACTAAGTTCTCACAGTACTTTTCCAAAAAGCAGAAGGACAAAAGGAGAAGTGGGTGAATTGAGACAAGACCCACCCTGTTGGAAAAGAATGTCAAAGGTCTCCACCCCTCTGTGGAGGAGTGTCCAGATCTTCAGTACTAGAGTTGCCTGGCAACCAATCCAGATGATCACAACTCTCCTACCTAATCGGGGCAGGACTAGGTGGACTTTGCTCCTAAAATAGACAATCATTTTAAAAGTCAACCACCATACAGACCTTCATCCAATCCTAAGCTGCCAAGACTGCACCCCCCCCAAGCTTCCCCACACTTTTTCCTTTAAAAACCCAGGCTTTTGTCTCTTGGGGCTGTTCCTCAGTGGTTTGGAGGGCAGCCACATCACATGATGGCTTGAATAAACCTCTTGCATTTGCATCTATTCTGGTCTCTGAGTTCCCTTCATCTGTCTCCCTAGATATTAGGCTCCTGCTGGGCTTAACAAGATCCTGGTGTCAGATTCCTGAACATAACTGAAGTAAAGGCAATCTCTTAGAATGCCAATTGCTTGTAGGGTTCACTTCGGTGTATTTTGTCAATAGATTGAAAGTTCTATGTAAGCCTGGGATACATGAAGAAATTATGTCTAAAAAATAAAAGTAACACCAAAAAGAAGTAAAATGAAAGAATCCCCATGATGTTTATGAAGTGAATTCAAACAGTTCTCTTAGAATATTGGAGATAGCTTGACTCATATGTTTATAAATCACAAATGTTTACTCATGAATATAGTTTTTAAGAAGAAAATATATGAAGTAATATATATGTAGACATGACAATATAATTTCATGGGATAGGAGTATATGGTTGAGAGGACCAGGCCTGACACTCACCCTACCCCCTCAAAAAAAAAAAAAAAAAAGAAGTCACCAATCTCAGAAACTAGGCCATAGGTCACCAATTCCAGGAAGAAGATAGTAAAATTCACAAACCCAAGGAATAGCCTAGAGGTAACCACAAGAATGCAAAGGTACCTTATCTCAGGGTGGAGCATCTGGGGTGGGTAGTCCACTGATCTTGTAGTAGAACATTTACAGCACAGAAATATGTAACATTCCTGAGGTCTATAGAGAGCTCCCCCAGTGTTAGTTATGTTAGTTAGCTAATCACTTTGTAAGAAGCTTAGCTTGTTGAATGTCATCCAGTCCAGTAAGTGCTAAGCTGGAATTTCCCAAACCTTGCTGTAACCCTGCAAAATGGAATACTACTCAGCAATTAAAAACAAGGAAATAATGAAATTTGCAGGCAAATGATGAGATCTAGAAGAGATCATCCTGAGTGAGGTATCCCAGAAACACATCTGGTATATACTCACTTATAAGTGGATACTAGACCTAAAAGATAGGATAAAAATACTAAAATTTGTACACCTAAAGAAGATAAAGAAAGAGGACCTAGGGTAAGATGATCAATCCTCACTTAGAAAGACAAATGGAATGGATATTGGAAGTAGGAGAAAAAAAGGAACAGGACAGGAGCCTACCATAGAGGGTCTCTGAAAGACTCTATCTAGCAGTGTATCAAAGCAGATGTTGAGATTAATAACCAAACCTTGGGTAGAGTGCAGGGAATCATATGAAAGAAGGGGGAGTTAGTAAAACCTGGAGAGGACAGGAGCTTCACAAGGACGAAATATATCTGGGTACAGGGGTCTTTTCTGAGACTGTTTCTCCAACCAAGGACCATTCATGGATATAACCTAGAAACCCTGCTCAGACTAGCCCATGGCAGATCAGGATCTATTAAGGGGAACATGCACTCTCTGACATGCACTCAGCGACTGGCTCTTTGACCTCCTTCCCCTGAGGGAAGAGCAGCCTTACCAGGCTGCAGAGGAGGACAATGCAGTCAGTCCTGATGAGAACTGATAAGCCAGGGTCAGATGGAAAAGGAGGAGGACCTCCCTTATCGGACTTGGAGAGGGGCATAGGAGGAGATGTGAGAGGGAGGGTGGGATTGAGAGGGAATGAGGGAGGGGGTTACAGCTGGGATACAAAGTAAATAAACTGTAAGTAATAAGAAAAAATAAAAATTAAAGAGAAAAAAAAAAACCCTTCTCTCCCTGAGCTTGGGGCTCTACACTCAAGTACCACTTCATTGATGATAGTATGGGTCCAAGATTTAGTTTGCAATAAAGACCCTACTGTGTTGGCATAAGAATGAGCCCCTGGTGGTCTTTCGGGTCCTCAAGATTTGTGCATAATATGGTAAATATGATCAGGAATTTATGTGCTTTAATTTAGACGTGTGGACATTTAGGATTCAAATATCAGATCCTTGAGAGCAAGAGAATTTTTTTTTTATTTTTAAAAAATTATTTCTTTTTTTATGTGCATTGGTGTTTTGCCTGCATGTATAGCTGTGCGTGTCAGATCTTGTGTTACAGTCAGCTGTGAACTGCCATGTGGGTGCTGGGAATTGAACCCAGGTCCTCTGGAAGAGCAGTCAGTGTTCTTAACTGCTAATCCATCTCTCAAGTCCCCAAACTTTTGTCTTACTAACTGCTGTTTTTGTTAATGCCACAATCTGTTTTATATTGAATAAAGAATAATTGTTTAACTTGTGATAGAGAGGATATCTTTTCTAATTGTAGGCTATATTTCAATGTTTTGTAAGGTAAGTGGACTATAAAAAGATATACTCAAATCTATAAGTATTTTAATATTTCATGCCTTCTCCCAGGCTTACTTTCTACAGAGGTATACACAATACTAATTTGGGGATAATATCAGCTTATTTCTAATTAGACATTAGGCCTATAAATATATTGAAATTATTGATGAGTACAAATCTACTATAAAATTATATTACTTTTACATTCATTGTTAATTACAACTGATGAAAGACATCTTTACCTATCTTTGTTCTTCTCTAATTCAGAAAAATTTTATATTCCTATGATTCTTATTCTATAGTAACATTGTATATTCTTATTAATTTACATATAGGTCCCTATATTTTGAACCTTAGAATTATAAAATATTTTACATTTATACTAATTGTAATTTGATCTGCTTCTATGAATAGAAAAACGAAGGTCTAAAATATGCTGTGCTCTGACCTTCACCTGTTCTAAAAATGTAGCTTCCAAATTCATTAGTGAAATTTCTGGTTGATTGTAATTTCCTGGTTAGAAAGTCTTGAAATGATGTGTTGTTTACATAATGATACAGTTTAACATTTATATTTGACTCTCTGGTTTGTTAAAAGAGAATTAAATAAAATCAGCAGGCCAGCAATCTGATATATCAGTTTAAACAAGTCAAGGAAGTGAGTATGGCAAATAATAATAATAATAATAATAATAATAATAATAATAATAATAATAATAACAATAATGCTGAATCCATTCATATAGAAACATCGAATTGTGTAATGTGGAGTCATTGCAATACAGTTATAGGTAATGGAAATCATGAGGGGATTTTTCTCATACTGTAATGCAAAGCTCTGTCCATTAAGTTTTTTTTCTGTTACAGAAAGTTTGTGAGCAATTTTGTAACTCAGAATAGTATATCAAACATCTCTGTTTGCAAGTGGTTTTTTAATAAAACTGAAAAGAATCATGTTCTCTGGGGACCACATATGCTGTCAAAACATTCATTGTTCTTTACAAGTTACCATACGTGCCTTTCCTGTTTTCAAACAAAGGGGTACCTGAAAGAAGATTGTTTTGGTTTCCTGTCAATATAACAATATCTGAATAACATAGGTAACAAACAACACTGCCAAGTGCTTTAAAAGTTATATTTATACCTAAAGCTATATTTTATTTCAGAACAATTAGGAAAACTATTCAGAGTATTTGGGGGAAATTAATTCTTTTTAGATACTTAAAATTAGCATTCAAGATGGAAACACATGTACACACACACACACTTACATACCATTACATATATATGCATTCAACATGGTATACATGTCCACAGACAAAGTCATATATGCACACATCACTTTGTAGAGGAGGAAGAAGGAGAGATTGAGAGAATCATTTTTTACTATAAAGCTAAGACTTAAACATAAGCTAAGACAAAAACATAAAGTGGTAACTTGGCAAAGTAATGCTTAAACCAGTCCGTGGCTGAGGCTGGAGGGATGGTTCAGCAGTTATGAGCTCTAGCTGTTCTTACAGAAGATCTAGGTTCAGTCCCCAGGACCCACATGGTGGCTCACAACTGTCTGAAACTCCAGGTCCAGAGCATCCAATGCTGCGTTCCAAACTCCTCAGACGCCAGACAGACATGATGCTCATGGTATGTGCAGGCATGCACATACATATTTTTTTAAAGTCTGAGATTTAAAAATAAACAAACAAAAAATAATAAATGTCATTGCATACACACAACAATGAAGTAGCTGCTGAAGGAGCAGTTTAATATTTCCATTGAAAGATGAAAACAAACAAACAAAAAAACAAACCAAAAAACAGAATTTAAGAGAAAAGTCAAATCCAGTTATCATTAGATAACATAGTTTGGAATGAAAAATGCTTTAAGTATCCATCTTAAAAGTATTCTTTTATTTGTATGTGTATGTGTGTTCATTTGTATGCAGTCCATTGGTCAACCTCTAGAAAGCTGCTTACCTACTTCCTTCAGGATCTCATATTGGCATTTTTCTTAGCAATTAGGCTGGTATGTCTGGCTTATAAGACTTAGAGGTCCTCTCATTTCTGCCTCACAAATGCTGGCATTACAGGCCTCATGACTATGCCTGGCGTTTTGATATGCAGTCTGGGTATATAGTACCCATGTCCTCCTTGCACTTGAAAATGCAAGAATTTCACTGACTGACCCATTCCATTGGTCCTATAGCTTATAGGTATGGTTTTTGGTATGGTTTGGTTTGGTTTTTGAAGTTTTTGTTATTTTAAGTCTGTATATATGTTTGCCTTCATGTATATATGTGCATAAGTTTGCATTAGTCACAGAGACAAGAAGAGCATATTAACTGCCTTAGAATTAGAGTTATAAAATAATGTAGCTGAATAACTCAAAAAAACTGTAAAATGAATAAAAAAGAATAGCCACAATGTTTCAAAAGAGTTAACTATATTTTTCAATGTCCAGAACTGATAGGTGAGTCTTATTGATAAAGATGAATAATATTTTTGATATTATTTAATATTATAATGATTTCTTATGACACAAATTCATCTGTAATTTAATGGGAAATTAAGGAGTCAAATATCTTCTAGTAATTTGTAAGTGGGGTTTACAGAAACTATATTTTGCTTTTATCTATTTGAATGTCTTTCATTTTGACATGTATGTTATTTAATTTTGAGTTGAATTAATCAGAATCTTACATTTTCATACATGCATGAAACACAATTATAAAATCTTTATGTTCAAAATCTTAATGATTCTGTTAAAGGTTTTGAAACTATTCACATGACTACAGAAACTCAGAGATCATTTTTAAATGATTATGAGAAGATTTTCAGAAGGAATAAACACCTTTTCAGTGTATGTGTGTATCTAAAGGGTGTTTGGGGAATGATAAAGACACATAAGCATTATTTCATTCCCTTTCAGAAGACAGGAAGAAATTTAATTGCATTACTGAAAAGAAAAGTAAAGTCCACAGAATTATAGGTACATGATATCTGAAGAGGTTTACATTCAGACATTATTTCTTGTTTGCATCTCAATTCCTATCTATGGTTTGAATGTTTATAGTTAATTTCAGGGGAAGAATTAAATCTTCCACATTGGTCAATGAAACTGATCTGTCACTCTTATCACAATCTCAGAATACTTAATGTAACTCTTTTTAAAATGTATGTGTTGAAACATGTTTTCCTCCAGGGTCATAGAGGAAACATGGATATTATGATGAGTGTACTGGCAATTTTTTAATCATGCCAGTGTTTAGATATGTGGCAGGGAGTATGATTGAGGCACAATTTGGTCATGTGAGATGGAATATGATGTGGGGTAGAAGTATTCCATGTCCCATCATCATCATCATCATCATCGTCATCATCATCATCATCATAAGTTGGAGACAAAGAGACACAACAACAAATGCTGTGAAAGAAGCATCTGACTTCTTGACAAGAAATTCTTACTGCATTTATGATTAGGGTAACCTTGAAGAATTACACCTTCACTCTTTCAGTTTTCTCAAATGAATAAGGTAAAACTTAAGTATCAGAGAGAAAATCATGTCCTCTGTGTCCAAAGTCCTTGCTTGATTTACAGTACCATGCTAGGATAAAAGAAATCTTATTTTAAACTTCTGTTTAAAATTAAAAAACAAAAGTGAGTATCTGTAAAGTCATTGCAGACAGGAAATGCCAGAGATGTTGACCTTCTTCTCGAACATATAACTTCCATTGTTGGCAGTGGAAATCTGGGATCCTGTATAGGAAGGGCATGAGCATATCTTATCCATCATGAGGCTCCTGAAGTATCCAAGAGTATCAAGACTTCACAGAGGAATCACTGAGTTGCAGGATTAGTAAAGGAAATTGTAAAGAGTAAGAATTTGTTTCTAATATTTGACCTACATACTAAAGTTATAAGGAGGCATATTAAAAAACAAAAATGAACAATTCTTTAAATTTACATCAGTTCTCTAACTTATTTGTCAAATAAGTGAGGAAAATACTAATAAAAATTCTATAATAAGACAAATATTAAAGAAAACATTGACATTGTACTAATAAAATTTTGTAAGTAACTATACTCTTGAAACTTTGACAAAGAATTGCTGTTTATAAAACATAATGATGATAAATTTTTTTCAGAGTTGGCAAAACTTTCACCTATAAGCTAACACAATCATTAGTATGAAGGTGCTAGTTTCTTCGAACAGTCCTCCATCCAACCTGATATGACACATAATTGACCTTCCTGTCTGTCCATTCTCTTAGGTGATCTCATTCATTATCTTGGTTTTAAATATTTGTAAGTTGAAGAGATCGAACTGTGGAATTACAGTCCCCACTTATCTGTGTTCTGCAATGCCAAAATTTATTGAATAAAAATAAGTTCATAAGGTATAGTGGTTTTACTGAAAACAACTTGTCAAATATCCTTTCTTTCCTTCATAACCCTAACACAGTTTCTTTTAAAATATTTCCAAATTGGAACTTGGTTTTTCCCACTCTTTTCCTTTCTCAATATAATAAATACTACCACCAAGAAAGCTTCCTTAACTCTTTATCCCCTCACTCTATTGATCTTATCTTTTTCATCATCTATTTTGTATTTCATTTTAAAAAAATATATACATTTATTTTTATTATGTATTAACATTTCATATTAATTCAAAATTTTCTAGTCAGCTGTAAACTCTATTTGCTCATGTGATGTCTGATTCTATGCTTAGATCCTGGCTTCTCTGACCAGTTCTCTCTCAATCTGCTCTTTAATAACCCATCCTAAGCTAAGTGTGGTGACACATACCTTTAATCCCAGCACTCAGGGAGGCAGAAGCAGGCGAATATTTATGAGTTTAAGGCCAGCCTGGCCTGCAAAGCAAGTTCAGTACAGTCAAGGTTACAGAGAAAAACTCTGACTCTAAACAATAAAAACCAAAATAAACAACCAAACAAACAAAAACCTAAACAAAACAAAATATCCATCCCATTTGATGTATTTTCTTAAATAACACTGTTGTTTTTTCAAAGTACTTATTGCAACATGTTGCTTTCCTGTAGCTTGATAATTCATTGTACATCTCCTTTACTAGAACTAGCACTTTTGAAAGCAGAGCACACAACTAAAAATTACTTATTGTTTCCTAGAGCTTAGTATAATATTTGGGATATATAGACAACTAATAAATAATTATGAGTTGAGCAGTTTATAAAGCTCACATCTTTATATTTACTGAAATTATCATCAGAAGCTTTATGGGAGGCAAGAGATGGATCAACTATAACTAATCATATGAAATAAATGGAACATTTGATGTACCAGCAGTCTTACAATAGTTAATATCTTCCTTCATCTGTTACTAACAATGACTGAAATTTATAGTTGTATATATCACCAGTTTCAAACACCCTTTTGTCTTGTTTAATTAAGGTAGGGCTATTCTCCCCTGTTCTAGAACTCCTAGAGTAGTTAATATCATAATTACAGCATTGGTGGGATGTAAACCGGTAATTCAGATTTGTGAATCTACTTAAAGAGAATTTTAAAACAGAGTTGTAAAGGTACTCAGAGCATATTTATCAATCTTCACTTCTTTAATGGATAAAATTTATTATTAGGAGGATGTGGTGGCATACACCTGTAATGTCATCAATCAGGAAATGGAGGCATGGCTAACACAAGCTCAAGACAATCCTAGGCTACATAGTAAGAATCTGTCCTCAAATTTTGAAGTTAAAAATACTAATAGGTTTTCCCCTATAACAAATGACTTTCTTGGACATAGATTCTTTATTTTTCCATTTTTAAATTTTCTTTTCTTTTTTTAATTAATTACAGCTTGCTCACTTTGTATCCTGCCTGAAGTGCCCTCCCTTCTTACCTCCCAATGCCACCCTCCCTACCTCTTCTCCACACATACCCTTCCCCCAGTCCACTGATAGGGGAAGTCTTCCTCCCCTTTCTTCTGATCCCAGTCTATCAGGTTTCAGCAGGAGTGGCTGCATGTCTTCCTCTGTGGACTGATGAGGCTGCATCCCTCTGAGGGAGAGGTGATCAAAGAGAAGGCCAAGCAGTTCATGTCAAAGACAGTCCTTTTCCCATTACTATGGAATCCATTTGAACACCTAACTGCCATGGCCTACATCTGTGCAGGGGCTCTAGGTTATCTCCATGAATGGTTCTTGGTTGTAGTATCAGTCTCAGAAAAGACCCCTTAGCCCAAATCTTTCGGTTTTGTTGGTCATTTGTGGAGCTCCTGTCCTCCACAGGTCTTAATATTTCCCTTTTCTTTCATAAGATTCCCTGCACTCTGATCAAAGTTTGGCTATAGGCCTCAGGATCTGCTTTAATACCCTGCAAGGTACAGACTTTCAGAGGCCATCAGTGGTAGCCTCCTGTCCTGTTGCCTGTTTTATCCCTCTTCTGATCTTCATTCTCTTTGACTCTCTGATTGAAGCTTAAGCATCTTACAGAGTCCTCCTTCTTGATTAGTTTCTTTAGGTGTACAGATTTTAGTATGTTTACCCTATATTATATGTCTAATATTCCCTTATGAGTGACTATATACCGTGTGTGTCTTTCTGTTTCTGGGATACCTCATTCAGAATGATCTTTTCCAGCTCCCACCATTTTCCTGCAAATTTCACTATTTACTTGTTTTTAATTGCTGAGTAGTATTAAACTGTGTAAATGTGCCACAATTTCTGTATCCATTTCTTAATAGAAGGGCATCTGGGTTGTTTCTAGCTTCTGTCTATTACATATAAAGCTGTTAGAAACATGGTTTAGCAAATGTCCTTCTGGTATACTTGAGCCTCTTTTGGATATATGTCTAGGAGTGGTATAGGTGGATCATGAGGAAGCACTATTCCTAATTGTCTGAGAAAGTGCCAGATTGATTTCCAGAGTGGTTGTACAAGTTTACATTCCCACTTGCAGTGGAGAAGGTTTCCCCTTTCTCCACAACCTCTCCAGCATGTGTTGCCACTTGAGTTTTTGATCTTAGCCTTTCTAATGTGTGTGAGGTGAAATCTCAGGTTCGTTTTGATTTGCATTTCCATGATGACAAAGGACATTGAACATTTCTTTAAACATTTTTCTGCCATTCTATATTCCTCTACAAAAAATTCTCTGTTTAGCTTTGTACCACATATTTTAATTGGATTAATTGATTTTTTGGTGTTTAATTTCTTGAGTTCTTTATATATTCTGGATATTAACCCACTGTTGGACATAGGGTTGGTGAAGATCGTTCAAAATCTGTAGGCAGTGTTTTTGTTCTGATGACAGTATCCTTTGCTTTACAGAAGCTTTTTAGTTTCATGAGGTCCCATTTATTGATAGTTGATCTTAGAACCTATGCTGTTGGTATTCTGTTCAGAAAGTTGTCTCCTGTGCCAGTGAGTTCAAAGCACTTCCATGCGTTTTCTTCTAACATTTTTAGTGTGTCTGTTTTTATATTGAGGTCTTTGATCCACTTTGACTTCAGTTTTCAGCATGGTGATAAGTATGGATCTATCTATTTGCAGTTTTCTACATGTAGACATCCAGTTAGACCAGCACCATTTGCTGGAGGTGCTATCTTTTCCCCATTGTATGATTTTGGCATCTTTGTTAAAAATCAGGTGTCCGTAAGTGTGTGGGTTTATTTGTGGGTCTTCTATTCGATTCCATTGATGCCTTAGTTGGTTTCTATGCCAGTACCATGCAGATTTTTACTACTGTTGCTCTGTAGTACCGCTTGAGATCAGGGATGATGATATCTCCAGATCGTTTATTGTAGAGGATTGTTTTAGCGATTCTGGGTTTCTTGTTATTCCATATGAAGTTGAGAATTTTTTTCAAGGTTTGTAAAGAATTGTGTTGGTAATTTGGTGGGAATTGCATTGAATCTGTAGATTGCTTTTGATAAGATGACCATTTTACTATGTTATTCCTGCCATGAGTGTGGGAGATCTTTCCATTTTCTGATATCATCTTCTATTTCTCTCTTCAGAGACTGGACATTTTCTTTTTCATACAAGTCTTTGACTTGCTTGGTTGGAGTCACATCAAGGTACTTTATGTCTTTTGTGGGTATTGTGAAGGGTGTTGTTTCCCTAATTTCGTTCTCAGCCCATTTGTCTTTTGTATTCAGGAGGGCTACTCATTTCTTGGAGTTAATTTTGTATCCAGCCACTTTTCTGAAGGTGATTATGGACTGAATGAGTTCTCTGGTTAAATATTTGAAGTCACTCATGTATACTATCATATCACTTGCAAATAGTTATACTGTGACTTTTTCCTTTCCAATTTGAATCCCCTTGATCACTTCAATTGTCTTATTTCTCTAGCTAGGACTTCGAGAACTATGTTGAAGAGATCTGGAGAGAGTGAGCAGCCTTCCCTTGTCCCTGATTTCAGTGAGATTGATTGAAGTTTCTCTTCATTTAGTTTGATGTTGGCTAGGCTTGTTGCATATTGCCTTTACTATGTTTAGGTATATGCATTATACCCCTGATTTCTCCAAGATTTTAAACATGAATTGGTGTTGGATTTTATCAAATGCTTTTTCAGCATCTAAGGAGATTATCATGTGTTTTTTTTTTCTTTCCATTTCTTTTTATATGGTGAATCACATGGATGGATTTCTGTATATTATACCACAACTGCATGCCTGGGATGAAGCCTACATGGTCATAGTGGATAATATTTTGATGTGTTCTTGTATTCTGTTTGCAAGTATTATGCTTAGTATTTTAGTAACAATGTTCATAAGGGAGATTGGCCTGAAATTTTCTTTCTTTGTGGGGTCTATGTGTGGTTTAGGTACCAAAGTGACTGTGGCTTCATAGAATGAGTTTTGTAGTGTTCCTTCTGTTTCTATTTTGTGGAACAGTTTGAAGAGAATTGGTGTTAGCTCTTCTTTGAAGGTCTGGTAGAATTCTGTTCTGAAACCATCTGGCCCTGGGCTTTTTTTGGATGGGAGACTTTTGATGACCACTTCTATTTCTTTGGAGATATAGGACTATTTAATTGATTTAGCTGGTCTTGAATCAGCTTTGGCATGTCGAATCAGTCAAGAAAATTGTCCATTTCATTTAGATTTTCAAATTTTGTGGCATATAGACTTTTGAAGTAAGACATAATTATTGTTTCAATTTCTTCAGTGTCTGTTGTTATGTCCCCCTTTTCATTTCTTATATTGTTGATTTGGATAGTGTATCTCTACCTTTTAGTTAGTTTTGCTAAGGGTTTGTTTATCTTGTTGAATTTCTCAAAGAACTGCTCTTGGTTTCATTGATTCTTTCAATTGTTTTATTTGTTTCTATTTTATTGATTTCAGCCCTGAGTTTGATCATTTCCAGCCATCTCCTCCTCTTTGGGTTTTCTTCTTCTTCTTCTTCTTCTTCTTCTTCTTCTTCTTCTTCTTCTT